>NC_063154.1:31384476-31702226 GCF_020921035.1 Rhodamnia argentea | reverse complement strand
GGTAAGTCTTCCTAACTTGATTTTAATGTGTCTGAAGCTTGAATCGCACTTACTTGCTCTGTATTGCTCGTTTGAAGTCCGGGATGTCGTGGCTGTGTGTGGCTCGATTATCGCGATTTAGCCGATAGAAACACCTGATTCCGAGATATATTAATTTGGAGCACTAGGCGAATCGTTTGGTTTTGGTTTGGGGTCGATCGGCCGAGGTTTCACCGTCGGATCTCGCCGGGAAGCCTCGGCCGTCCGTTAGTCATCGTCGAGAGGAAGAAGATGACCGACGTGGCGTGGTCAAGCGGTCAAAAGGCTGAGGTGTCACGAGCTGATAGGTCCGGCTCGGATCTGAGTCGGCTCGGCCGTTGGCGCGAGCAAGACGACTCAGATCCGATCCAACGGCCGAGATAAATCAAGGGATTTGATTCTCAGCCGTTGGATCCTCTTTTTGTATTTTTTGAATATTAGTTTATTAGATAGAAAATAGAAATTAGGCGAAATGGTGCCGTTTAGGTCATTGGACGAGCGACGTCGTTTGGAGAATGAAGCAGAAGTGTCGTCGTTTTGAGCTTAATAGGGATGGACGGTCCAGATTAGATCCGAGATTCAATCTTGGCCGTCTATTCGTTTAATTGGGCGACGTCGTTTAGGGTATAGGGTGAAAGCGTCATCGTTTTATATGCCGAAGGTTTGAATGGCTCGGATCGAGCCTTAGAATTAGATCGTGGCCGTCCGTTCATTGTCTAATGCGACGTCTTTGGTTTAGTAGGAGTCGATGGCCAAGATGAAGTCCGGGGATTTAATCTTGGCCGTCCGTCCGTTTAATGGCTGTGACGACGTCGTTTTATTAGAAGACCATAGGCGACGTCGTTTCACTTAGGCGAGGATCGACGGTCGAGATTGATTCCAAGATTGATCTCGGCCGTCCATTTATTTCTTATATTTCGAATAATCGGATATTAGTTTAGAAAAACAAAAAATATTTAGTATAAATACGTATACGGACCGTATAGGGTTTGAGTGGGTACGAGGGCGGTCTGACCGGGTTGACCCGGTCTGGAATAAATAAAAAGTAATAAAAAATAAATAAAAATTTCCAAAAATTCAAAAAATTTGCAAAAGTGCTTAGAAAATTCATAAAAATTCCCAGATTTTCACAAAAAATTTCTAAAAATTTCTAGATCGATTCGGAACTCATGAAGTCCGGATCGAAAACTTTGAGACTTCGAGGGTCAATCTGTGTCGATCCGGAAACTTCCTGACTTTTTTTAGAAAATAAATAAAAATTCAAAAAAAATTAGAAAAATTATAAAAATTCCATAAAATCACAAAAAATGGGAAATAGTCACATTCAACTGGCCCGATCCCGATTTTGTGATTTTCAGGTCCCGAACCCCAAAAATGACCATTCTACCCTTCCGGGCCTTTTTCCCCAAATTTTCCCGAACTACCCCCGGAGTATAAATTTGACATTCCTGTGGGCCGATAGGGCCATTTTTTTAGATATATCGAACCTAGATCGTTTGATTTGATTGACTCTGAATGTTTTGATTGCACTTTTGAATTTTCCGATTGTGATTGATAGGATAGAGAATTCCCATCTGCATGTATACCTAGAATCGTTAGAACCTACCTCATCCGATATTACATCTGCATGAACTCGTAAGTTAGAAAATCACTCAACATCGGTAATCGAAAGGGCGTCAATGTGAATCTTGGCGTAACCAAGTCCCCGGACCCAAAAATCTCCGGTTTTCGCCGAACCGAACGGTTCCTCCCGACCGCTCGGTAGGGTTTTCCGATTATACCCTCCAATAAATTGATCGGTGGCGACTCCAATTGCATGTACACATTGCACATGCCACCCGACCACACTAAGGTCGATTTCGATATGAAATTTTATCCGACATCGCGATTCGAGTAATGGGTCTTGGGAGAGACCCGCGATCCTAAAAAATCCCGCCGACAACCGAGGTCCTATAAAAATTAAAAGGATCGGCTCGTTAACCCTATTCATCCCGGAATTTATTGAAGAAAAGACTTCCGGAGGGTCGCGACAATGGCCGAGGACAGAATCCTGAAATTTCGTGGATATCTGTGTGTCCCTAATGATGAGGAGCTTAAGGAAAAGATTTTGTCAGAACCTCATCGTAGCGATTATAGTGTGCATCTAGGCAGCACTAAAATGTATCGAAATCTGCGCCAACATTATTGGTGGAATGGAATGAAAGTGGACGTGGCCAAGCATGTAGCTAAGTGTCCGACGTGCCAACAAGTGATGGCACAACATTGTAAGCCTGGATTGACTAAGTTTGCACATTTTCCGGGCAAGTGAAAGGTTTTCGCAATGGAAAAGTATGCTGAGTTGTATATGCGCCAGATAGTTCGACCGCATGGAGTGCCAGTAACAATTATGTCAGATAGAGATCCTAAGCTCACCACAACTTTTTGGAAAAGTCTTCAGAATGCGATGGGAACCCAAGTGCGGTTTAGCACGGCCTATCATCCTCGGACGGACGGACAATCGGAGAGAACAATTCAGACTCTTGAGGAGATGTTGAGGGCATGCGTAATAGATTTTAAAGGGGGTTGGGAAGAACAGCTACATCTAGTGGAGTTTGCCTACAACAATAGCTTCCAGCAGAGTATCAGAATGACACCATTTGAGGCGTTGTACGACAGAGCTTGCGTAACGCCGGTTTGTTGGGATGAAGTTGGCGAGAGAAGTATAACGGGACCAGAGCTAGTTCAGCAGTCTGTTGAGGCGGTGAAAGTGATCAGAGAAAGGCTAAAGACTGCCCATAGTCGTCAAAAGAGTTATGCGGATAGATGACGTGAACCGTTGGAATTTCGGGTGGGAGATCACGTTTTCTTGAAAGTGTCGCCGATGAGAGGCTTATCTTGATTTGGGAAGAAAGAAAAATTAAGTCCGAGGTACGTAGGTCCATTTGAAGTTCCGGAACGGATTGGGACGTTAGCTTATCAACTTGCCTTGCCGCCGAACTTGTCCCAAGTCCATAATGTTTTTCACTTGTCCATGTTGAGGAAATACGAACCGGACCCAATGCATGTCCTGGATCATGAGGTTGTGGAAGTTGATGAGAGGGTATCTTACGTGGAGAGGCTAGTGCGAATAGAAGATAGAAAGGAACAAGTTCTGAGGAACAAGACAATTCCACCGGTGAAGGTGATATGGGAGCACCATGGAATGGAAGGGGCAACCTGGGAAAATGAAGAAACGATAAGGCAACTACACCCCTATTTGTTTGAATAGATAAGTTTTGTTGAAAATTTCGAGGACGAAATTTTTGTAAAGGGGGAAGAATTGTGACATCCTGTAATCTGAGTCGTTTTGAAGCCTTGAATAAATGAAAAGTCTTATCGATGTATTTCAGTCTAATCTCACTCGGAGTTGATCCCTCTTGAGCAGACTAACCAAATGGGAATGGCTAGCTAGGAAAATTAAGTACGTGGACCTAAGAACTAGATCCTGGACCGACTCTTTGGCCATGAAAATTGTCGAGGGAATATTTTGGACCAATTTAGGCCGATCCTAGAATGATTAAGGAACGATTTGGATAATACCATACGCTTGGATCACGGGTGATTCCATTTGACCTCGTATGGGTTCCAAACGTCCCTAAATTATTTTCTAACGATCGTGTCCAACGAGACTAGTGATTGACCCTCGCAATTGAATGACAATCAAAGTCGCCATGGCTCAAAAAATTCTTAAATGTGATATTAATCACGGGTCGATACGCTTAACTCCTAAAAGCCACCCGTTAGTTTGAGATACGTTGAAATTTCTATTGATCGAGATTGATCGCGAATCGAGCTTTGGAATTTGACGTTAGACCTTCAGGGGTTTCAATAATTAAATTTTGGACATTTTCACATCCAGTGTACAATTTCTTCGTGGTTCGCCCCAAGAGGTTCAGGAAAAAAAATAAAATTTGGACTGGAAATGGGAAATTACCCATTTGCCCTTGGAGAATTCCTAGGATTTCACTTTAGCTCAAGGGCATTTCGGTCATTACACCCCTTGGCCGAAATTTTGACTATTCTTGATGGAGGAAATTACCATTTTACCCCTCTTGACTTTGAAGACCAAAATATCTCTCTCAAAAAATAACCTAACCTTTTATTAATGAATTTTTTGGCCATCTTCTTCATAAAATCCAAGAACATTCTCTCTCTCTAGCTCATCCTCTCCCCCTTGGCCGAACACCATAGCTCTCATTCTCTCTCACCGGAAAATTTCCTAAGCCTCGTCGGATTCATCTTGGATCGCCAGAGCTCGACTACCACCCGAACCGCCAGATTTTTGTGGATTTTTAGACAAGTCGCCGAAGCCGCCGGTTGGAACCAAAATTTCTTCACCCGTTTCTCGCGAGAAAACTTACAAAAATTGTTGTAAGTTGGTATCTAACCTTATATTAGGTATCGGGGGTGCTAATAGACCATAGAATATGTAGTTTTGAAGAAAAATTGGTTGGTTTTGCTCAAGAAAATGGTGGTGGCCGAAAATGGAGAATGAAGGAGAGGAGAGAGAGAAAAATGGTGATCTTGCATGAATAGTGAAATGCAATGAGTAGAAATGGAGGGCTAGGATTAAATCTAGTTGATCTTGCTTTATTTGGACGGCTCACGTTGAATCTTGTTGTGGAAGATTGATCCAATGGCCAAGATTAATTCCTGCTATATTATTGATTAATTGGATGGTGGAGATTAATTGTACGTAGTATAGTATAATTGTATCGTACGTACTAAATGCCACGTTAGTACAATATAATTGTACGGTACGTATTAATTGCTACGTTGGTATTATTTCGATTGTGTGGCATAGATTAATTTTTGTAGAGACAAAAATTGATCGTGTGGCCCGATTGGCCATTGGTCTAGTGTGACCTAATCAGGTGGTCCCGATTTTTTAATTCTCTAACATGAGTGAATCACGTGGTTCCGATCGAGTATCTGCCCAATACAATTTAATCAAGTGGTCTCGATTGGGCAATTGAGGACAACTAAAAAGATCGTGTGGTCTCGATCTTTTGTTGGAGAAAAATTGAGAAGATCGTGTGGTTCCGATCTTTCGTTAGAGGAAATTGGTGAGATTGGATAGTCTCGATCTGCTAATTAGGGAATTTAGCAAGATCACGTGGCAATGATTGATCGATCGGGAGTATTTAAGTGATCGTGTGGTATCGGACGGGTGATCGAAGAATTATTGTGGTATACGGTCTTAAGTGGAATAATTGAGAGAAAAGGTGGAATTTTACCCTGAAGCGTTATGACGCGGGGTTCGCATTTATAAGACCGTATTTTTGCCTGAGGCGTTATAACGCGGGCTCGGTTATTATTATTTTACCCTGATGCGTTAAATGCGGGGTTGTGCTGATTATATTATCCTAAGGTATTAAACGCGAGATATTTAACCCGATGCATTATTACGCGGGTTATAGTGACCTGATGCATTATTATGCGGGTATGTCCAGTTATACTATAGCCCGATGCGTTAAACGCGGGCTCTGGACCAACGTGGAATTTTATATGACAGTCTGATGCGTTAAACGCAAGCTTTGGATCAATGTGGATATTTATATTATGGCCTGATGCATTAAATGCGGGCCCTGGAGCACGTGCAATATTTTATTGTCGGACCGAGGAGTGGAATGCCGAAATGGGAGTAACATAGAATATTTGAGAAGGTGTGGGAATTTTCGGAGAAAGAACGGAATTTTCTGAAATTTTATTTGTGGAATTTTTTAGTTGAAGGAAGAAGTGTTGGAAATTGCCTACCAAAGACGTGTGCGGAGGCACTAGAGCCCTAATCTAGGATTAGGGGCTAGCTTACTGAGATTTTATCTCACCCCGTCATGGGTTCATTGTTTTTCGGACCCTCCATCGCAACAATGAACGACCCGCCTCAAAGGTTCGGGATCCCGCGGGACATGGAAACCGTGGTGATAGAGTACCTAGTAGGAGAGGACAAGGTGTACTATAGGCACGTTACTACCATTTGGGTGGACACTGGAGAGCTCTTTTGGAAGACCCATACGTACGTAGCATGGACGTACCGCTACGGGGACTTGACAGTGGGACCACGACCCGGTTTCGACATTCCCTATGACGGTGTTGGGGAGTGGGATCCTACTAGTACTCCCCCAGGCACGGCATAGTGGTGCACCCGGACGCTGGTCCTAGTGACGTGGAACCCAGCCCCGTGGTCGTGGCACCCGAAGAAAACGGAGAAGTTGTGGAGCCTTCGGATGCTGAGTAGCTGCCCGAGATAGAGAGGACGAGGTTTAGGATAGTTGGCCTCTCAGCTTTTGTAGAATGTTGTATTTTGGTTGTGTATCGGGCTTCAACCACGTCTCTTTTTGTTATAGGTGGTCACGGGCTTGTATAGTGGCCCCGAAGCCCTAGGTTTGATCGGTTACGTATATATGTACATAAGTGTGTTTTACCATCCCAAGTTATCGTAGTTTTGTTGGTTTTCTATACGGAGATTGTTGTTGCTTCCGCGAAATTTTATTTTGTTGGCCTTTGGATCTTGGAGAATTGTACGCAGTCGTGGCCAAGTAGGATGTCGACGGCTCGTGTGACATCCTGAATTCCGACCCACTTTCGAAGCTTTGAATAAATGAAAGGTCTCATTGATGTATTTTAGTCTAATCTCACTCGGAGTTGATCCCTCTCGAGCGGACTAACCAAATGGGAATGGCTAGCTAGGAAAATCAAGTACGTGGACTTAAGAACTTGATCCTGGATTGACTCTTTGGCCATGAAAATTGTCGAGGGAATATTCCGGACCGATACAGATCGATCCTAGAATGATTAAGGAACGATTTGGATAATACCCTACGCTTGGATCACAGGTGATTCCATTTGACCTCGTATGGGTTCCGAACGTCCCTAAATTATTTTCTAACGATCCTGTCCATCGGAACTAGTGATTGACCCTCGCAATTGAATGACAACCAAGGTCGCCATGGCTCGAGTAATTCTTAAACGTGATTTTTATCACGGGTCGATACGCGTAACTCCTAAAAGCCACCCGTTAATTTGAGATACGCTGAAAATTCTATCGATCGAGATTGATCACGAATCGAGCTTCAGAATTTGACGTCGGACCTTCAGGGGTTCCAATAAATAAAAATTTTGGACGTTTCCTCCTCCCGAGTGCAATTCCTTCGCGGTTCGCCCCAAAGAGGTTCAGGAAAAGTAGATTTGGACTAGGTATGGGAAAGGACACATTTGCCCTCGAAAAATACCCCATTTTTCACTTGGAACGAAGGGTATTTTGGTCATTTTTCCTTTTGGCCGAGATTGACTAGTCAATGTGGGGAGAAAATCATTTTTCCCTCTTGACTTTGTGGGCATAATTAATTATTCTCAACTTATATTATTTATTATTTGGTCTTCTTCCTCCTCATTATTTTCAAGAAACCACTCTCTCTAGCTCACTTTCTCTCTCTTGCTAACTCCCTCTCTTGGCCGAACTCACCCTTGCTCACTCTCTCCCTCACCAAAAATTCTTCAAACAACCGCCGGTGTCGCCTTGAACCGCCGGAGCTCGATTACCGCCGTGAGCTACTCGGAGTCGCCGGATTTCCGTGGGTTAAGGCCGGTCACGAGGAGTCGCCGGAGCCGCCGGTTGGAACCAAGATTCTCCACCCGTTTTCTCCCCGGAAAACTTGCTAAAATAGTGGTAAGTTGCTCCCTAACCTTAGATTAGGTATCTAGGTTGCTAATAGACTATAGATTGAGTGATTTTGGTGAAAAATGGGTTGGTTTTGTGCTAGTTCATGGAGTTGGCCGAAAATGCAAATGAAGGGAGGAGAGAGAAATGTGTTCTTGCATGAATAGTGAAGTCAAGAGAATAATTGTTTGGTCAAAGTTGGACCATGGTTACTTTATGCTTAACTAGAGTTACTTTATGCTATTTATTTAATCATGGTTAGGTTAGTTATTGACTCTAGTTAATTTTTGAACCATGGTTAGATTATACTTTAACTATAGTTACTTTTTATGTGACAAAATGTTGTTATGCCATGGTGCTAATTAAATATGGCATTATTATAGTTTAGTACTTTAGTCATGAATTAATTGCACGTTAGAAAATTATTATTGTTCGGCCCCGATAAATTCTCACGTTAGTATAATTTTTAATCGTACATTATTTATATATTGCTACGTTAGCATAATATGGTCGCTTGGCGTGGATTGGATACTATGGTAGTATTAATTGATCGGTTAGTCTGGATTAGTCCTTGGATTAGTGTAAATTAATCGGGTGATCCCGAATTATTAATTCTCTAACGTGAGTGAATCACGTGGTCCCGAATTATTCTGGGAAAGTATGAAGGTCGTATTCAATCAAATCGTCCGAGGCCAAAGTGAGCCGTATTCGTCCGATTGTCCGAGATCGAGAAAGTGTAATGGTCGTATTCAATCAAGTCGTTTGAGGCCAAAGTGAGCCGTATTCGTCCGATTGTCCGAGACCGAGAAAATGTGAGGGTCGTATTCAATCAAGTTGTCTGAGGCCAAAGTGAGCCGTATTCGTCCGATTGTCTAAGACCGAGAAAGTATGAAAGTCGTGTTCAATTAAGTCGTCCGAGACCAAAGTGAGTCGTGTTCGACTAATTGTCCGAGACTTAATCCGGTCGTGTTCCTATGTGTCCGAGACCGAGATTTATGGGTCGTATTCCTCCGTGTGCGAGACCCTGGTATATATATATAGAGCCGTGTTCTATAAATGTCCGAGGCTCAAGGTTGTGAACTTGTATGATGTCGGTGGAGTAACGTGGAATATTTTCGGAGTAACGTGGAATCTTTCCGGAGTAACGTGGAATATTCTGGAGTAACTTGGAATATTCTGGAGTAGCATGGAATGTTTTCGGAGTAATGTGGATAATTATATTATGGCCTGATGCATTAAACGCGGGCCCCGGAGCATATGGAACATTTTATTGTCGGATTGAGGCGTGGAACGCCGAAACAGGAGTAACGTAAAATATTTGAGAAGGTGTGGGAATTTTCGGAGAAAGAACGGAATTTTCTGGAATTAAATTGTGGAATTTTTAGTAAGAAAGAAAAGTTGTTGGAAATTGTCCACTGAAAATGTGTCTGGAGGCACTAGAGCCCTAATCTAGGATTAGGGGCTAGCTTATCGAGATTTTATCTCACCCCGTCGTGGGTTCGTTGTTTTTCAGACCCTCCGTCACAACAATGAACGACCCGCCTCAAAGGTTCGGGATCCCGCGGGACATGGAAACCGTGGTGACAGAGTACCCGGTTGGATGAGGACGAGCTGGCAGCCTTAGACAAGATTGTGCCGGATAGCGAGGACGAGGCCTAGGATAGTTGGCCTCTCGGCTTTTGTAGAGTGCTGTATTTTGGTTGTGTAGTGGGCTTTGACCACGTCTCTTTTTGTTATAGGTGGTCACAGGCTTGTATAGTGGCCCCCGAAGCCCTAGGCTGATGAGTTTGTAGCGATTATGTATATATGTATATAAGTTTGTTTTACCGTCCCAAGTCATTGAGATGTTAATTGTTTCTGTACGGGGATTCGTTTTTGCTTCCGCATGAATTTGTTGGCCTTTGGATCTTGGAGAACCGTACATAAGCGTGGCCAGGTGGGATGTCGACGAGCTCGCAGGGTTCGGGTCGTGACAGCTCGCGGGGTTCGGGTCATGACAGACTAGTTCTTGGGGCTGTCCTCCGAAAGTTAACCTCCCTCAAGCTCATGCATTTGACAGAGTTGAAGTGCATCTGCACGGGAACACATGTTTTAGGTTGGCCGGCATTGAAGACGTTGGAGGTGCATGGCTGTAACAAAGTGGAGATACTTGCTTCCCAAACCGAGAATGAGATGCCACTACTGAAACGGCCTCTCTTCTTGTTGGAAAAGGTACGACCTAAGATTATTGTTTTGCTTCGATTGTGAGTATTTGAAGTGATGATTATGGTCACAACCCAAGCATACAATACAAGTAACTCCACATACGAAGAGGTACATTATACGACTCTTAACCACGGAAATATTACAATATGAAACATCATAAGTTCTTCAAATATTGACAGAATGCATAACCATTGATCCCCCTTTAAAATAGTTTAGGCTAATTCCAATAGTTTAGCCTCTTAAGTACCATAAAGATTGAAAACACGTGACATGTTAGTGTCACCTTACCAAGCGCAAGTGTCTTTTCTAATTTGAGCCCTATTAAGATGACTGATGTTATGCTAAAAAGGGTAAGACGTGACATTTTTGTTGACATTGATCTCTGAATTTAGCAGAATTGTGATTATAATTGATCGACACGTTAATTTCACAATGGATGTATACATGGAAACTGGAATGTACATATTCAATTAAGTTCAAATACGGATACCAGTGAAATATAAAATATCAACGATAGTGTCTATTGCATGAGGGTGCACATTTCCTTTTGTTGAATCACAGACTCAACATCAAAGTGTAGTTATCATGCGCGATGTGCTGGACTTATACCATAATACATGAGTACTCATTTAACTAAGCTGACTTCAGATTCTACTGATTTGACTATCTTCTCAGGGAGCATTCCCAAATCCACAAGAGCTAAGTTTGGATTTATCCAGACGGATGGAAATATGGCATAGGGACTTTCACGATGAAGAATTCTTCTGCAAGCTTAGGGTTCTTGAGCTTTGTCATCTCTCAGAGGAATATGCAATATCCACGTGTCTTTTTATTCAGAGTTTAACCAACTTGGAAAAGCTCGTTCTATGCGAATCTCATCTAGAGGAGCTGAGCATCAATTTGGGAGCCATAGAAGGCCAAAGTCACGAGCTATTATCCCCGTCAAGATACTTTCAACATATGAAGATCCTAGATGTGTCATATTGTGATGGGCTATCGTTACATGCAATATCACACTATTCAAGATACTTTCAACACCCGAAAACTCTAAATATGTCACATTGTGATGGGCTGTCAAGTATGTTCACATCGACAATGGCTAAAAATTTGGTGGAACTTATAGAATTGAGGATAATAAATTGTAAAATGTTGAAAGAAGTCATTAGTGATGAGGGAGGTAAGGACGGGTATATAGTGACTTTCAATCGGTTGAAGCAAATGCAACTTGATGGGTTGACAAGGTTGAGATGTTTTAGCTCAAGTGAATACACTTTGGTGTTCCCTCCCTTGGAAGACGTCATTGTGAGTGGATGTCCCAACATGAAGTCCTTCTCTAAGGGATCAATAGTTGCGCCAAAGCTGGAGAGAATACAAGTACAAACACAAGCAGATACAAAGCCTCAATATGAAGTGTGGTTATGGAAGGAAAACCTCAACACCACCATCCAAAGTATTTTTTAGGAAATGGTATGCATCGGTTATCAATTTTTGTGCAATTGAATGGTCTTAATAACCTATAGAGTAATTACTTTTTGCTAACTATAAGTTTACCATTATTGATGCATTTTCTAACAGGCGACGGTTGCTAGAGTAAAGTTTATGTGGCTGTCAGAGTTCCCTAAACTGATTGGAAAATGGCATAGAGAACTTAATCCCATCAAGTCATCTTGGCAATTAGAAGGACTTGTGGTGGATAATTGTCCATCATTTATTAACGCTATTCAATCCAAATTGATGCTTGTTTTAGAGAAAATGACAAGCTTGCATGTGCGCGTTTGCGAGTCTTTGGAAGAAATATTCAATCTTGAAGGGCTTGAGCCTATGGAAAGCACTCGGGTCCCGCCTCAGCTACAAGATTTGGGTTTGGTCAATCTACCGAAGTTGAGACAACTATGGAATAAAGATCTTCAAGGAACAATGTGCTTCAGTTCTCTATCTTCTCTTACCCTTTATAATTGCAGCAACTTGAGTTATGCTTTCACTCCATCGATGGCTCGGTGCCTTGCCAATCTACAGGAGATTGAAATAAAGGAGTGTGGTCAAATGGAAGAAGTAATCGCAGAAGAAGAAGGGCAAGTAAGCGTGGTGGAGAAGATCACATTCCTAAGGCTCTGTATGACGAAGCTGGAATGCTTGCCCAATTTAACTAGTTTTCTCTCGGGAAAGAATCATACGCTGGACTGTCCTCGCTTAACAGAGTTGACCATTGACCATTGCCCCAAGATGAGAAGTTTGGCTTGGCATTCTTGGATGGAGACTGATCACGGTACCCCCTCCCTCTTCACTCCACAGGTTAGCCTTCTTTTTCTTAACCCAATGCTTTTGGTGTTTTGATTAATTATCTTGTCAAATCGAAGTATCGATGGAACCAGTAAGTGGAATTTGGAAATAGAATGGCGCGCGTTGCGCTCGTCACATGAAACAAACAATTTCAGTTCCAGTGCAATGCAACATCCACTTTGTTTATCTTTTAGTTTTGCCTCCACCCACCCAAACAAAACTCCAAAATCCTCGACATATAGCACGATCAAGGATAAGAAGTTGGTTATGTATTGCAGGTTTTAAGATGTTGTAGTTAAGTATCAACACCAACTTTTTCCCACCAACCCCCCCAACCCAAAAAAAAGAAAAAGAAATAGAAAAAGAAAGTGTCAACATCAAGTAAAACTTCATAATTGTATACCGAATTCACTAATTTGTTACCAATTATAAATCAATGAATCACAAATGAAGAATCAGTTTTCTCCAAGAAGGTCAACTGAAAATGAATTGCATCTTCAAATTGAAGCAAATAAATCCAAGAATTCTTACCACATACTTTGTTACCAATTATATGTACACACACTGAAGTAAAACAGTGCATCAATATGTGATCGGCAAATTGGAGAGTCCGAGAAGTTGTCATAGAAATTTTCAAAATTTAGCCGGAGAAAGCGTTGCCAGCAATAAATTTCAGGTAAGCCAATTAAAAGTCATTGTTCCATGTACTATCGACTATAAATTGAAACATGATACATTTCTAAATTTCAAAGAATTGCTCTATTCACTCGATTGAAATTAGGAGAGGTTGCCTTCTTGCAGAACCGAAAGCAATTTTCAAATCTGTTTTCATTGAATTAAGTGAATAGAAGCTAATGTCTTTACGAAATTTGTTGTGATATACATCATTGCTTCAAAGGCAATTAACACGTACCAGCTAATCAGGTCACTACTCTTTTTCCCTTTTCTTTTGGCCTTTTTATTTACATATTCTTTTGCCGAATTATTATTATTTTTTCTATTATTTGTAAGTAGAAAGTTTCATCCGCATTTGTTTACTCTTTAATCATAGTTATCGGTCAATCGAAATGGAAGCTTCTATCGACCCCTCCATGTCTGTGTTACTAACAAGCTCTAGAATTCTCTAGGATAGTTTGGAAATTTGATATTGAGGTCACAAGTCAATGTAATCACATTCACCGAGTCAATTTTTTTTTTTATTTCAATATGGCAGGTACAATTTTCTCGGCTTGACTCGATAGTTCTCTCCCACATGGACAACTTAAGCAAAATATGGAGCTGCTGTCCTCAAGGGACTTTCACTTTTAAATGTTTGCGGAAAGTGGAGGCTCGGAACTGTAAGAACCTTGAAATTTTGTTTCCACATTGGGTGGCTACAAGTCTAACCCAACTTGAGGAGCTTCAAGTGGAGTCTTGTGGGCTCGAGGAAATAGTCTCAAGCGCAAGTGGAGATGATAGTCTACACTCTATTGCTGCACAATTTCTTTTCCCAGCATTGACTTCTCCGGTATTACACGATATGCCACAACTCAGGAACTTCTACCCCGACTTGCTCACTTTGAACTGGCCATTCTTGAAGGAATTGCAAGTGACCCATTGTGACAAACTGAACATGTTGTCATTTCTGGCATCCATGAACAAGTGGGCTCGGAGAGACAATCAACATGACCTTTCGGACGAACACTTCTCGGTTGAGAAGGTATGATTAAAACTGCTCTTCCTCTGTTCCTTCTTTATTCTTTAATTCACCCACTATGTCTCATATGCACTGCGTAGTCATGTCTCATGTACACTTTTCATTTGTGGACATCCAAAATGATTTGGTGGCACTATCGGCGCATCTCAGTCACCTGAAATTCAAAGGAACTACATATTCTTGATGACAAGATAAGACATTCCTCATAAAGGATGAATTTGGTCAGGATGGTTCTTGAACTAATAGTACTGACCTTAAAGGTTATTATATGGATTAGATGCCAATTTCCTGTGGACTAAATTGCGAAGCGGTTACACACATTTAGCAGTTTCTTTTCAAATCACAGTAGGATGACAATCTTCCTTTTGATGTTTTTTTTGGGTGAAATGAATTTTGATGTCGTTTCACTTTCTATCTAATTATATGAGTGCTCACCCCTGGTTGGAGAATGACCATAGTGGAGCATTTGATTTCAATTTGTATATTGTATGACGACTTTAGAAGCTTGATACTTTTATGCTGGCTCTAGAGATCAATGAACTATAAGAAAAAGGCCACCTTCCATGGGAATAAATTGACTTAATTTACCTCTTAGAGCAATGATTTATTGTCGAACATTGTTGAACTTGCTCTCATTATGTTTGCAATTTGCAGGACATTCCCATCTTAGAGAGACTTTTATTAGTCGATAAAGATATTCAGATGATAAAAAGTGAAAATTTTTCTAATGACACTGGCAAGCGAGAAGCACTAACATTGGCATGCTTTCATGATGAAAGGACCATCTTTCCTTCCCGCTTTCTCCTACAAAGATTTCACAATCTAAAAAGCCTTGAGGTTTTCCGTAGTTCCTTTCAAGATGTATTCCTTGATGAAGGACTTGTGGACGAGGGAAAACATCCGGCGCTTGAAAATTTAAGGGAACTTAAGTTGAGCAAGCTACACAACCTAAAGCGTGTCTGGAGAGAAGACTATTTAATCAAAAAAATTCTTCAAAGCATTGACAAATTTGAGGTTTGGGATTGTCCTGGTTTGACAACATTATTTCCAGCTGTGACATTCTTCCAGAATTTGACGGAGTTAGTAGTGAAGAATTCCTCCGGATTGGTACATCTAGGGACAGCTTTAGCGATCGCAAATTTGATGAATCTCACCGATATGACTATAATAGGATGTGAAAGAATGAAAGAAGTAGTGACAAGCAATGGTAAAGGAGAGGAAAAAGTGATCTCTTTTGGGATGCTATAAAGGTTGACACTCCAAAATCTGCCAAGCCTAGAATGCTTCTCCTCCACCACAAGTTGCAGCTTTAGTTTTCCATCCTTGTATAGTATTGAAGTGGAAGAGTGCCCCAAAATGAAGATCTTTTCCAAGGGTACACCGAGCACCCCACAACTACAATATGCGAGCCTGTTCGGATACAATTGGGACTTGAACCGGGAGGGTGATCTCAATGCAACCATACAAAGCATAAACAAATGCACATAAAAATGGTGAGATCCAATTAATGCCATTCTCATCCATCACTTTTTTTTTTCTAGGTTGCCTCTGTTTCTCGAATTGCCCGATGCCCGAAGCACCATAAATTCTAAACTCATTTTTTTTTACTTTTTAAACTTGTGTAGTCACTGTCAAAGGGAAGGGTAGATGCTGCAAGTGGCACACATATGTGGAAGTTACTCAAGCACATCCAGAGATTGAGATGAAGAAATTTTCACGGTGGTAAATGATTCTATTTCCAATTTCCCTCTTTCTCATCAACAACATTTTTGAAAAAGAGGAGGGAGCTGCCGATGAGAACTGAAAATCAAGGGTAGAATAGCTGTCACGACCCGAACCGTCGACATCCCACCCGGTCTCGCTTGCGTACGCTTCTCCAGGATCCTCAGGCCAACAAAATTAAACAATGCATGCGGAAGCAACAACATCTCCGTACAGAAAACCAACAAAACTACAATAACTTGGGATGGTAAAAACACACATATGTACATATATACATAGTTGTTACAAACTGTCATATCTAGGGCTTCGGGGCCACTGTACAAGCCCGTGACCACCTATAACAAAAAGGCACGTGGTCGAAGCCTGCTACACAACCAAAATACAACACTCCACAACTACCGAGAGGCCGACTATCCTAAGCCTCATCCTACTGTGGAGGCTGCTCTGCATCGGAAGGCTCCACAACGTCCCCATCCTCTTTAGGCATCACGACCTCTGGGCTAGGCTCCACAACGTCCCCATCCTCTTTAGGCATCACGACCTATGGGCTAGGCTCCACGTCATCGGGACCAGCGTCTGGGTGAACCACTACACCGTCTAGAGGGGGAGTACTAGTAGGGTCCCACTCACCAACACCGTCATAGGGGATGTCAAAGCCCGTCAATGGTCCCACTAGCAAATCCCCGTGGCGGTATGTCCACGCCACGCACGTATGAGTCTTCCAAAAAGGCTCTCCGGTATCCACCAATATCGTAGTCACATGCCTAAAGTACACCTTGTCCTCTGCTATTGGGTACGCCGTCACCACGGTTTCCATATCCCGAACCTTTGAGGCGGGTCATTCATGGCCGAGGCGGAGGGTCCGAAAAACAACGAACTCACGACGGGGTAAGATAAAATCTCAGCAAGAAAATCTCTAACCCTAGATCGGGCCGCTAGTGCCTCCAGACACAATCTAGGCGAGCAACAATTTCCAACAACTCTTTCATTCTTACCCAAAAATTACACAATTAAATTCCAGAAAATTCCATTCTTTCTCGAAAAATTCTCACACCTTCTCGAATATTCTACGTTACTCCCGTTTCGGCGTTACACGCCTCACTTTGACAATAAAATATTCTACGTGCTCCAGGACCCGTGTTTAACTCATCAGGCCTACTATAAATATCCACATTACTCCGAAAATTTCCACGTTACTCCGAAAATATCCACGCTAATCCAGAATATTCCACGTTACTCCGGAATATTCCACGTTACTCCACCGCCATCAAATAAGTTCATAACACTGAGCCTCGGACCTTTATGGAACACGGCTCTATATATACACCGGGGTCTCGGACACAGAGAAATACGACCCACAAATCTCGGTCTCGGACACATAGGATTCGGCCAAGTGAGGGAGAGAGAGAGAAAAATGAGCTAGAGAGAGAGTGTGTGTTCTTGGATAATGAAGAAGGAGAGGGCCAAAACAATTAATAATATAGGTTAAGAATAATTAATTGGGTCCACCAAGTCAAGAGGGAAAAAAAAAAATTTCTCCCCACAATGACTAGTCAAACTCAGCCAAAGGGGAAAATGACCAAAATACCCTTCGTTCCAAGTGAAAAATGGGGTATTTTTCGAGGGCAAATGGGTCCTTTCCCATATCCATCCCAAATCTACTTTTCCCGAACCTCTTTGGGGCGAACCGCGAAGGAATTGCACACAGGATGAGGAAACGTCCAAAATTTTTATTTATTGAAACCCTTGAAGGTCCGACATCAAGTTCCGAAGCTCAATTCGCGATTAATCTCGATCAATAGAATTTTCAGCGTATCTCAAACTAACGGGTGGCTTTTAGGAGTTACGCGTATCGACCCGTGATTAAAATCACGTTTAAGAATTACTCGAGCCATGGCGACCTTGGTTATCATTCAATTGCGAGGGTCAATCACTAGTCCCGATGGATACGATTGTTAGAAAATAATTTAGGGACGTTCGGAACCCATACGAGGTCAAACGGAATCACCCGTGATCCAAGTATAGGGTATTATCCATATCATTCCTTAATTATTCTAGGATCGGCCTATATTGGTCCAAAATATTCCCTCGACAATTTTCATGGCCAAAGAGTCACTCCATGACCAAGTTCTTAGGTCCACGTACTTGATTTTTCCTAGTTAGCCATGCCCATTTGGTTAATCTGCTCAAGATGGACCATTCCCGAGTGAGATTAAACTAAAATACATCAACGAGACTTTCCATTTATTCAAGGCTTCAAAACGAGCCGGATTACAGGATGTCACAATTCTTCCCCCTTACAAAAATTTCGTCCTCGAAATTTACAACAAACTTATCTATTCAAACAAATGGGGGTGCGGTTGCCTCATCGTTTCTTCATATTTCCAGGTTGCCCCTTCCGTTTCATGGTGTTCCCATACGAGCTTCACCAATGGAATTGTCTTGTTCCTCGTAACTTGTTCCTTTCTGTCTTCTATTCGCACCGGCCTCTCCATGTAGGATACTCTTTCATCAACTTCCACAACTTCATGATCTAGTATATGAGTTGGGTCCGGCTCGTACTTCCTCAACATAGACACGTGGAAAACGTTATGGACTTGAGACAAATTCGGTGGCAAGGCAAGTCGATAAGCTAACGTCCCAATCCGCTGCAGGATGTCAAATGGACCTACGTACCTCGGACTTAATTTTCCTTTCTTCCCGAACCGAGATAAGCCTCGCATCGGTGACACCTTAAGGAAGACATGATCTCCCACCTGGAATTCCAACGGTCTACGTCGTCTATCCGCATAACTCTTCTGACAACTCTAGGCAGTCTTTAGCCTTTCTCTGATCACTTTCACTGCCTCGACGGATTGCTGAACCAGCTCTAGTCCCGTTGTGCTTCTCTCGCCAACTTCATCCCAACATACTGGAGTTCTACAAGCTCTGCCGTGCAACGCTTCAAATGGTGCCATTCCGATACTTTGCTGGAAGCTATTGTTGTAGGCAAATTCTACTAAATGCAACTGTTCCTCCCAGCCCCCTTTAAAATCTATCACGCATGCTCTCAACATATCTTCAAGAGTCTGAATTGTTCTTTACGATCGTCCGTCTGTCTAAGGGTGATAGGCGGTGCTAAATCGCACTTGAGTTCCCATGCCATTCTCAAGACTTTTCCAGAAAGTCGCGGTAATCTTAGGATCTCTATTCGACGTAATTGTTCTTGGCACTCCATGCAACCGAACTATCTGGTGCATATACAACTCAGCATACTTTTCCATTGCAAAATCCTTTCACACTGCCAGAAAATTTGCGAACTTAGACAATCCGTCCACAACTACCCAAATTGAATGGTGCCCTCTCTGGCTCCTCGGTAATCCCATGACAAAGTCCACGGTAACATGTTCCCATTTCCACTCGGGAATCTCCAATGGTCGAAGCAAACCTCCAGGCTTGCAATGTTGTGCTTTTACTTGCTGGCATGTCAAATACTTAGCCACATGCTTGGCCACGTCCACTTTCATTCCATTCCACCCGTAATGTTGGCGCAGATTCTGATACATTTTCGTGCTGCCCGGATGCACACTATAACTACTCCGATGAGCTTCTGACAAAATCTTTTTCTTGAGCTCCTCATCGTTAGGGACACATAGACGTCCACGGAATTTCAAGATTCTATCCTCGGCCACTTGAAACTCGGGTTTCCCGTTGGTGGCATCCATCTCTAAAATTTTATGAATACCAGGATCCACTAATTGCAACGCCTTTATCCTCGCTTGAATCTCTGGTTCAATTCTCGGAGTTGCCAATAGACTTGAGAGATTGCAAACTTCCAACTTAAACTCCGAATCTCTCAACTCCTCCAATAAAGTCCACTCTTTAACCAATAAATGCGCCATGCTCGACTTCCGACTCGGAGCATCCACTACTTTATTAGCTTTCCCCGGGTGATATAAAATATCACAATCATAGTCCTTCAATAACTCCATCCAACGGCGCCGCCTCATATTCAGCTCTTTTCGGGAGAATAAATACTTTAAACTCTGATGATCCGTGTAAATCTGAAACTTTTCTCCCCACGTATAATGCCTCCAAATCTTCAGCGCAAAAATAATTGCCGCAAGTTCCGGATCATGCGTTGGATAGTTCTGGTCATGAGGCCTCAATCGTCGCGACGCATACGCGACCACCCCGCCATGTTGCATTAATACACATCCAAGTCCCTTTAGCGAAGCATCGCTATAAATTTCAAATCCTCCAGGACCCGATGGTATCGTTAGAACCGGTGCCGTCGTCAACCTATGCTTCAGTTCTTGAAAACTCCTCTCACACTTATCTGTCCATTCGAAACGAGTTTCCTTCTTCGTTAGCTACGTCGGCGGAATAGCTATCGAAGAAAACTTTTCCACGAATCGGCGATAATACCCCGCCAAGCCTAGAAAACTTCGAACCTCCATGACGGACGTTGGTCTTGGCCAATTCACCACAGTCTCAATTTTCGTCGGATCTACCGAGATTCCATTACCCGAGACGATGTGTCCAAGAAATGCTACCCGATCGAGCCAAAATTCACACTTGCTAAATTTGGCATAAAGAGCGTGTTCTCTTAAGGTCCGTAGAATGATGCTCAGATGATGTTCATGTTCCTCCAAACTCGTCGAGTACACCAAAATATCATCGATAAACACGATGAGAAACCGATCCAAGAATTCTCTGAACACCCGATGCATCACATCCATAAAGGCAGCTGGGGCATTGGTCAATCCAAAAGGCATGACCGTGAACTCATAATGCCCATATCTAGTACGAAAAGCAATCTTCGGAATGTCCTCTTTCTTGATCCTCAACCGGTGGTAGCCCGTTCTCAAGTCAAGCTTAGAAAACACCGCAGCCCCTTGCAATTGATCGAACAAGTCATTTAATCTTAGCAATGGATACTTGTTCTTAATGGTCACTTGATTCAACTGCCGGTAGTCAATGTATAATCGTAATGACCCGTCCTTTTTCCTTACAAACAATACTGGTGCTCCCCAAGGCAATGCGGCAAGGCGGATAAATCCTTTATCCATCAATTCTTGCATCCGAACCTTTAATTCCCGCAACTCTGAGAGGGACATTCTGTAGGGCGCCTTGGAAATCGGTTCTGTTCCAGGTGCTAACTCAATCACAAATTCCACTTCTCTTTCAGGTGGCAATCCCGGCAATTCTTGAGGAAAGACATCGGGATAATCGCGCACCACGGCTATATCCTCTAGCCTCGGTCCTTCAATCGACGAATCCACCACAGCAGCCAAATATCCTTGGCATCCTTCATTTAACAACTTAGTCACTTCCGGTGGACGAGATCGAGGAATTGAGATTCCTCCTCGACTTCCCACAAACTCAAATCTAGGATGACCAATCGGATTGAATTGGATCACCCCGCTACTACGATCAAAAACAGCTCTTTGCTTTCCCGGCCAATCCATTCCATTTATTACGTCATAATCATGCATAGTCAAAACTGCTAGGTCTATTAATTTTTCTCTACCGCCAATGACTATCTTACACCCAGTATACCCTAAGGTAACCAATACTTTATCCTTTAAGGGAGTAGTTACGTGCAACATTACTTCTAGCGATTTTAACTCAATCCCAGCTAACTCCACAAATTGAGCAGATACAAATGAATGGGATGCTCTAGAATCAAATAAAGCATATGCAGCATGATCACATAAGGAGATCGTACCAGTGATCACGCCGGGCGCATTCTCCGCCTCATTGCGCACTACCGTATACACTCTCCCTTACGCCGGCGGCCTATTCTAGTTATTCTATGGAGCAGCCCTTATTTGAGGTCTCACTTGAGGTCTTTAGGGTTGAAATCGCTGTTCCGGGGCTAGCTCCGGGCAACTCCTTACATGATGATCAAATTTTCCACATTTCAAGCACGCCCCGTCCTACTCGAGGCAAGGTCCATTCCCGTGCCTCCCGCCACAAAATCGGCGATTCTGATTGGACTAATACACCTGCTTCCCATTATTTCTCCCGACCGGAGGGACGAAGCGCCGGTTTCCCATCATTAGCCTCTTGCCAAACTGGCGGTTGTCCTTGGCTGGCATAAACCGCAATCCAGATGCGGCAACCCTCTCTTTCATGTCTCGCTCCACCATCCGACCCCGCTCATACAACTCGTCATAATCTCTCGGGTTCAGCAGGATAAACCGATCGCGAAGCTCCGGCCTCAATCCATCTCGGAACCTTCTCGCTCTATCCAGTGGATTCTCTACTATCCTCGGTGCATACTTCGACAATCTCGAGAATTCAGCCTCACACCGATCTATCGTCATCCGGTTCTGGCGAAGCTGCTGAAATTCTAACATTTTCTGCTCCCGAGCGATCTCGAAAAAATATTTCCCATTGAAGACTTCAGTGACGACGGTCCAATTCAAGGCGGTACCCTCCGGGAAAACTCTTCCCCCGGTGGCCTTCCACCAATCACCGGCCATATCCCGAAGCCGATACACCGCCAGGGTCACTTTCTCCTCCTCCGTGCAACCCAAAACCTCGAATGCTTTTTCCGGATCTTCTATCCAACGAGGTGCAGCTTCCGAGTCACCTTTCCCAGTAAACCTCGCCGATTTCAACTTTAGAAACTGTTCCACTTGCTGATGCATCTGCCTATTCCCATTGTCATTTCCACGATTAACATTGCCCCCATGGGCAGCAGCAAGAATAGCAATAGCAGCCTCGGCGGCTTGGGCAATAGCGGCAGCTCACTCCCGAGTCTGCCTACCCATGAGATTTCCAATCTCCTCCCGTGCTCTAAGAACTCCGTCCACTCTCGGATCTTCCCCAACGGTTGTTCTTGAACTAGAGGCTTCCCTAGAACCTCCTCTAGATGCTCCTCTAGAACTTCCTCTGGAACCTCTACCTTGATTTTCCATTTCCATCAACTCTCTTCACAACACCTGAACCAAAATAATTCCGCCAAGGAATTAGAAACCTAAACCATCTACTCGGTCTAGCAGCCTCACACTGCTTAACACAGCAATTAGCTCAAAGCTAATAATCGTTTCGGGAAGAACGATTCAACAAACAAAATCAAGCCTCAGCACGACAGCAGTCAATCAAGCAAATCACATGCGCATATTCAAATGCCCCGCATAACGCGATTAGCTCGCGTAAACACCTAAGGTCTCTCTGCCTAACCATCCCAAAGTCATCGCTCCTTATCACTCCACAACTCTTCCAAACCTGGATCGAGCTAACCTTGCTCTGATACCACTCCAAACGGGGATGTCACGACCCGAACCCTACGAACCGTCGACATCCCGCTCGGCCTCGCTTGCATACGATTCTCCAGGATCCTCGAGCCAACAAAATTAAACAACGCATGCGGAAGCAACAACATCTCCGTACGGAAAACCAACAAAACTACGATAACTTGGGATGGTAAAAACACACATATGTACATATATACATAGTTGTTACAAACTATCATATCTAGGGCTTCGGGGGCCACTTTACAAGCCCGTGACCACCTATAACAAAAAGGCACGTGGTCGAAGCCCGCTACACAACCAAAATACAACACTCCACAACTACCGAGAGGCCGACTATCCTAAGCCTCATCCTATTATGGAGGCTGCTCCGCATCGGAAGGCTCCACAACGTCCCCATCCTCTTCAGGCGTCACGACCTCCGGGCTAGGCTCCATGTCATCGGGACCGGCGTCCGGGTGAACCACTTGTCGCGACCTAAAAGTTCTAAAAAAATTTCGGGCTAATGGATTATCAGGTTAATTATTTAACTAACCTAACTCGGACTCTCCCAAGTCCATACCAAATCGTAACTTAAGGTTCAATTGATTAACATGCAATGTATTTTAATTTTGGAGCCGCCACTAATCAAGTCCCCGAACTCTTAATCTCCGGTCGATTAGAAATCTAAATAAAATAGCGGGAGAACTATTTTATTCCTACGAACCGTAGATTAAGAGTTCGGGGACTTGATTACGCCAGATTACTCTAACGCCCTTTCGGTACCATTTTATTTCATGAAAAATCATTTGAGAAGGCAACATTAATTGATTTTAACCTAAATCACTAACAAAGGTTATCATGCGGGCGTGCAATCAATTAATGAACATCCAGAAATCAATATAATCAAGGGAGCATGCGCCACGCAAGATAGTTCTTTTATTTTTTATTTTTTTTATGAATGCATGAAAAACTATACTATATGCAATGCAATGTTATGAATTAAAAGCAAGACTAAACAAGATGACATGCACATTAAATTAATATGCAAGTGAGACCATGGTTTAATTAGATTAACTACGTGACATGTAAATTAATTAAAACCTAGACATGCAAATTCTAATACGCAATATAAGCTAAAATGCAACCTAATATGACATGACAAGAAATAATGACGTGCCAAAGATGACGTGGCACGGATGACATGGAATGTATGACGTGGCATAGATGACGTGGCATGGATGACGTGGCAAGGATGAATGATTTTTTTTTTATTTTCGGATGAATTAATGTGACATCCCCTTGTCCCACATTGCTTAGGAGGGGAGTCTTGGGCTTGTTTATAAGGCTTGGGTTCCCTTAGACTTGCAAGACGCGTTTTCCGGGCGTTGTATGGGCGACGCTCGGAGGAACAAAATCGTGAGGACTGTGTGTCCAAAGCGGACAATATCTTGCAGAGTGGCGCGGTGGAAGCGCGTGGGGCCCAAGGCCGTTACGGTTAGTATCAGAGCCGACTTCCGACAGCATGTGTGGACCACGGTGGGCGCTCCCTGGTGCCGTTGAGGGCACAGTGGGGACGCCGTGCCGCTAAGGGGGGATTATGTGACATCCCCTTGTCCCACATTGCTTAGGAGGGGAGTCTTGGGCTTGTTTATAAGGCTTGGGTTCCCTTAGACTTGCAAGACGCGTTTTCCGGGCGTTGTATGGGCGACGCTCGGAGGAACAAAACCGTGAGGATTGTGTGTCCAAAGCGGACAATATCTTGCAGAGTGGCGCGGCGGAAGCGCGTGGGGCCCAAGGCCGTTACAATTAATTTCCTAAATAGAACTATGCCAAAACAATATTTATCTTGCATATTTTAGAGTTCAAATTGACCTAAACCCTACTATATTAAGATAGATTATTTTATGCATAAAATTCTATTTAAACATGCAATTTCTATTCTAGTATGCAATCTAACCTAAATAAAAAATTAGATATGCAATATCTACATGATGTTATTTTTTAAAAGATGCAATTTTCAGATATGCAAAGTGAATGAATGCAATTTTTTTAGAATTTTTAAGATCACATCATGCGAGGGGTATATTCTAAAAAAATATGACAATCAAGCAATTCAAATCAAATGAGGAAAGTGAATATGTCAATCAATGTCAAACAAGAAAGTGGATATATCAATCAAGTTTTGGAATATTTCGCGAATATTTGAGTCAATCTTTAATTCGTAATCCTACGATTAACGATTGAACCCAAATCCTTGCCTAATCGAGTATTCCATCAATAATCCCAAAGATGGACTTTCTCGATCATATGACAAGTTGCGGATTAGGAAAGGAAATTTTCCTAATCAACCTGTATTTTGAAAAGATATCCACTTTGATGCGATACGATAAATATATTCAAATATTCAAGCTAAGCAAGATAATATTTTGGATATAAGAGAATATACCTACTGAATATAGCTTTCCTAATTTGAATTTGTGTAACTTGATGGTCAAGATCACACTCCACAGTCTAAAACGGTGAGGCTTACACGTGAAGATCACGAACAACTTGTGGGTTGACGACCGGTTCGGGTGGCTCTTGATCGAGAATTGCTTGCGGTGGAGACTCGGTGATCATGGATGCCCAAGAGCAATTGGACTCAGGCTCGCAGCAACAACAGGATGACGTCGACCAGGGATGTCAGTCTTGTGGCTAACGAAGCGAGGGTCACCAGCGAACGGCTACCTCAATGATTATTGATAGTGTCGATGTAAACCCGTGCGTGTCCGGCAGTGGCCAGCAAATCAAAAGGGATTTCTCACCATAACCTGCAAAGAAAGAAATAGCAACTGCGGCAAACACAATGAACAAGTGTACCGCGTAGATCAAGACCAAAAGCTTCTACGAACAACTTGAGTTCCACTTTGACCAAACCATAAAACTCGATAACAATCGCTTGCCATCTCTTTAATTGGGATTGATTAGTGCATGAAACCATAGAAGAATGGACCCCCCCAGCAAAGGGAGATCTTGTACGTTGGGGCTGCTGAGTTGGAAAGCCACTGGAATTCGCGGCTAGGCGACAAAGACACCGCTTGCACTTGGTTCGTCGATGGGAATTCGCTGCACTTTTGTGCCGTTAGTTCTGAGAATGAAATTTGCCCCCCCTCAAAGTGCCATGAGTGACCATATTTTTGTCGCCAACCGTGATTGTGTGTTCCATGAGGGCATGCAAGATGAAACGCAAATCATGATTGTCAGTACGATTTAATGGACATGAAACTAAACTAACAGAGAGACGAAATCAAACATGAGAGCACCCCCTTTTCATTCCCGTTTTCCCTTCATTGGTCGCGACGCCATCTTTGAAGAATGCAGCCCCCACGATTTCTCTTCCTCCACTCTTTGGATGAAACCTCCTCTCAAATTCTGCCGAATGTGAATTATGTCTCCCCTCCTCGAAAACCTAGACATAAGCTAGTTTATATAGACATAAACTTTGCAAGCTTGGGCCTAAATTTTGTAATTATCGCAAAATAGACCCCTAAACAAAAATCCGATTTTAATTAAGTCTTAGGGGGCCTTATTTGCGTTAAAATAAGACTGAAATTTTTTTCCATAATAGACATGCATAGGGCCAGCCGAATCCCACATGTGATGTGGGCTTAGCGCGCAAATTTGAGCTCGAATTGGAATTTAATTAATTAAATGAATGATTAATTAAAAACCTCAAACATTTAAATGAGCAAGAATAGGTTGGATTAAATTTGAAAATAAGTCCAAGCCTTCTCGAATTTTCAGGACACTTCACCATGCCTCGGTAGAATTTTCCATACAAGTTCGGATCCAGTCGCTTGTCAAATTAAGCTCAATTCCTCACACTGCCGATGCAAATGAATGGATGAATGACAAAAATAAAAATGATTTTGTTATTTTTGTTTAGAACTAAAGTTAGTTCTATTTTTTTTTATGCAGAGAATGATTGAAAAGGAAAAGTCAAAATTTAGGTGTCAACACCACTATACCGTCTAGAGGGGGAGTACTAGTAGGGTTCCACTCCCCAACACCGTCATAGGGGATGTCAAAGCCTGTCAATGGTCCCACTAGCAAATCCCCGTGGCGGTACATCCATGCCACGTATGTATGAGTCTTCCAAAAAGGCTCTCCGGTATCCACCAATATCGTAGTCACGTGCCTAAAGTACACCTTGTCCTCTCTTCTTGGGTACTCCGTCACCACGGTTTCCATGTCCCGTGGGATCCCGAACCTTTGAGGCGGGTCATTCATGGCTGAGGCGGAGGGCCCGAAAAACAACGAACCCATGACGGGGTAAGATAAAATCTCGGTAGGAAAATCTCTAACCCTAGATCGGGCCGCTAGTGCCTCCGGACACAATCTAGGCGAGCAACAATTTCCAACAACTCTTTCTTTCTTACCCAAAAATTCCACAATTAAATTCCAGAAAATTCCATTCTTTCTCCAAAAATTCTCACACCTTCTCGAATATTCTACGTTACTCCCGTTTCGGCGTTCCACGCCTCGGTTTGACAATAAAATATTCTACGTGCTCCGGGACCCGTGTTTAACTCATCGGGCCTACTATAAATATCCACATTACTCCGAAAATTTCCACGTTACTCCGAAAATATCCACGCTACTCCAGAATATTCCACGTTACTCTAGAATATTCCATGTTACTCCACTGCCATCAAATAAGTTCATAACACTGAGCCTCGGACCTTTATGGAACACGGCTCTATATATACACCGGGGTCTCGGACACGCAGAAATACGACCCACAAATCTCGGTCTCGGACACATAGGAACACGACTGGATCAAGTCTCGGACAATTAGTTGAACATGACTCACTTTGGTCTCGGACGACTTAATTGAACACAACTTTCATACTTTCTCGGTCTCGGACAATCAGACGAATACGGCTCACTTTGGCCTCGCACGACTTGATTGAATACGACCCTCATACTTTCTCGGAATAGTTCGGGACCACGTGATTCACTCACGTTAGAGAATTAATAATTCTGGATCACCCGATTAATTCACGCTAATCCAGATACCCGATCAATTAATACTACCATAGTATCCAATCCACGCCATGCGACCATATTATACTAACGTAGCAATATATGAATAACGTGCAATTAAAATTATACTAACGTGGAAATTTATCAGGGCCAAACAATAATAATTTTCTAACGTGCAAATAATTCTACTATAGTACCAAACTATAGTACTAATGCCACATTTAATTAGTACCATGGCATAATAACTTTATGTCACATAAAAGTAACCCTAGTTAATATATAAACTAACCATGGTTCAAAAATTAACTAGAGTCAATATCTAACCTAACCATGACTAAACAATAGCATAAAGTAACTATAGTTGGACATAAAGTAACTAGAGTTAGTAAAGTGACCATGGTCAAACTTTGACCAAACAATTATCTTCTTGCAATTACTATTCATCTCAAGAACAAGCTTCTCTCTCCTCCATTTCTGCAAATTTCAGCCAGCACCATTTCCACCTCAAATCTATCAATTTCTTCATCAAAATTTCACAAATCCTTGGTCTTTTAGCAACCTAATCACCTAATTTAGGTTTAGAAATAATCCTACCTCAAAAAAACTCGCAAAAACCTCCGTTGAACGGTTGAGGAAAAGCTTGAATCAAGCGGCGCTTCCGGCGGTCCTTGCATGGCCGGCAACTCGTTGACGATCTAGCAACTCCAAGCGACCCAAAGCGACTCCGGTTAAAGCTTGAAGAATTTTTGGCAATGGAGGGTGAGAGAGAGTGAATTCGGCCAAGTGAGGGAGAGAGAGAGAAAAATGAGCTAGAGAGAGTGTGTGTGTTCTTGGATAATGAAGAAGGAGAGGGACAAAATAATTAATAATATAGGTTAAGAATAATTAATTGGGTCCACCAAGTCAAGAGGGAAAAAAAATAATTTTCTCCCCACAATGACTAGTCAAACTCGGTTAAAGGGGAAAATGACCAAAATACCCTTCGTTCCAAGTGAAAAATGGGATATTTTTCGAGGGCAAATGGGTCCTTTCCCATATCCAGTCCAAATCTACTTTTTCTGAACCTCTTTGGGGCGAACCGCGAAGGAATTGCACACGGGATATGGAAACGTCCAAAATTTTTATTTATTGAAACCCCCGAAGGTCCGACGTCAAGTTCTGAAGCTCGATTCGTATCAATCTCGACCAATAGAATTTTCAGCGTATCTCAAACTAATGGGCGGCTTTTAGGAGTTACGCGTATCGACCCGTGATTAAAATCACGTTTAAGAATTACTCGAGCCCCGGCGACCTTGGTTATCATTCAATTGCAAGGGTCAATCACTAGTCCCGATGGACACGATCGTTAGAAAATAATTCCGGGACGTTCGGAACCCATACGAGGTCAAATGGAATCACCCGCGATCCAAGCGTAGGGTATTATCCAAATCGTTCCTTAATTATTCTAGGATCGGCCTATATTGGTCCAAAATATTCCCTCGACAATTTTCATGGCCAAAGAGTTAGTCCATGACCAAGTTTTTAGGTCCACGTACTTGATTTTTCCTAGTTAGCCATGCCCATTTGGTTAGTCTGCTCAAGATGGACCATTCTTGAGTGAGATTAAACTGAAATACATCAACGAGACTTTTCATTTATTCAAGGCTTCAAAACGAGCCGGATTACAGGATGTCACAATAGCCTCTTCATAACCCTCCCATAAAAAAAAACAAAACAAAAAAAATGTTTTGCTTAATGTATGATCAAGCTATAAAATTTGAAAATATGCCATTAAGTCATAAACTATTTGAATCGGATGTAGTCAAGTCCTTTTCGATGACCACTCAATGAGATTTGATAATGTCGCACGCTTCAATTTTCTAGTAGGTATTGGTCTATACTGATCAATACACAAGTAGATTCAGATTAAAATCTATTGATCAGTTGCTGAAAAAATCAAGGACAAATATTAAAAGCCAACATCGACATTGAAGGAGGAAGTTCCATAAGAGGACTAGTCATTCACCTTTTAAACTTAGAAAAATCTGAATGAAATTGAACAAAATAATCATGAATCTTACATAAGTCTTAGCTAAAAAAACTTAGAATTAATCGCCTTAAGAGTGCAGGACTCATGGATAAGGAATTTCTAAAGGCTAAAGAGGTTTAGTTTGTAGCAGGTACCCAATGTTTAACTTTCAATTCTTAGTTACAGGAATTGCTTGTGAGGCTCTCCCAGCAATACTACAAGTTAAATGCTAATCTGGGCTCAACAAAGGAAATAAAATTATCTCTAACAGCTAGAGGTGGAGTTTGGCCTTACGGCATAGTCTGCCCAGACCCCCATCAATTTGTTGAGAAAAGTTCATTACCTACTTTGCACATCGCTTTGCGAATTAATTCTATCAATTTCAGTCTCAGTACCTCTAACATTATTCTCGATACAATTTCGATCAACTAGTAGACTACCCAAACCGATGAAGGAGCAGAGAGCTTCAGCAACAAGATTCGGAAGGTCTGCGAATCTTAGCCTATAAGTAATGCATACACTTCCGTATCCCTTTTTCTGATGCTATTGCTATCTGCCTGACTAATTCAAGTAGGACTTAAAAATTCCAAATGCGAGGTGAGGCCCGGCATGCTGTCTTCCCGTAGTTCTACTTGTCAATGTTCTCGGGCAACTGCATCTCTCGAAGCAGCCAACAAGTCCAAGCTGCAGAATCCTTTCTTTACAGTAGTCAACCGGTCACATAATAAATTGAAACAAAATTTGGTAAGAAGAGATCCTGAGATAATACTAGTCATGTGCAAAATTTGGTCAACGGTGCTTGTGTTCGTTATCATATCTTTTGTGTTCTTACTCATAGATCATTTGCTGATCAAAAATCAACTCTGCAGAAGTGGAAGCATGCAAGCCGCAACTCCTAAATGTTCGGACGAGTCATGACCACCGAAGCTCCTGCACTACACACAACATGGCTCGGGAACTTCTCTAAAGAAAGGAGGATGTCTACATGTTCGAGCTTTTTTAGAATTGATAATATTGAACGGAAAGTCTCCCTTTTCAGAAGGAATGTTAAGAATTAGGCTTAAACTTTATGCCTACAAAAAAAATTATGGTTTGCTATGTTTTTTTCGTGAATCAAATCAAACAAAGCAAAATTTTCTACTGCAACTAATTGAATGGTGATGTATTTCCTGATGTTTTTTAAAGACTAGTGAAAATTAAACAGGGGAATTGCATTTTTTGAAATTCCAAACTCTCTGCATGTTTGCATCTTTATTCGACAAAGTATAAATCGAACTCATCCGCAACATGGGATCGATAAAATAAAAGGTCATAAGCAATCCTTATCTCACGCCAAATATTTCTGGAAGTAATTTCCTTCGCCCTTGAGATGGTTACACAAAAAGTAAAGAAAGAATGTCCTGCACTAACTCTGTTATGTTGAAATATGCAATGGTCTTTGGAGGTCAATATACATAGATTCCAAGCAAAGTCGAATTAGGGCTTAAGTACACCCCAAGTGCCCTAAGTTGTGTACGGCGCTCACTTTAGTATCAAAACTTTCAAATCGATCACTTTAGTGCTAAGTTTTTGTAACTTCGATCACTTCAGTGCCAAAACTTTCAAAACGATCACTTTAGTGCTAAGTTTTTGTAACTTCGATCACTTAAGTGCCAATTTCTTTTAAAAACAATCACTTTAGTATCAAATTCACTGAGCCACGTCATCTCAAATATTAATAAAAAATACCACGTGTCGAATTTTCGGCAAGCCATGTTAGCTTTGGCACTAAAGTGATCGTTTTTAAAAGAAGTTGGCACTTAAGTGATTGAAGTTACAAAAACTTAGTACTAAAGTGATCGATTTGAAAGTTTTGGCACTAAAGTGAGCGCCGTACACAATTTATGGCACTTGGGGTGTACTTAAGCCTCGAATTAGAGATACATCTCGCAAGCCATGAATAACACAAAAGGAAGAAACATTACTGCTTGGCTTGGCCTGTTTGTTGATGAGATTGCTCAAGCGGCCATTGACTTCAGCACCTTAGACATGCCCCATCTTAGAACATTTCGTCTCCAAGTATCTTCTGTTATCCATTGTTACTGAAGTTACTAGAGGGACTCTCCCCAGTAATAGTCAAGCCATAACCTTTTGAGCCCCACATTCTTGGCAGGGCTATTCGTCATCAGCTTCATTATATCTGTACAAGTGAATATGTTAAAATGTTTATACAAAAGGGGGTCAAACGCTATGAAAAGCTTGATGACGGAGTGATTCTTCATTCCCATATAGATCTCATCTCGTAAAGATGATAATTTGATGCTCTGCTCTAGTAACCAGCTCCATCTGGGAGTCCTACAAACTCTATACAGTATCTGAAACAATCGCTGAAATCCGTACTAGCTGTTTGAAAATATGCATGGGGCAGAGTACTCCTTGTGGATTCATCAAGATACATGCTCAGGAAAACAAACAAGCTGCAATCGGTGAAGATGAGGAGCTATCCGAACAAGCATGGGGCACTCTGCTTTGCCTGTCCGCGAACATTTGCCGCCATTGATGGAGACGATCTTGTGTTAAAAGTCTCAATTTTAAGATTCAAAATCTTACGACTTCCTTTATTGGGTAACAAAAAAAAAATCTTAGGATTTCAAGTTTAAACATGAATGCTTCTCAAAACTGACTATTTGGTACCCCTAGACTTAAATCTAAATCTAAAATCATTTACAAATAAGGCAATTTGTGTAATTCCCTGATGAATTTGGTAGAAAAGAACTCAAACGCAATTTTAACGAGGTTCGGCTTAAGCAAGCCTACGTCCTCAGGAATCCTCTCTCAAAGTTATGTCGTTCTTTGAGAGAGGGACTGCCCTTTTATTGATAGAGGTTCATAATTAATTCCCGAATATTCAAGAAATATACAAAGTAACAACCATAACAATCAAATCAGGAAAATCTCCTATAATCTTCTACTACCAAACTAGGAGGATCCTTTTGATTTGGTCAATACTCCCCCTCAAGTTGTATCGAAGATATTATCAGAGGTCAACTTGTTCACCATGTCTTGAAACGGTCCTTTAGCAAGGGCTTTGGTAAAAACATCGGCCAACCGGTCTTCGCTTCGAACATAGAGAGTTTCAATAGTGTTATCTTGAACTTTTTCCGGTACAAAATGGCAGTCCACCTCAATGTGCTTTGTTCTTTCATGGAACACGGGATTTGAGGCGATATGAGCCGCAGCTTGATTATCGCAAAACAACCTCGTAGGTGACGTTCTTGGTTTGCATCCCAATTCCCGTAGAAGAAGTTGCAACCAAACTATCTCACTAGTAGTAGTAGCCATTGCTCGATATTCTACTTCAGCACTTGAGCGAGCAACAACATTTTCCTTTTTACTTTTCCAAGTAACAATATTACCTCCTACGAAGGTGCAGAAGCCCGTAGTGGACTTCCCGTCATTGGGGCTTTACGTCCAATCTGCGCCCGCATACCCAACAATATCTGTATGCCCATTGTTCTTCATAAAAATACCCCTTCCCGGTGTAGCTTTCAAGTATCTTAGCAATCGATCAACCAAATCCAAATGTCCTTGAGTTGGATTTTGCATGAATTGACTTATGTAGCTAATCGCATAAGTAATATCGAGTCGAGTAATAGTCAAGTAAATCAACCTGCCTATGAGACATTGAAACGGTCCTATGTCTTTCACGGGAGTATAGTCATTTGCAAACTTACTACCGTAATCCATAGGAACATTTGCTGGTTTGGCCCCATTTTCCCTATTTCCTTTAATAGGTCCAAAATGTACTTTCTCTCTGACAGAAATATACCCTTGTGAGAGCTGGCTACTTCAATCCCTAAGAAATACCTTAGCTTTCCGAGATCTTTGATATCAAATTCTCGGCGAAGATACTGTTTGAGAGCAACAATCCCAGATTTATTGCTTCCAGTGATAACAATATCATCAACGTAGACGAGTAGTATTACAATACCACCTTCATCAGATTTAGTAAACATTGATGAGTCAGCTATACTTCGTACAAATCCAAACTTTGTAAGTGCACCACCGAGCTTGCCAAACCATGCTCGAGGAGATCGCTTGAGTCCATAGATGGACTTCCTTAATTTACAAACCATCCTTTCTTCATTATGCAAAGCATGGCCGGGGGGAAGATCCATATACACTTCTTCTTCAAGGTCTCCATGCGGAAAAGCATTTTTTACGTCCATTTGACAAAGTGACCACCCATGATTAATCGCAATGGACATAAGAACACGAACTGTATTCATCTTCACAACCGGAGCAAATGTCTCCTTGTAGTCAATTTCGTAGGTCCGGGTATAGCCTTTAGCTACAAGCCGAGCTTTATACCTTTCCATTAAGCCATCACTATTGTATTTAATCTTGTAAATCCAATGACAACCAACAGAACGCTTTCCATCGGGTAATCGCACCACATCCCAAGTATGATTTTTATCAAGCGCTCGAAGTTCCTCCTTCATAGCAATAATCCAAACCGATTGAAGTTTGGCTTCTTCATAACTTTTGGGTTCTTTTGAACTTTCAAGAGTAGATAAGAAACTCCAAAACCGATGAGAAATTTTATCATAATTGACACAGTCTTGGATGGGATACAGATCCGTATGATATGTAGTAAAATCTCTAAGTCTAGTAGAGGGCTTAGAAATCCTTGCAGATTGACGAACCGGTGGTGAAGATGCTCCAGGTAATTCTTCCGTCATGATTTCTTCCCCAAAGTGAGTTTTATCAATTGGCTCTAGATTTTGCTGGAGCTCGGTGTCATGTTTTGATTGTCCTCTAACGGTTGTTTATGAATTGGGTACATTCGTGGATACCATAGGTGAAGCGCCAATAGGGACAGGAGCAACTTCTCCATAATCTGTTGAGAGTTCAATGTACTGCCCCTGAAGTTGATTCCTATCAGAATAATACATATTAGTCTCATCAAAGTAAACATCACGGGATATATAGAGGCGCTTTGTGGTGGGCTCGTCACACTTGTATCCTTTTTTAGCTGAAGAATAGCCCAAAAATACACACTTCTGAGCACGAGGGTCGAGTTTGCCATTATTCGAGTGAACATAGCATACACTGCCAAAAACCCTCAAATGTGAGATATTAAACTTCCTTCTATAGAAAATTTATATCGGAATCTTGTAATCAAGCACTCAACTAGGGATTCGATTAATAATATAGCAACCGGTGAGAACAAAGTCACTCCAATATGTTTTCGGTATATTCCCCGAAAAAAGTAAGGCTCGAGTAACTTCTAGAAGATGACGATTTTTCCTCCCCGCTGTGCCATTCCGTTGGGGCGTCCCGACACATGAAGTCTAATGGATAATACCCAATTTATGCAAATACGCTTGAAACGCTTGATTGGTGTATTCTGTCCCATTATCCGTGCGCAGCACTTTTATGTTTGTCTTAAACCGATTTTGTATCATAGCACAAAATTCCTGAAAAATAATAAGAACCTCACTTTTGGTTTTGAGTAGATACAACCATGTAGTGCGAGACTTATCATCAATAAAGGAGACGAAATATCTATAGCCATCTCGAGACTCAATGGGAGCACTCCCGACATCAGAATGAATTAAATCAAATAATTACGAGGAGAAATGTGTACTCTTAGGAAAAGGAAGTCTATGTTGTTTTGCGAAATGACAACAATCACACGAACTAAAATCATGAGATAAAGATTTATCAAGAATGCGTAAAATCTGATTAGATGGATGACCCATGCATCTATGCCATAGTTCTAATGTCTTCTTGGCATTATGGATTGCACTCAATGCCTTTGGTATTGATCTATGACATAGAGTCCATTCTGCAGCCTCCCTTCACCAATCGTCCTCTTGGTGATGCAATCCTGAAATATTACCTTTGAAGCAGAAAAAATGACATTGCAATTCCATTCTTTTGTACACTTACTAACAGACAATAGATTTGAAGACAAATCAAGTACGATCAATGCATTAGAACTCTTAGACAACATCTTGAATTTTCCTGTTCCTTCCGTCGGAACCTATGCTTCGTTAGCAACAAGAATAGGAGAGGAATCATTGGAGAATATTTTAACCATCATTTTATCAGAATTAAACATATGGTCATAGGCACCCGAGTCTACAACAAATTGACTTTTGAACCGAGCCAAGAACACCTCACCAGAAGTTTTTACCTTGTGGCTTGATTCAGCAGATGAGCCGGTTGATCCAATTGTCCTAATGTTGGATCCTTGGCTCTGCAAAAGTAACTGAAATTGATTCCCATGATTCTCAAGTTTGGCATGGAATTCCATCGGGTTATTTGGATCATTTTGAGCAACAAATTTTGCTTCTGGCCCCTTCTCTTTACCAGCTCGTAAATGAGGATGAAGAATCCAGCAACGATCCTTGGTGTGACCATCACGATCACGGTGTTCGCAACGGAAACGATCGGTTTTCTTTGTCTTTCCCTTGTCAAATCTGCCGACAGCCTCCGCTGGGTTGTTGGCTACGACATTGTGCGCCAAGATTTCAGCAGTTCCTTTTAGGTTTGTCGGTGCTAGATCATGACTCGACGTTGAGTTTCCTCTCCCCGAATCGTGGCACGGACTTCGTTGGGAGATGGTAAGTGATGTCTCATTAGGATCTGCCATTTGAGATCATCATATTCTAGCCGAAAGCTAGCCAAAAGTTGAAAGATCCGATCTTCCTCCTCTCTGCGAACATAATCAACCACGGATTGAGTAGCGGGACGGTGCTGTTGGTGTGACATCCCGTAATCCGACTCATTTTGAAGCCTTGAATAAATGAAAAGTCTCATCGATGTATTTCAGTCTAATCTCACTCGGAATTGATCCCTCTCAAACAGACTAACCAAATGGGAATGGCTAGCTAGGAAAATTAAGTACGTGGACCTAAGAACTTGATCTTGGACCGACTCTTTGGCCATGAAAATTCTCGAGGGAATATTTTGGACTAATATAGGCTGATCCTAGAATAATTAAGGAACAATTTGGATAATACCCTACGCTTAGATCACGGGTGATTCCGTTTGACCTCGTATGGGTTCCGAACGTCCCCGAATTATTTTCTAACAATCGTGTCCCTCGGGACTAGTGGTTGACCCTCACAATTGAATGACAACCAAAGTCGCCATGGTTCGAGAAATTCTTAAACGTGATTTTTATCACGGGTTGATACGCATAACTCCTAAAAGCCGCCCGTTAGTTTGAGATACGCTGAAAATTTTATTGATCGAGATTGATCGCGAATCGAGCTTCAGAATTTAACATCGGACCTTCAGGGGTTTCAATAGATAAATTTTGGACATTTGCTAATCCAGTGTACAAATTTCTTCGCGGTTCGCCCAAAGGGTTCGGGAAAAATAAATTTGGACTGAAAATGGGAAATTACCCATTTGCCCTTGAGGAGTACCCAATTTTTCATTTGAACCGAAGGGCATTTCGGTTAACCCTCTCTCTTGGCCGAAAATTTGACTAGTCTTGTGGGAGGGAATTCCATTTTTATCCCTCTTGACTTTGTAGACCTAAAATATCCCACCCAAATAATTATCCTACCCTTTCTTGTTAAATTTTTAGTCTTCTTGCTCATTAATCTCAAGACAACATTCTCTCTCCACCTCACTTTCTCTCTCTACCCCTCATCCTCTCCCCCTTGGCCGAACACCATAGCTCTCACTCTCTCTCACCGAAAAATTTTCTAAGCTTCGCCGTATTCGTCTTGGATCGCCGGAGCTCAACTACCACCCGAACCACCTTGAACCGCCAGAGTTTTGTGGATTTTTAGCCGAGCAAGGGAGTCGCCAATTGGAACCAAGATTTCTTCGCCCGCCGGAAAACTTGCAAAAATTGTTGTAAGTTGGTCCCTAACCTTATATTAGGTATCTAGGGTGCTAATAGACCATAGATTATGTAGTTTTGAAGAAAAATTGGTTGGTTTTGCTCAAGAAAATGGTGGTGGCCGAAAATGGAGGGAGTGAAGAGAGAGAAATCATGTTCTTGAAGTGAATAGTGAATTCAAGAAGATATTTACATGGTCAAAGTTGGACCATGATTACTTTTGCTAACTCTAGTTACTTTATGCAATTATTTAACCATGGTTAGGTTAGTTATTAACTCTAGTTAATTTTTGAACCATGGTTAGATTATATTTTAACTATAGTTACTTTTATGTGACATTATGTTGTTATGCCATGGAATTGATTAAATGTGTTCTTATCATAGTTTAGTACTATACTAGTGAATTAATTGCACGTTAGAATATTTAAATTGTTCGGCCCCGATAAATTTCCACATTGGTAAAATTAAATTGTACGGTACGTATTAATTGCTACGTTGGTATTATTTCGATCGTGTGGCGTAGATTAATTTTTGTAGCGATAACAATTAATCGTGCAGCCCGATTGGCCAACGGCTTGAGCGTGATTTAATCGGGGGGTCCCGATTTGTTAATTCTCTAACGTGAGCGAATCACGTGGTTTCGATCGAGTGTCGGCCTAGTACAATTTAATCGAGCGGTCTCGATTGGGCAATTGATGAAAATTGGAGAGATCGCATGGTCCCGATCTTTTGTTGGAGAAAAATTGGTGAGACCGGATAAGCTCGATCTTCTAATTAGGAAATTTAGCAAGGTCACATGGCGAAGATTAATCGATCGGAAGAAATTAAGAGATCGTGTGGTATCGGACGAGCGATCGAAGAATTGTTGTGGTATATGGTCTTTATGAGGATTATTTGAGAGGAATGTGGAATTTTTCCCTTGAGGTGTAATGACGCAGGGTTTGTATGTTATAAGACCATATTTTTCCCGAGGCATTATGACGCGGGCTCTGTTATTATTATACCCCGAGACGTTAAACGTGGGGTTCGGTATATTATATTATCCCGAGGCGTTAAACGCGGGATATTTAACCTAATACGTTATTACGTGGGTTACAATGACCTGATGCGTTATTACGCGGGTCTGTCCAGTTATACTATAGCCTAATGCATTAAACGCGGGCTCCGGACCAACGTGGAATTTTCTATGACAGCTCGATGCGTTAAACGCGGGCTTTGGATCAATGTGAATATTTATATTATGGCCTAATGAGTTAAACGCGGGCCCTGGACCATGTGAAATATTTTATTGTCAAACTGAGGCATGGAATGCCGAAACGGGAGTAACGTAGAATATTTGAGAAGGTGTGGGAATTTTTGGAGAAAGAACAGAATTTTCGGGAATTTATTTGTGGAATTTTTTATTGTCGGATGATTTGTTGGAAATTGCTCGCCTAGGACGTATCTGGAGGCAATAGAGCTCTAACCTAGGGTTAGGGGCTTTCTTATTAAGATTTTATCTCACCCTGTCGTGGGTTCTCATTTTTCGTACACTCTGCCTCAACAATGAATGATCCGCCCGGGAGATTCGGTATTCTACGAGGTCATGGTACCGGGAGAAGATGGGGAGGTTATAGAGCCATCGGATGCGGAATAGCCACCCGAGCTTGACGAGGATGAGTTGGAGGCGAGAGATGATATAGTACCGGATAGCGAGACAATGCCTAGGGAAGTTGACCTCTTGAGCTTTTGTAGAGTATTTTCTTTTGGAAGCATAGCGGGCTTCGACCACGTAATCTTTTGTTATAGGTGGTCATAGGCTTGTACAGTGGCCTCTGAAGCCCTAGGTTTAATGAGTTTGTAGCAATTATGTATATATGTACGTAAGTTGTTTTACCGTCTCAAGTCATCATGATGTTAATTGGTTTCTGTACGGGGAATTGTTTACGCTTCCATAAGTGTTGTATTTGTTGGCCTTTGGATCCTGGAGAACCGCACACGGTCGTGGCCGGGTGGGATGTCGACGGCTCGCAGGGTTCAGGTCATGACATCCCCATTTAAGTGGTATCAGAGCAAGGTCAGCTCGATCCAAGTTTGGAAGAGATATGGAGTGATAAGGAGCGATGACCTTGGGATGGTTAGGCAGAGAGACCTTAGGTGTTTACGTGAGCTAAACGCATTATGCGGGGCATTTGAATGTGTGCACGTGATTTGCTTGATTGACTACTGTCGTTCTGAGTGTTTGGTTTTATTTGTTGAATTGTTCTTCCATAAATAATCGTTAGCTTTGTGCTAATTGCTGTGTTAAGCGGTGTGAGACTGCTAGACCCGAGTAGATGGTTTAGGTTTCTAATTCCTTGGCGAAATTATTTCGGTTCGGGTGTTGTGAAGAAAGTTGATGGAAATGGAAAATCAAGGTAGAGGTTCCAGAGGAGGTTCCAAAGGAAGTTCTAGAGGAGGCTCTAGATGAGGTTCTAGGGGAGCCTCTAGTTCAAGAACCACGGTTGGGGAGGATCCTAGAGTAGATGGAGTTCTTAGGGCTCTGGAGGAGATTGGAAATCTCATAGGTAGGCGGACTCAGAAACGAGCTACCACTATTGCCCAAGCCGATGAGGCCGCTTCTTCTGCTTAGGGGTAAATGTGAATCATGGGAATGATAATGGGAATAGGCATATGCATCGGCTAGTGGAACAGTTTCTAAAGTTGAAACCGGTAAAGTTCACTGGAAAGGGTGACCCCGAAGCCGCACCTCGTTGTATAGAGGATCCGGAGAAAGCATTCGAGGTTTTGGGTCGCACCGAGGAGGAGAAAGTGACCATGGTAGTGTATCGCCTTCAAGATACAGCCCGTGATTGGTGGAAGGCCACCAAGGGAAGTGTTTTCCCGGAGGGTACCACTTTGAATTGGACTGTCTTCACCGAAGTCTTCAATGGAAAGTATTTTTCCAAGACCGCTCAGGAGCAGAAGATGTTAGAATTTCAGCGGCTGCGCGAGAACCGGATGACGATAGATCGGTATGAGGCTGAATTTTCGAGACTGTTGAAGTATGTACCGAGAATGGTGGAGAACCCTTTGGATAGAGCGAGGAGGTTTCGGGACGGATTGAGACCGGAGCTTCACGCTCGGTTGATCCCGCTAAATCCGAGGGACTATGACAAGCTGTATGAGCGGGGTCGGATGGTAGAGCGGGACATGAAAGAGAGGGCTGCCGCATTTGGATCGCAGTTCATGCCGGTCGGGGACAACCGCCAATTTGGTAAAAGGCCGATGATGGGAAACCAGCGCTTTGTCCCTCCAATCGGAAGGAATAACGGGAAATCGGTGTATCAGTCCAACCAGAATCGCCGACTTTGTGGAAGGAGACACGGGAATGGGCCATGCCCGAGAGTACTTCAGATGTGGAAAGTTAGATCATCAGATAAGAAATTGCTCGAAGCAAGCCCCAGGACCTCGTTTTCAGCCCCAAAGACCCCAGGCGAGACCTCAGATTAGAGCCACTCCACAGAATAATCGTAACAGACCGCTAGCGCAAGGGAGAGTGTATGCGGTGGCGCGCAATGAGGCAGAGAATGCGCCCGGCGTGATCATAGGTACGGTCTCCTTATGTGATCATGCTGCATATGCTTTATTTGATTCCCGAGCATCCCATTCATTTGTATCTGCTCAATTTGTGGAGTTAGTTGGAATTGAGTTAAAACCGCTAGAAGTAATATTGCACGTCTACACCCTTAAAGGATAAAGTATTGGTTACCTTAGGGTGTACTGGATGTAAGATAGTCATTGGCGGTAGAGAAGAATCAATAGACCTAGCAGTTTTGACTATGCATGACTATGATGCGATAATTGGAATGGATTGGCTGGGAAAGCAAAGAGCTGTTTTTTACTGTGGTAGCGGGGTGATCCAATTTAATCCTATTGGTCATCCTAGATTTGAGTTTGTAGGAAGTCGAGGAGGAATCTCGATTCCCCCGATCTCATCAACGGAAGTGACTAAGTTGTTGAACGAAGGATACCAAGGATATTTGGTTGCTGTGGTAGATTCGTCGATTGAAGAACCGAGGCTAGAGGATATAGCCGTGGTGCGCGATTATCCCAATGTCTTTCCTCAAGAATTGCCGGGATTACCACCTGAAAGAGAAGTGGAATTTGTGATTGAATTAGCACCATGGACAGAACCCATTTCCAAGGCGCCGTATGTAATATCCCTCTCAGAGTTGAAGGAATTAAAGGTTCGGATGCAAGAATTGCTGGATAAAGGATTTATCCACCCCAGTGCATCGCATTGGGGAGTGCCGATGCTATTTGTAAGGAAAAAGGATGGGTCATTGCGATTATACATTGACTACCGGCGGTTGAATCAAGTGACCATCAAGAACAAGTATCCGTTGCCAAGAATAGATGACTTGTTCGATCAACTACAAGGCGCTTCGATATTTTCTAAGATTGACTTGAGAATGGGCTACCACCAGTTGAGGATCAAGAAGGAGGACATACCGAAGACTGCTTTCCATACCATATATGGGCATTATGAGTTTATGGTCATGCTTTTTGGATTGACCAATGCCCTGGCTGCCTTTATAGGTATGATGCATCGGGTGTTCAGAGAATTCTTGGATCAGTTTTTCATCGTGTTTATCGATGATATTTTAGTGTACTCGAGGAGTTAGGAGGAACATGAACACCATTTGAGCATAGTTCTACGGACTTTAAGAGAACACGCTCTTTATGCCAAATTTAGTAAGTGTGAATTTTGGCTTAATCAGATAGCGTTTCTTGGACACAAGATCTCTAGGAATGGAATCTCAATAGACCCGGCGAAAATTGAGACTATGGTGAATTGGCCAAGACCAACGTCTGTTACGGAGGTTCGAAGTTTTCTAGGCTTGGCGGGGTATTATCACCGATTCGTGGAAAAGTTTTCTTTGATAGCTATTCCGCCGACGTAGCTAACGAAGAAGGAAACTCGCTTTGAATGGACAGATAAGTGTGAGAGAAGTTTCCAAGAATTGAAACATAGGTTGACGACAGCACCAGTCTTGACGATACCATTTGGTCCAGGAGGATTTGAGATATCTAGCGATGCTTCGCTAAAGGGACTTAGATTTGTATTAATGCAACAGTTGAGGCCTCATGAACGGAACTACCCAACACATGATTTAGAGCTTGCGGCGATTGTTTTTGCGTTGAAGATTTGGAGGCATTATCTATGGGGAGAAAGGTTCCAGATTTATACGGACCATCTGAGTCCGAAGTATTTATTTTCCCGGAAGGAGTTGAATATGAGACAGCGACGTTGGATGGAATTACTAAAGGACTACGATTGTGATATTTTATATCACCCTGGGAAAGCGAATAAAGTAGCGGATGCTCTTAGTCGGAAGTCGAGCATTGCGCGTTTGATGGTGAAAGAATGGACTTTACTTGAAGAGTTGAGGGATTCGGAGTTTAAGTTTAAGGTTTGCAATCTCTCAAGTCTATTGGCAATTCCGAGAATTGAACCGGAGATTCAGGCGAGGATTAAGGCATTGTAGTCGGAGGATCCCGATATACGTAAAATTTTGGAGACGGATGCAACCAAGAGGAAACCCGAGTTCCAAGTAGCCGAAGATGGAATCCTGAAATTTCATGGATGTCTGTGTGTCCCTAACGATGAGGGGCTCAAGGAAAAGATTTTGTCAGAAGCACATAGAAGTAGTTACGGTGTGCATCTAGGTAGCACCAAAATGTATCGGAACCTACGTCGACATTATTGGTGGAATGGAATGAAAGTAGATGTGACCAAGCATGTGGCTAAATGTTTGACATGCCAGCAGGTAAAGGCACAACATTATAAGCCTGGAGGACTACTTCGACCGTTAGGGATTCCCGAGTGGAAATGGGAACCCGTTACCATGGACTTTGTCATGGGGTACCGAGGAGCCGAAAAGGGTACGATTCAATTTGGGTAATAGTCGACAGATTGACTAAGTCTGCACATTTTCTAGCGGTGCGAAAGGATTTCGCAATGGAAAAGTATGTCGAGTTGTATATGCGCCAAATGGTTCGATTGCATGGAATGCCATGAACAATTACGTCGGACGGGGACCCTAAGTTCACTGCAACTTTCTGGAAAAGTCTTCAAAATGCGATGGGAATCCAAGTGCAGTTTAGCACCGCCTATCATCCTCGGACAGATGGACAATCGGAGAGAACAATTCAGACTCTTGAGGATATGTTGAGGGCATGCATAATAGATTTTAAAGGGGGTTGGGAAGAACAAATGCATCTAGTGGAGTTTGCCTACAACAATAGCTTCCAGCAGAGTATCGGAATGGCACCATTTGAGGCATTGTACGGCAGAGCTTGCGGAACTCCGGTTTGTTGGGATGAAGTTGGTGAGAGAAGTATAACCGGACCAGAGCTAATTCAGCAATATGTTGAGGTAGTGAAAGTGATCAGAGAAAGGCTAAAGACTACCCAGAGTCGTCAAAAGAGTTATGCTGATAGACGACGTAGACCGTTGGAATTCCAGGTGGAGATCATGTCTTCCTTAAGGTGTCGCTGATGCGAAGCTTATCCCGATTTGGAAAGAAAGGGAAATTAAGTCCGAGGTACGTAGGTCCATTCGAAATCCTGGAACGGATTGGGACGTTAGCTTATCGACTTGCCTTGCCGCCGAACTTGTCCCAAGTCCATAACGTTTTTCACGTGTCTATGTTGAGGAAGTACGAGCCGGACCCAACTTATGTATTGGATCACGAAGTTGTGGAAGTTGATGAAAGGGTATCTTACATGGAAAGGCCGGTGCGAATAGAAGACAGAAAGGAACAAGTTCTGAGGAACAAGACAATTCCACTGGTGAAGGTGATATGGGAACACCATGGAACGGAAGAGATAACCTGGGAAAATGAAGAAACGATGAGGCAATTGCACCCTCATTTGTTTGAATAGATAAGTTTTGTTGTAAATTTCGAGGACGAAATTTTTGTAAGAGGGGAAGAATTGTGACATCCCGTAATCCGACTCGTTTTGAAGCCTTGAATAAATGAAAAGTCTCATCGATGTATTTCAGTCTAATCTCACTCGGAATTGATCCCTCTCGAGCGGACTAACCAAATGGGAATGGCTAGCTAGGAAAATTAAGTACGTTGACCTAAGAACTTTATCTTGGACCGACTCTTTGGCGCACCACGGCTATATCCTCTAGCCTCGATCCTTCAATCGACGAATCTACCATCGCAACCAAATACCCTTGGTATCCTTCATTTAACAACTTAGTCACTTCCAGTGACAAGATCAGAGGAATCGAGATTCCTCCTAGACTTCCCACAAACTCAAATCTAGGATGACCAATTGGATTGAATTGGATCATCCTGCTACCGTAGTCAAAAACAGCTCTTTCTTTTTCCTACCAATCCATTCTAATTATCACGTCATAATCATACATAGTCAAAACTACTAGGTTTATTAACTCTTCTCTACCACCAATGACTAACTTGCATCCAGAAGACCCTAAGGTAACCAATACTTTATCCATCAAGGGTGTAGTTACGTGCAACATTACTTCTAGCAGTTTTAACTCAATCCTAGCTAACTCCACAAATTGTGCAGATACAAAAGAATGCGACGCTCCAGAATCAAATATGCAGCATGATCACATAAAGAAACCATACCCGTAATCGGGCCCGGCGCATTCTCTACCTCATTGCGCCCCATTGCATACACTCTTCCTTGGCCCGGCGGTCTATTCTGATTATTCTGTGGAGCTGCTCCGATCTGAGGTCTTGCTTGGGGTCTTTGGGGCTGAAAATAAGGCCCCGGGGCTTGCCCCGGGCAATTTCTTATCCGATGATCAAATTTTCCACATCCGAAGCACATCCCCTATCTTACTTGGGCAAGGCTCGTTCCCATGCCTCCTTCCGGAGAGTCGACAATTCCGGTTAGACTGGTACACCGATTTCCCATTATTCCTCCCGACTGGAGGGACGAAGCGCCGGTTTCCCATCATTGGCCTCTTGCCAAACCGACAGTTGTCCCTTGCTGGCACAAACCGCGATTCAGATGCGGTAACTCTCTCTTTCATGTCCCGTTCCACCATTTGACCCCGCTTATATAGCTCATCATAATCTCTCAAGTTCAGCGGGATCGGTGGCTACGAAGTTCCGGCCTCAATCCATCCCGAAATCTTCTCGCTCTGTCCGGAGGATTCTCTACCATCCTCGGTGCATACTTCGACAATCTCAAGAATTCAACCTCGTCTTGATAAATTGTTATCTGGTTATGTCGGAGTTGCTGAAATTCTAACATCTTTTGTTCCTGAGCAGTTTCTAAAAAATATTTCCTATTGAAGACTTCAGTGAAGACAGTCTAGTTCAGCACCAGACCCTCCGGGAAAACTCTTCCCTTTGTGGCCTTCCACCAATCACTGGTCGTATCCTACAAGCGATACACCGCCAAAGTCACTTTCTCCTCCTCGGTGCAACCCAATACCTCAAATGTTTTCTCCAGATCTTCTATCCAACGAGGTGCAACTTCCGGGTCACCTTTTCCAAGAAACTTCGCTAGTTTCAACTTCAGAAACTATTACGCCAACTGGTGCATCTGTCTATTCCCATGATCATTCCCTTGGTTGACATTTAACCCATGAGCAATAGCAGCCTCGGCGGCTTGGGCAATAGCGGCAGCTCGGTCTTGAGTCCGCCTACTCATGAGATTTCCAATCACCTCTAGAGCCCTAAGGACTCCGTCTACTCTCAGATGTTCTCTAACTGTGGTTCTTGAACTAGAGGCTCCCCTAGAACCTTATCTAAAGCCTCCTCTAGAACTCTCTCTGGAACCTCCTCTAGAACTTCTACCTTAATTGCCTATCTCCATCAACTTTCACAACACCCGAACCAAAATAACTCCATCAAGGAATTAGAGACCTAAGCCATCTACTAGAATCTAACAATCTCACACTGCTTAACATTGCAGTTAGCTCAAAGCTAATAATCGTTTCTGGTAGAACGATTCAACAAACAAAACCAAATACTCAGCACGAAAACAGCCAATCGAGCAACATTACTTCTAGCGGTTTTAACTCAATCCCAGCTAACTCCACAAATTGTGCAGATACAAAAGAATGCGACGCTCTATAATCAAATATGCAGCATGATCACATAAGGAAACCATACCTGTAATCACGCTTAGCGCATTCTCCGCCTCATTGCGCGCTACTACATACACTCTTCCTTGGGCTGGCGGTCTATTCTAATTATTATGTGGAGCTGCTCCGATCCGAGGTCTTGCTTGGATTCTCTGGGGCTGAAAACGAGGCCCTGGAGCTTGCTCCGGGCAATTTCTTATCCGATGATCAAATTTTCCACATCTCAAGCACGTCCCTTTTCCGCTCGAGCAAGGCTCGTTCCCATGCCTCCATCCACAGAGTCGACAATTCCGGTTAGACTGGTACACCGATTTCCCATTATTCCTCCCGATTGGAGGGACGAAGCGCCGGTTTCCCATCATTGGCCTCTTGCCAACCTGCCAGTTGTCCCTTGCTGGCACAAACCGCGATTCAGATGCGGTAACTCTCTCTTTCATGTCCCGTTCCACCATTTGACCCCGCTTATATAGCTCATCATAATCTCTCAAGTTCAGCGGGATCGGTGGCTACGAAGTTCCGGCCTCAATCCATCCCGAAATCTTCTCGCTCTGTCCAGAGGATTCTCTACCATCCTCGGTGCATACTTCGACAATCTCAAGAATTCAACCTCGTATCGATAAATTGTTATCCGGTTATGTCGGAGTTGCTGAAATTCTAACATCTTTTGTTCCTGAGCAGTTTCTAAAAAATATTTCCTATTGAAGACTTCGGTGAAGACAGTCTAGTTCATATTTGTACCCTCCGGGAAAACTCTTCCCTTTGTGGCCTTCCACCAATCACTGGTCGTATCCTACAACCGATACACCGCCAAAGTCACTTTCTCCTCCTCGGTGCAACCCAATACCTCAAATGTTTTCTCCGGATCTTCTATCCAACGAGGTGCAACTTCTGGGTCACCTTTTCCAATAAACTTCGCTAGTTTCAACTTCAGAAACTATTACGCCAACTGGTGCATCTGTCTATTCCCATGATCATTCCCTTGGTTGACATTTAACCCATGAGCAATAGCAGCCTCGGCGGCTTGGGCAATAGCGGCAGCTCGGTCTTGAGTCCGCCTACTCATGAGATTTCCAATCACCTCTAGAGCCCTAAGGACTCCGTCTACTCTCGGATGTTCTCTAACTGTGGTTCTTGAACTAGAGGCTCCCCTAGAACCTTATCTAAAGCCTCCTCTAGAACTCTCTCTGGAACCTCCTCTAGAACTTCTACCTTAATTGCCTATCTCCATCAACTTTCACAACACCCGAACCAAAATAACTCCATCAAGGAATTAGAGACCTAAGCCATCTACTAGAATCTAACAGTCTCACACTGCTTAACATTGCGGTTAGCTCAAAGCTAATAATCGTTTCTGGTAGAACGATTCAACAAACAAAACCAAATACTCAGCACGAAAACAGCCAATCGAGCAACATTACTTCTAGCAGTTTTAACTCAATCCCAACTAACTCCACAAATTGTGCAGATACAAAAGAATGCGACGCTCTATAATCAAATATGCAGCATGATCACATAAGGAAACCATACCCGTAATCACGCTTAGCGCATTCTCTGCCTCATTGCGCGCTACTACATACACTCTTCCTTGGGTGCAAGGTCTATTCTAATTATTATGTGGAGCCGCTCCGATCCGAGGTCTTGCTTGGATTCTCTGGGGCTGAAAACGAGGCCCTGGAGCTTGCTCCGGGCAATTTCTTATCCGATGATCAAATTTTCCACATCGCAAGCACGTCCCTTTTCTGCTCGAGCAAGGCTCGTTCCCATGCCTCCATCCACGTAGTCGACAATTCCGGTTAGACCGGTACACCGATTTCCCATTATTCCTCCCGAATGGAGGGATGAAGTGCCGATTTCCCATCATTGGCCTTTTGCCAAACCGATGGTTGTCCCTTGCTGGTATAAACCGCGATTCGGATACAGCAGATCTCTCTTTCATGTCATGCTCCACCATCCGACCCCGCTCATATAGCTCATCATAATCTCTCGGGTTCAGCGGGATCGGTGGCTACGAAGTTCCGGCCTCAATCCATCCCGGAATCTTCTCGCTCCGTCCCGAGGATTCTCTACCATCCTCGGTGCATACTTCGACAATCTCGAGAATTCAGCCTCGCATCGATAAATTGTTATCTGGTTATGTCGGAGTTGCTGAAATTCTAACATCTTTTGTTCCCGAGCGGTTTCTAAAAAATATTTCCTATTGAAGACTTCGGTGAAGACGATCTAGTTCATTTGTACCCTCCGGGAAAACTCTTCCCTTTGTGGCCTTCCACCAATCACCGGTCGTATCCTACAACCGATACACCGCCAAAGTCACTTTCTCCTCCTCGGTGCAACCCAATACCTCAAATGTTTTCTCCAGATCTTCTATCCAACGAGGTGCAACTTATGGGTCACCTTTTCCAGTAAACTTCGCTAGTTTCAACTCCCGAAACTATTCCGCCAACTGGTGCATCCGTCTATTCCCATTATCATTCCCCTGGTTGACATTTACCCCATGAGCAACAGCAGCAACAGCGGCTCGGCGGCTTGGGCAATAACGGCAACTCGGTCTTTAGTCTGCCTACCCATGAGATTTCCAATCTCCTCTAGAGCCCTAAGGACTCAATCCACTCTAGGATCTTCTCTAACCGTGGTTCTTGAACTAGAAGCTCCCCTAGAACATCATCTAGAGCCTCCTCTAGAACTCCCTTTGGAACCTCCTCTGGAACTTCTACCTTAATTGCCTATCTCCATCAACTTTCACAACACCTGAACCAAAATAATTCCACCAAGGAATTAGAGACCTAAGCCATCTACGCGAGTCTAACAGCCTCACACTACTTAACACCGCAATTAGCTTAAAGCTTGTTGAGAAAAATCTCTAGACGGTTTTGAAGTTGACAAAACAATCCTAGTACTCTTGTATTTTGAGATAATGCTGTGATTTACTTATTTTGCAGATTATCCTTTGGTGCGGGGATGCACAGGATTGAATCTGGCAAAAGGATTTGGCTCAGATATTGTTTCTGAGAGTTTCAGATGCTATTTCGAGCTCGGACGTTGAGTGGGGATAGCTCGGACGTTGGAATGACGCTCAAGCTCCGGGAGAAGTACTTCACTAGCAAGAATCAGAATTTCAAGAGGAATTCAAATTGAGCTCAATTGATGCATATTAACGGACGCCATCGAACTGGATCATTCTTGTAGATTTTTAGTGACTAAGATCAATCAAGGATGCGGAATCAAGGCGACAAACCAAGACTTTCTAAATCGAAGAAACCATCTATGGAAACTCGGGATCATAATTGTATGGGCGATTTGATCCAAACAGGGAAGACTTTCCTTTGGCGATCCCCAACGGTTAAGAGATCTTCTTTTTGCAAACATCTCGTCCAAAAGGGTAGATTTGGAGAGATCTCTTCCGGATGCCTTGCAACGGCTAGATTGGAGGCGGAAGAGTATAAAAGACATCTCGAAGACGAAGGGAATAGAGATCGGTGTAAAGAGGGAAAAGTGTTCATAATTCCTAGATAGAGTGTACTCCATTTTTTAACACACTTCTTGATCCATCCATTGTAATTGTGAGGAGGTGTACACAAGAGTGTTAAACGCTAGGTGTGAATTCCTGCATGTCAAGAAGATCACTAATCTATAACCTCTAAGCAGATTAATAGTGGAATCCAACCGATTGGTTGTCGGCCGAAGAAGTGGACGTAGGCTTAATCAAAGCCGAACCACTATAATCCCTCCGTGCAGTTTTCCTTATCTCTTACTCTGATCATTCTAAATACGTTGTGATAGCTAAACTTCACACGGACAATACGCATCGATCCTATTACATTTCTAACATCAATTGAATTGCTTGATCATCTGAGATTTCTGTTTTACATTGTATGACTTGAATTCCACACTAAAATCTTAAAATCACACATTATCACCTATTCACCCCCCTCTAGGTGAATTCACTAGCCAACAACAATTAGTATCAAAGTAAGGTGCTCGTATTTTGTGAAGTATTTTTACTTCTGAGCTAACGATCTTTATGGCTAGCAATTTATCTCCTTCTTGGATCGAAGGTGGAAGCAACAACAGGCTACCATATTTTGAAGAAAAAGATTATAGCGAATGGCAGAACAAATTTAAAGCATTTCTTAAATGTCGGGATCCTCAAATCTGGGATGTCGTACAAAGAGGAGTAAATCCAGCGACAGAGACTACTAGTGCGGGGGATAACACGATGGCTGCACTAATCGCAACAGAGATAACCAAGAGAGATGCTCTTAATGCAAAGGCCATTTATTCATTTTATAGTGCATTATCTCCTACTGAATATAGAGGTATTACAGATTGCTCTTCATCAAAAGAAATTTGGGATAAGCTTCACGTCACCTACGAAGGAACAGACAGAGTAAAGGAGACAAAGGTCAACTTTCTACTCGAATAATATGAAGCATTCAAAATGAAGCCCGATGAGACAGTGAAAGAGATGTTTGATAGGTTCACCGAAGTAGTGAATGGTCTCACATATCACGGGCAACCGGTTACTGGACCTATGAGAATCAACAAGCTACTACGAGCTCTTACAAAGGAATGGGACAATGTTAAAACTTCCATTCGAGAGACTCAAAGAATATCTCCATTGTCAATGGATGAGCTCATTAGAACTCTTCAATCCTATGAAGAAGAAAAGATCAATGATGAAACCACAACTAGAGGTAAGAAGTCAATTGCCTTAAAATCTAATGTTGATTCCGATGTTTCAGATTTTGAAGTCAAAGATGATGAAGAGTTAGTGCTCATGGTCAAAAGATTTAGACGAATGGCTAAACAAGGCAGGAACTTCAAAAACAGAAAGGATCTCGGACGATTCAATCGAAAAAGATTATCTGAGACCAAAAATGAAGGCCAAGAAGTCATTTGCTTCGAATGTAAGAAACTAGGCCACATCAAAACCCAATTACCCCTTGTTAAAAAAGAAGGACAAGAATGAAAAACCCAAGAAAGCCTTGAAAGCAGAAACTTGGAGCGACACCGAATGTGAAAGTGATGAAGAATACGCAAATGTTTGTCTAATGGTAGATTCGGATGATGATATTGAGGTAACTCACCCAAACATCTCTCCCGAAATATCTGCGTATATAGATGAGCTATGTTTAGAATACAATGCTACTCTTAAGAGACTTTCTGAATTGAAGAAGGAAGTTGCCATTTTTAGACAGAAGGATATTTCACAAAAAGATAAAATCTGCTTTCTCGAAAAGGAATATTGTCAACTAAGTGAGAAATCCGATTCTATATCTTGCGAAAATTTGCAATTAAAATCAAGGACAGAATCTCTTGAAAAAGAAAACGATTTATTGAAAAAGGAAAAAAATCATTTTGAAAAGGAAAATCTTTCTCCGAAAAAGGAAAAAGATATTTTCGCAAAAGAGAATTCTGTTCTGAAAAAGGAAGTTTTAGAGATACGCAAAAAATTCTCATCCAGTTCAAAAGCTTTGCAACACATACTTTCCATACAAGTTCCCTACTATAATAAGTTTGGACATGGTTTTCAAAAGGAAAGTTATGAGAAAAATTATTTTCCAAACGTAAAAGAAAGACTTAAGCGGCGACCTTCCAAACGCGCTTATCAAAGTCATTTTAGGAAACAATTTGTAAGATTTGAATGTCAACAACCCTCGGGATGTTCAAATTGTGATGATCCGAAACACTCTAGGAGCAATTACTTAAAGATCAATCGATCAACTCGTGACATTCTTAGATACACTTCTACGACTAACCTCAAAGGGCCCAAACAAATTTGGGTACCAAAGAAAAAGTGAGAATCTTTGATCATTGCAGGTACCAAACAAAAGGAGAAACAAATGGTACCTTGATAGCGGGTGCTCTAGACATATGACTGGTGATTCATCCATGTTCATTAATCTCAAAAAATTTGATGGAGGAAATGTGTCCTTTGGAGGCAATAACAAAGGAACAATTATCGGCAAAGGAACCGTGAAGATTGGCAATCTACTCATGAAATATGTTTCTTTAGTCAAGGCTTTGAATTTCAATCTTGTTAGTATTAGCCAATTATGCAATATTGGATACAAAGTTTCTTTTGTAGAAAATAAATGCTCAGGTACAAGCCAAGACAACAAGTCTTCATTTATCGGACGAAGAAATGGGAACATGTACCTTCTGGACACATCATCCGAAGATGAAAAATGTCTTCTATCAGTCAAAGACGATCCAGAACTATGGCACGAAAAGCTGGGACATATAAGCTTCAAGCAAATAAGCAAGCTCTCCAAAAAGAAGCTGGTGAGAGGACTTCCAAATGCCAGATTTGAAAAGATAGAACTTTGCGAAGCATGCACACTCGGAAAGTAAGTAAGAAATTCTTACAAACCTATTAATGAAGTCATCACTACTCATGCTCTTCAACTATTGCACATGGATATCTTCGAACCCACTCGAACACGTAGTATTGGAGGTAAAAAATATTGTGTTGTTATTGTAGATGACTATACAAGATTCACTTAGGTATTCTTTCTAGCTCACAAGAATGATGCATTTTCATTCTTTAAAACCTTTTCTAGAAAAGTTCAAAATGAAAAAAGGTTATTCAATTACTAGTATCAAAACTGATCACGGAGGAGAATTTGAAAATAATTACTTTGCTGAATTCCGTGATCAAAATGGTTTTCAACACAATTTTTCTTCTCCTTATACTCCTTAACAAAATGGAGTTGTTGAAAGGAAAAATAGATCTTTGCAAGAAATGGCACGAACTTTTTTAATTGAAAGTAAAGCTCTACCTTATTTAAGGGTTGAAGTTGTTTCGATTGCATGTTATGTAATCAATCGTGTTTTCCTCGGACCATTGATTGAGAAAACTCCCTATGAACTCTATAAGGGAAGAAAACCAAATATTTCATATTTTCATGCATTTGGTAGTAAATGTTATATTCTTAAGAATGCAAATGATATGACTGGTAAGTTTGATGAAAGATCAGATGAAGATGTATTCTTGGGATACTCCACTACTAGTAAAGCATACCGAGTCTTCAACAAGAACTCTCGGACAGTTGAAGAATCAATGAATGTGAAATTTGAAGAAGAGCAGATTACTCGGACGATGGATTTTGAAGAAAGAACAAGATATGGAATTCAGAACACATCATCTCGAAAAGAAAAACCATCATCCGAAGACGCAGAACTAGTCGAAACGTTTCAAAACATGGAAAACACCTTGCAAGGCACATCATCCGAATGATCAAATGATGAAGACCCCACCGAGACCGAACATGACAAATCAAATAGAAGCTGGAAATACAAATCAAGCCATCCTACAGATCGGGTTATTGGGAATATAAATGAAGGAGTTAGAACTAGATCTAGACTCAAGGATACAATAAATGCCTTTGCTCTAGTTTCTGAAGTTGAACCCAAAAGAATTGAAGAAGCTCTCGAAGATGAAAGCTGGATCGAAGCTATGCAACAAGAACTTCAACAATTCAGGCTGAATGAAGTTTGGGAACTTGTACCCAAACTAAAGAATCATCTTGTCATCGGAACCAAATGGGTTTTTCGGAATAAGCTGGATGACAAAGGAAAGGTAGTTAGGAACAAAGCAAGACTTGTTGCACAAGGTTACTCACGGGAAGAAGGGATTGATTATGATGAAACCTATGCACCAGTGACAAGACCGGAAGCTATCGAGTTGCTTCTTGCTTACGCTTGCTATCATGACTTCAAGTTGTACCGGATGGATGTTAAGAGCGCATTTCTAAACGGGTACATCAAGGAGGAAGTTTATATCAAACAACCTCCAGGTTTTGAAGATCCAAAGAACTCGGATCATGTGTACAAACCGAAGAAGGCTCTTTATGGGCTAAAGCAAGCACCTCGAGCTTGGTATGAAAGGTTAAGTAACTTTCTAACTGAAAAAGGTTTCGAAAAAGGTAAAGTTGATACAACCCTTTTTATCAAAAGGGGAGGTAAAGACATTCTGCTTATCCAAATATATGTTGATGATATTATCTTTAGCTCATCTAACCAACATCTTTGTGAGAACTTCTCTCAGAACATGCGGAATGAGTTTGAGATGAGCATGATGAGTGAACTTAAATTCTTCCTAGGGCTATAAGTAAATCGGACTAATCGGGGCACATTCATACATCAAGAAAAATATGCCTTGGAACTAGTGAAGAAGTTTGGTCAAACAAATTGCAAGAAAACAGAATCACCTTTGTCTACCTCATCCAAACTAGACAAGGATGAACATGGCAAATAGGTTGATCAAAAGCTATACAGGAGCATGATTGGTTCTTTGTTATATCTTACTACATCTTGACCCGATATTATATTCAGTGCATGCATGTATGCGAGATTTCAATCTAATCCTAAAGAATCTCATATGTCTGCTGTCAAAAGAATTATCAAGTATATAGGAATTAATCCAAATCTAGAATTATGGTATCCCAAAACATTAGATCTTATATTATATGTCTATTTAGATGCTGATCTTACGGGTTGTAAGTTGGATAGAAAAAGTACTTCGGGCACATGTCAACTTCTGGGATCAATGCTGGTGTCTTGGTTCTCCAAGAAACAGAACACCGTAGCTCCATCAACTGCAGAAGCTAAATATGTTGCACTAGGAAGCCGTTGCGCTCAAATACTATGGATGAGGCAACAACCGAAGGACTTTGGTGTTGAAGCTCACAATGTGGAAATCAAATGTGACAACACAAGTGCCATCAACCTCACAAAGAACCCAGTTCTGCACTCACAAGCTAAGCATATTGAAATTAAGCATCATTTCATTCGTGATCATGTGCATAATCGTGACGTCAACATACAATTTATTGATTCTAAACATCAATTAGCTGACATATTTACTAAGGCACTCGATAAAAATACATTTGAGTACATTAGACAAGAACTGGGTATTACCATGATTCCCATTTGAGCTGAGTTCTACACAGGAGAAATTTCTTGAGAACTTGGAAAGTATCATCCGAAGACTTTTAGCAGCTTCCGAGCTTGAAAGCATCTTCTAAAGGAACTTACGGATCTCAGAACGTGGAAAATCGTCTGTAGACAACATCTTCCGAGCAGATACGATAAAAGATTTGATCGTTCGAAATCTTGGCGCGTAAGTCGTTTTTATTTTTGGCAACAAATAAGGTACGCATTAACACAATCTTTCTAAATATTCGGCAAATATTATGTGATTGTGTTGATTGCTCCGATTGAATATTTGATTGCCTTGATTGATTTTAAATTTGTTGAGTTGAAAGTATTCTCAAATTACTTTCCATTTTATCAAGAACATCTTTTACAGAATCCTTCTTTCTCATTTGAAGTCACTTCCTCTTATTTAAAAAGGGGTGGTCTTCACTCTTGTTTTTCTCAAAACCTTCTCAGTCTCCTATAACTTTCTTTGCCATACATTCCTCATGGAGCCTAAAAACATCCCTTTCTCAACAAACTACCCCGATCTTACTCAAAGCGATCTAGAGAATAATGATCATCTTTCCCTCAACGAGTTCGTTGAAAAAGTCAAAAAGGAAAGAACAGCAGTCTTAAAAGCAAAACATGGAATTACGGAAGAAGAAGACATCTTTCACAAAGAGATGTTGGCAGAATATCATGACGCTCCGTTTGAGAATCGCGAAGAAGAAATTGCTAATCCAACGCAATTGTCTGTAAGTCAAGGAGAAAAATCTCAAGAAACAAATCCAAGCATTGAGGAAGAAGAATTGAGTCAGAATAATGACTCTAGCCTATTGGAGGACGTATTATACTACCAGACCGAGATGAAGTACCAAATCACTGGAATGTACAAATTGCTTTTTCAAGAGACAGGAGAAATGAGAGAAAGGCTGATGGAAGAGTTCAAGACACAGGCACGGGAACTTTCAGAGAAATCAAGACAAATTCTCTTCAAAACTGACATATTAGTCAAGACGGTGGATACACTTCAGGAATCCATTAACCAAAAGTTGGAAGAATTCTCAAAACTGGTGATGATGAAATTCTCACAAGACTTCATACTATCCACAGCATCACAGAGCTTCTTACAACCAACAAGGAAAGAAACTAACCAGCATTCCGAAATGGTAAAGTATCTTATTGCCAAAAAGGCTGTTTTTTATCTTGAAAGGAAAATAAGGCTGGCCAAGGCTGTTCAAAAGACAATTCTTATAGCTCAACAGAAAGAAGATGATGAGGAATGCGTGAAAGCCTTGATAAGGCACAATGGGTTCGTCTCTGAGCAAGAAGTGATTGAATATGCAACAAAGCCAACCGAGGAAGAATTGAAGAAGGCTTCACTGCAAGGAGTTCAAACCGACAACGAGTTGAATCCGAATGATTTTCACATTCATGATCTTCTCTACTTTTGCAAGGAAAATGAGCAAGACTTTGCTCGAGCGGAATGTGCAAGAGCAAAGGTGGAAGAACGGAAATTGGATCCAAGCTACATCTTGACTGGAATACAAGCTCTTGAAAAGCTATCTACGGAGATAAACAGGGATATCGTCCAGAAGATTCAACAAGAAGAAAATGATCACACTCAGGGAGATTGGTGTCACTGCTGGGACACAAAGAAACCAGAAATCTCTGACACAAACAAGCTATGGGATATTCTGTTTAAGTAGGGTAAATGCAAAGATAACTTGAGGAAGTTCAGCACAGAATTCAACATTGAAATGACCGCAATCAAAGATCGGTTGAGTTTGAAGGGACAGATCCTCACAGAAAATATGAACAACAAATACCACTTCACAAGTTTCGAGCTCGAACAAGCTGAAAAGAATCTGCACAAGCTAGCAGCTACAGTCAATGAAAAGTTGTCTCACATGACACAAGCTATTGTGTTTCAAACCTACTAAAGCTCTCTTTCAACATCTTTCGGTCTTAACCTCGTTGCACTAAATAAGAACCTCATCTCTCACACTCCACTCTATTCTTCTTTGATTGAAAGATTGACAATTTGAATGCTAGCATCTGATTTGATGATTCATTTTTTAATGCTAGTTTGTTTTGAGTACATTGCATGAATAGGCCTTGAATTCAGGGGGAGCAATGTTTTATCACTATCTGACTATGCAGGATACTCCCTATTGCCGATGACAAAAAGGGAGAGAAAATTAATATTTTGATGGTGTTATCTGTTAGATATAATATTTTGATGGTGTTATCTATTAGATATATGTGTATTCTGGCAAGTATTCATAAATACGGGATTTCAGCATGTTCTCCGGAATACAAAAGCATGAATTTTGGAGACATCATCCGAGAAGAAACATATATCTTCTCTTAAACAGAACAGGTGAACAAGTTCCAGTTTTTCAACATCACATATTTGAAAGCTCTTACTAAACAGGACAAGTTCTGAGCATCAACAAAAGCGTGATGATTTGAGGAGTTACAATCTTCGGACTTGTTCATATTTGAAACTGTTTAATATCCCAAAGTATTTAGAATACAAACTTATCGAATGAGATAACATAAGTTCCGAAGATTGCTCATCATAGCATATAAATGAATTTTTTTTTCAGAACTTATTCTTGCTAAAAGTACAAGGAACGACATTCCAAAATTATCACTTAGCAAGATTATCTCTAGAGTAACTTTGTTGAAGTTGCTCATTTTTTTCTAAACTCAATATTTTCATTACTACAATAGATCGTTTTGTCATCATCAAAAAGGGGGAGATTGTTGAGAAAAATCTCTAGGTGGTTTTGAAGTTGACAAAACAATCATAGTACTCTTGTATTTTGAGATAATGCTGTGATTTACTTATTTTGCAGATTATCCTTTGCTGCGAGAATGCACAGGATTGAATCGGGCAAAAGGATTTGGCTTAGATATTGTTTCTGAGAGTCTCAGATGCTGTTTCGAGCTCGGAAGTTGAGTGAGGATAGCTCGGACGTTGGAATGACGCTCAAGCTCGGGGAGAAGTACTTCACTAGCAGTGATCAGAATTTCAAGAGGAATTCAAATTGAGCTTAATTGATGCATATTAACGGACGCCATCGAGCTGGATCATTCTTGTAGATTTTCAGTGATTAAGATCAATCAAGGATGCGGAATCAAGGAGACAAACCAAGACTTTCTAAATGGAAGAAACCATCTATGGAAACTCGGGATCATAATTGTATGGGCGATTTGATCCAAACGGGGAAGACTTTCCTTTGGCGATCCCCAACGGCTAAGAGATCTTCTTTTTGCAAACATCTTGTCCAAAAGGGTAGATTTGGAGAGATCTCTTCTGGATGCCTTGCAACGGCTAGATTGGAGATGGAAAAGTATAAAAGACATCTCGAAAACGAAGGGACTAGAGATCGGCGTAAAGAGGGAAAAGTGTTCATAAATTCCTAGATAGAGTGTACTCCATTTTTTAACACACTTCTTGATCCATCCATTGTAATTGTGAGGAGGTGTACACAAGAGTGTTGAACGCTAGGTGTGAATTCCTGCGTATCAAGAAGATCACCGATCCGTAACCTCCGAGCAAATTAATAGTGGAATCCGGCCGATTGGTTGTCGGTCGAAGAAGTGGACGTAGACTTAATCAAAGCCGAACCACTATAATCCCTCAGTGCAGTTTTCCTTATCTCTTACTCTGATCATTCTAAATACGTTGTGATAGCTAAACCGCACACGGACAATACACATCGATCCTATTACATTTCTAGCATTAATTGAATTGCTTGATCATCCGAGATTTCTGTTTTACATTGTGTGACTTGAATTCCGCACTAAAATCTTAAAATCACACATTATCACCTATTCACCCCCCTCAAGGTGAATTCACTAGCCAACAACAAAGCTAATAATCATTTACGGTAGAACGATTCAACAAACAAAATCAAACACTTAGCACGAAAGTGGTCAATCAAGTAAATCACAAGCGACACTCAAATGCCCCCGCATAACGCGTTTAACTCGCGTAAACACCTAAGGTCTCTCTGACTAACCATCCCAAAGTCATCGCTTTGTATCGCTCTTTATCACTCGATATCTCTTCCAAACTTGGATCGAGCCGACCTTACTGCGATACCACTCCGAACGGAGATGTCACGACTCGAACCCTGCGAGCACGCAAACATCTCCTCTAGCTACGCTTACATATAGTTCTCTAGGATCCAAAGGCCACAGAAATAAAACATATGCGGAAGCAGAAATAAATCCCCATATAGAAACTAACAACCAAACAATAACTTGGGGTGGTAAAAACAAACTTATGTACATATATACATTATTGTTACAAACTCTCAAAACTAAGGCTTCGGAGGCCACCATACAAGCCTGTGACCACCTATAACAAAAAGATTACGTAGGCGAAGCCCACTACACTTCCAAAATAAAACACTCTACAAAAGTCAAGAGGCCAACTGCCCTAGGCCTCGTCCTCGCTATCGTGTACTATCTCATCTATAGTCAGCAACCGTTGGTGGCTAGTGAATTCACCTAGAGGGGGGGAATAGGTGATAGAGTGTGATTTTTAAGAACTTATTGCGGAATTTAGATCACACAACGTAAACCGGAGATCTCGGATAATGGAGCTAGAGTATATCGCAACGAGCAAGTAATTCAATTGATGCGGGATATGTAATGTGATCGAAGCGCGCTGTCCGTGTGCAATTTAGCTATCACAAAGTATTTAGAGGGTCGGAGTAAGAGATAAGGAAAAGCGCACATAGGGATTATAGTGGTTCAGCTTTGGTTAAGCCTACGTCCACTTCTTTGGGCGACGGCCAATCGGCCGGATTCCACTAGTAAGTTGCTCGGAGGTTACAGATCCGTGATCTTCTTGACACGCAAGACTTCACACCTAGTGCTCAACACTCGTGTGTATACCTCCTCACAATTACAATGAATGGATCAAGAAGTGTATTGAAAATGGAGTTCACTCTATCTAAGAATTATGAACACTTTTCGCTCTTAACGCCGATCTCTGATCCCTTCGTCTTCGAGATATCTTTTATACTCTTCCGCCTCCAATCTAAGCATTGCAAGGCATCCAAAAGAGATCTCTCCAAATCTACCCTTTTGGACGAGATGATTACCAAAAGAAGATCTCTTAGCGGTTGGGGATCGCCAAAGGAAAGTCTTCCCCGCTTGGATCAAATCGCCCATACAATTATGATCCCGGGTTTCCATAGATGGTTTCTTCCATTTGGAAAGTTTCTGTTTGTCTTCTTGGTTCCGCATCCTTGATTAATCTCTGTCACAAAGAATCTTCAAGAATGATCCAGCTCGATGGCGTCCGTTGATATGCATCAATTAAGCTCAATTTGCATTCCTCTTGAGATTCGATTCATTGCTCGTGAAGTACTTCTCTCGGAGCTTGAGCGTCATTCCATTATCTAAGCTATCCTCACTCATCGTCCGAGCTCAAACCAGCGTCTGCGATTCTCAGAAACAACATATGAGCCAAATCCTTTTGCCAAATTCAATCCCGTGCATCCCGTACCAAAAGGACAATCTACAAAACAAGTAAATCCCGGCATTATCTCAAAACACAAGAGTATTTGGATTGTTTTGTTAACTTCAAAACCGTCTAGGGATTTTTCTCAACAATCTCCCCCTTTTTGATGATGACAAAATGATCCACTATAGTAATGAGTAATTGAGTTTAGAAAATGTGAGCAACTTCAGCAAAGTTACTCTAGTGAAAATCTTGCTAAGGAATAATTTTGGCGATTCGTTCCTTGTACTTTTAGCAAGATTAAGTTCTAAAAAAGAATGCATTTATACTATGATGAGCAATCTCAAAACTTGTGCTATCTCAATCGATGAGTTTATATTCTAAGTACGTGTACTTATTAAGATGTGTGATAGTTTCAAATATGATGCGAGTATGAAAATTGTAACTCCTTAGAGCATCTCGTTTTGTCAAATGCTCGGAGCTTGTCCTGCTCACCTTAGGAGAAGGTACTCCTTCTCGAATGGTGTTTCCATAGATTATGCTTCGATATTCCAAGCTTAACCCGAGATCCCGTATTTGAAGGATTCTTGCCAAAATACGCGCGCATATCACAAATTGATTTCACACGATTCATTCACATAATTTTCGAGTCATATTTCGCACATATCACATCAAGTTATAACACTTATGACACAATTCATATTTCGCACAGATCACATCAAGTTATAACACTTATAACACAATTATATCACACGATGTTTCTCACAATATATCATTCTCCCCCTTTTTGTCATCAGCAAAAGGGAGTAACTTGCATAGTCGAGTAGTGATAAAACATTGCTCTCCCCGAATTCAATGCCTATTCAGGTCATCTATGCAAGATACTCAAATCAAACATGCTAGCATTGGAATATAGTAGAGAATAATGAATCATCCAATCAAATAAATCAGACAAGAAGAGAATTGAGTTCGGAGTGAGATTCAGAATACAGAGCCAAACATGAAATGATGTAAAAACAATTTAAGGTTTTGGTGTTTGGTCTAGATGAGAAGATGATGGGGCTTGATCCGAAGTACAGGCTTGGTCCATAGGTAGTTGAACTAGGACAAACTTGGATAGGCGATTCGGCGTAAGATCCAGATCCTTCTTCAGAGCGAAGATCCTGTTGTCCAAGAAGCCCAGCTGAGATTCTAAATGATCATGGATAGTTTTCTGAATTTTCTCAACCTCAGCATCTACCTTTGTACTTAGGCCTTCAACTTCGGAGCGCATAGAGGTCCAAAGGTTTTACCATTTTTGGTCCATCTCTTGTTGCCTCCGTGCTATTTCCCCGAGAAGGTTTGAATTACTGTCTGTCTCATTCGTATGAGTGCCTACATTTGTTGACTCCCCCCGAGTCCTTGCATGGTGCTCGGATGATGAAGCGGATCTGTCTGGGAGATTTGCTATGTCGGCGACATTAGTAGCTGTTTCGGTTTGCTCCTTCTCGGACGTTCCTTCTTATGGAAGTGGCCCTTCGATCTATGTTCCCTGTGCTGGGACAGATGCTATCTCTTCTCTTGCTGTCTCTCCTCCTTCTTCTGTGTTCTCTTTCTCTTTTTTTTGCTGCTCTAGTTGAATGGCAGTCTCATCCTTATATGTTGATCTGACGATTATTTGGATCAGCTCTTCTAGTTCTATATCATTTGTTGCTGAGCTGTCCGAGATGTGCTCCTTTTCAATTCTATCAAGCAGCACCTTAGCAAGTTTTCTTCTTTTACTACTTGGTCTAGTTGATTTGTGAGCAATCATCTTAATCCTTCACTTTCAAGTGGATTCCGAGGATGGTTACGAAGATTTGTTCTGTGAAGTTTCAATAGCAGCACCCTTCTCAAGAAGATCTATGAGGATCACCTTCTTCTTTCTATCCCTCCAACTTCCATTCTCAAACATGTAACCCATCTTTGTGAGGATTGTCTCGCCCACACTTCCCTGATGAAGCTTTATAGATCCGAGTTCCAGAGGTACCACTATCCGCAGGTACTCAAAAATTCTGCTTATCAGAGATCTATAGGGTAGCTAGCCCTTATTCTTCTTTCTTGCTCTCCTCATGTGCAGAAAAATTAGGTGAGGTAGAGAGAAGGGTTTTCCATTTAGAATGGCCTAGATAAGCTTTGCCTCATACCTTGAGACATTTGTTTTCAAGGAACCCTTTGGTCTTAGGCAGTTGACAACTACCTTATATAGTATAATGGTCCTTAGAGGGAAGTGGTGATACTCAACGTGTGGCTTGTTGGCTATTGAAAGATCGGGGTTGCCAAGCGGCTCCTTGTAGACATCTTCATCCGAGACGGGGATTTTGGTAAAGTTGAACAACTCAGTTTGAAGAATGTCTGTCAGGTCTTCAGCGGTCAAACCGATGTTCTGCTCCTTGTAGGAAAATCGAATTGCATTTCTATCGATCATTGTGAAGTTCGAGTAGAAATAGGCGGTCATTTCAGTGTAGGTTAGAGTAGATAAGGAGCAGAAGTTGTGAAACTACAGGTTGGTGAGGGGATAAAGGATCTGCAGACCATTCCTTTCAAAAAAGTCCGAATCGGCGAGTCCGTTAGGTATAATTCCTCTAGCTAGTAGTGCCTTGTAGCACTGTTGATGTTCTTTCGATCCGAACAGCTTGTCTGTCTCTTCTTCATCAGCCAACAACTTAATTGGTACAGACTTAAAGAAGGAATAAATCAATTCATCATCATCATCCCTCGGGTGTTCGATCACATAAATTTCTTCCTCTTTTACATCCTCCTTTTGAGCACTTCCCTGCTCAATCCCTACGAGTTCTCCAACCTTTTCTTTTCCCTTTCCGGAGGGACTACTCTTCCGAAGTTCGGTTCCTACCTTGGTAGCTAGCCCGATTTCCGTGCGAGTGAGCATCTCGGAGAATTTGTGCATCTCTTCCTCATTGAAGAAACCATTCAATTTCACAAAGTCCAAAATGTTATTTTCGGACCTACCAATCCGTATTCCTTTAATGACATTCAACGGACCCCTAGCTAGCTTTATTCTTTTGTCAACAGGCAAACTAGCGTTTTCTTCGGGGGTTCGGATTACCGTGGAAGAAATTCGTTGTTGAATCTTCTTCCGTTTCTCTTCTGTCACTCCCGTTGGCGAAATCTCTGCCATATGAGTGATCAATCTTCGCGCCTGCTTTTACGCTTCGCTCGGCAAGGTAGTGAGGGCTGGAGCATCCCCGGATGCTCTCTCTTCTCTGGATCCTAGACGACCAGAGCGGCGAGAGCCAGCCGCTAAAGATTTCATTGCCGAAGGATTCTTGGGTGCCATGAGGAATGAGTGTTGTCGGGCGATTCCGATCGTGGAGCTTTGGGAGATTTGGGGTTTTTGGATTTCGTAGGACCGAGAGTGCGATTTGTAAGAGTGAGCGAGTAGAGGAGGGTATATGAGGCGGTTTCTCAAAAGGGAAATTCTTTTAAAAATATTTTGAGAATATTTTAACTTATTCAATTTAATTTCAATCAAGACAATCAAATATTCAATCGGAACAATCAGCACAATCACATAATATTTGCCGAATATTTAAGAAGATTGTGTTGATGCGTACCTTATTTGTTGCTAAAAATAAAAACGACTTATGCACCAAGATTTTGAACGATCAAATTTTTTGTCGTATCTGCTCAGAAGATGTTGTCTTCAGATTATTCTCTAAGTTCCGAGATCCTTAAGTTCCTTCGAAAGATGCTTTCAAGCTCTGGAGCTGCTAAAGGTCTTCGGATGATACTTTCTAGTTACGAGGAAATTTCTTCCGTCTAGATCTCAGCTCAAATGAGATTCATGGTAATTCCCAATTCTTGTCTAATGTACTCAAATGTATTTTTGTCAAGTGTCTTAGTGAATATGTCAGCTAATTGATGTTTAGAATCAACAAATTGAATGTTAACATCATAGTTATGCACATGATCACGAATAAAATGATGCTTGATTTCAATATGCTTAGCTCACGAGTACAGAGCTGGATTCTTTGTGAGGTTGATAGCACTTGTGTTGTCACATTTGATTTCCACGTTATGAGCTTCAACACCAAAGTCCTTCAGTTGTTGCTTCATCCATAGGATTTGAGCGCAATAGCTTGCTAGTGCTACATACTCAGCTTCTGCAATTGATAGAGCTACGGTATTCTCTTTCTTGGAGAACCAAGACACCAGCATTGATCCCGGAAGTTGACATGTGCCCGAAGTACTTTTTCTATCCAACTTACAACCTGCAAGATCGGGATCCGAATAGCCATGTAATACAAGATCCGATGTTTTGGGATACCATAATCCTAGGTTTGGATTAGTTCCTATATACTTGATTATTCTTTTGGCAGCAGACATATGAGATTCTTTAGGATCGGATTGAAATCTCGTATACATGCATACACTGAATATAATATCAAGTCGAGAAGCGATAAGGTATAACAAAGAACCAATCATGCTCCTATATAGCTTCTAATCAACCTGTTTCCCTTGTTCATCCTTATCCAATTTGGATGAGGTAGACATAGGTGATTCTATTTTCTTGCGCTTATTTTGACCAAACTTCTTCACTAGTTCCAAGGCATATTTTTCTTGATGTATGAATGTGCCCTGATTAGTCCGATTTACTTGTAGTCCTAGGAAGAATTTGAGTTCTCCCATCATGCTCATCTTGAATTCATTCCGCATAGTCCGAGAAAAGTTCTTACAAAGATGTTGGTTAGGCGAGCCAAATATAATATAATCAACATATATTTGGATAAGCAAAATGTCTTTACTTTCCCTCCTGATGAATAGAATTGTATCAACCTTACCTTTTTCGAAGCCTTTTTCAGTAAGGAAATTGCTTAACCTTTCATACCAGGCTCGGGGTACTTGCTTGAGTCCGTAGAGAGCTTTCTTCAACTTATACACATGATCCGAGTTCTTTGGACCTTCAAAGCCTGGAGGTTGTTTGACATAAACTTCCTCCTTGATATATCCATTGAGAAATGTGTTTTTAACATCCATTTGGTACAACTTAAAGTCATGGTGGCAAGCGTAAGCGAGTAGCAATCTGATCGATTCCAGTCCTTGCTTCGGTGCAAAGGTTTCATTGTAATCAATCCCTTCTTCCCGAGAGTAGCTGTTTGCAACAAGCCTTGCTTTGCTCCCGATTACTTTTCCTTTGTCATCCAACTTATTCCGGAAGACCCATTTGATTCCAATAACAGGATGATTCTTTGGTTCGGGTACAAGTTCCCAAACTTCATTCGATCTGAATTGTTGTAACTTTTGTTACATAGCTTCGATCCAACTTTCATCTTCAAGAGCTTCTTTGATTCTTTTGGGTTTGATTTCAAAAACTAGAGCAAAGGCATTTATTGTATCCTTGAGTTTGGATCCGGTTCTGACTCCTTCATCTATATTTCCAATGACCTGATTTGCGGGATGACTGGATCTGTTTTTCCAGCTCCTATTTGATTTGTCACGTTCGGTCTCGGTGAGGTCTTCATCATTTGAATCTTCAGATGATGTGTATTGCGGAGTATTTTCCATATTCCGAGAGGTTTCATCCGGTTCCGTGTTTTCTGATGATGATTTTGCCTTCTCGGATGATGATTCCGATTCTTAGATCTTATTGTTTCTTCAGCATCTATCGTCCGAGTAGTCCGCTCATCTTCAAATTTCACATTCATTGATTCTTCAACTGTCCGAGAGTTCTTGTTGAAGACTCGGTATGCTTTACTTGTTGTGGAATAACCCAAGAATACACCTTCATCTGATCTTTCATCAAAATTACCAGTCCGATCACTTGCATTTTTAAGAATATAACATTTACAACCAAACACATGAAAGTATGAAATATTTGGCTTCCTTCCCTTGTAGAGTTCATAGGGAGTTTTCTCAATCAATGGTTTGAGAAAAACACGATTGATAATATAACAAGCGGTTGAGACAACTTCAAATGAGAAATGGGGTGGAGCTTTGCTTTCAATTAGAAAAGTTCGTGCCATTTCTTGCAATGATCTATTTTTTCTTTCAACAACTCCATTTTGTTGAAGAGTATATGGAGAAGAAAAGTTGTGTTGAAAACCATTTTGATCACAAAATTCTGCAAAGTAGTGATTTTCAAATTCACCTCCATGATCAGCTTTGATGCTTGTGATTGAGTAACCTTTTTCATTTTGAACTTTCTTAGAAAAAGTTTTAAAGAATGAGAATGCATCACTTTTGTGAGTGAGAAAGAACACCAATGTGAATCTAGTATAGTCATCCGCAATAACAAGATAATATTTTTTACCTCCAATACTACGTGTTCTAGTAGGTCCAAAGATATCCATGTGCAACAGCTGCAGAGCATGGATAGTGATGACTTCATTTATGGGTTTGTAGGAATTTCTTACTTGCTTTCCAAGTGTGCATGCTTCGCAAAGTTGTCTTTTCGAATCTGGCATTTGGAAGTCCTCTCACAAGCTTCCTTTTTGAAAGTTTGTTAATTTGCTTGAAGCTTATGTGTCCTAGCATCCCGTGCTAAATTTCTGGATCGTCTTTGAGGGATATAAGACATTTTTCATCTCGAGACAATGTGTCCGAAGGTACATGTTGCCATATCTTCGTCCGGTGAATGATGACTTGTTGTATTGGCTTGTACTCGAGCACTCATTTTCTACAAAAGAAACTTTGTATCCAATATCGCATAGTTGGCTAATACTAACAAGATTAAAATTCAAACCCTTGACTAATGAAACACCTTTGATGAGTAGATTGCCAATCTTCACAGTTCCTTTGCCGATAATCGTTCCTTTGTTGTTGCCTCCAAAAGAAACATTTCCTCCATCAAGTTTTTTGAAATCAAGGAACATGGATGAATCACCAGTCATGTGTCTAGAGCACCCGCTATCAAGGTACCATTTGTTTCTTCTTTTATTTGGTACCTGCAATGATCAAAGATTCTCACTTTTTCTTTGGTATCCAAATTTGTTTGGGTCCTTTGAGGTTAGCCGTATAACTGTATCTAAGAATGTTACATGTTGGTCGATTTATCTTTGAGCAATAACTCCTGGAATGTTTTGGATCACCACAATTTGAACATCCCGAGAGATGTTTTCCTTCAAATCTTACAAATTGTTTTCTAAAGTGACTCACGTAGGCTTGTTTAGAAGGTCGCTGCTTAAGCCTTTCCTTTATTGTCGGAAAATAATTCTTCTCATCACTTTCCTTATGAAAATCAAGTCCTGACTTGTTATAGTAGGAAACTTGTATAGAAAGTATATGTTGCAAAGTTTTTGAACCGAATGAGAATTTTTTGTGTATCTCCAAAACTTCCTTTCTTAAAAAGGAGTTTTTTTTTTCGAAAAGATCTTTTTCCTTTTTCAGATAAACATTTTCCTCTTCTAAAGGATTTCTTTCCTTTTTCAAGAAATCGTTTTCCTTTTTGAGAGTTTCTTCCCTTGATTTCAATTGCCTATTTTTGCAAGATATGGAATCAAATTTCTCATTTAGTTGACAGAATTCTTTTTTGAGAAAACTGATTTTATCTTTTTGTGAAATATCCTTTTGTTTAAAAACAGCTACTTCCTTTTTTAATTCGGAAAGTCTCTTGAGAGTAGGCTTGTATCCTAAACATAGCTCATCTATATATGCAGATACATCAGGTGAGATGTTTGAATGAGTTACCTCAAGGTCATCATCCGAGTCCGCCATTAGACAGACATTTGCGTATTCTTCATCACTTTCACATTTAGTGTCGCTCCAAGTCTCTGCTTTCAATGCTTTCTTGGATTTCTCATCCTTGCCTTTCTTCTTTAATAGTGGGCAATTGGGTTTGATGTGACCTCTTTTCTTACATTCATAACGGATGACTTCTTGACTTTCATTTTTTGTCTCAGATGATCTTCTCTGATTGTATCGTCCGAGATCCATTCTGTCCTTGAAGTTCCTACCTTGTTTAGCCATTATTCTGAATCTTTTGATCATGAGAGCCAGTTCTTCATCATCTTCATCTTCGTAATCTGAAACGCCAGAATCAACATTAGATTTTAAGGCAATTGACTTCTTACCTCTAGTTGTGGTTTCATCATTGATTCTTTCTTCTTCATAAGACTCAAGAGTTCCAATGAGCTCATTCATTGACAAGGGAGATATCCTCCGAGTCTCCCGAATGGAAGTTTTAACGTTGTCACATTCCTTTGTAAGAGCTCGGAGTAGCTTGTTGATTCTCATCGCTCCGTAAACCGGTCATCCGTGATATGTGAGATTGTTCACTATTTCAAAGAACCCGTCAAACATTTCTTTCACTGTGTCTTCAGGCTTCATTTTGAATGCTTCATATTGTTCGAGTAGAAAGTTGACTTTCGTCTCCTTTACTCTTCTCGTTCCTTCATAGGTGACGTCAAGCTTATCCCATATTTCTTTCGATGAGGAGCAATCTGCAATTCGTCTATATTCAGTAGGATATAATGCACTATAAAATGAATAAATAGCCTTTGCATCAAGAGCATCTCTCTTCATTATCTCGGTTGCAGATAGAGCAGTCGCCGGCGTTGTGTTATCCCCCGCACTTGTAGTCTCTGTCGTTGGTGTCACTCCTCTTTGTACTACGTCCCAGATTTGGGGATCCCGGCATCCGAGAAATACTTTAAATTTATCTTCCAGTCACTATAATCTTTTCCTTCAAAGTATGGTGGCCTGTTGTTGCTTCCACCTTCGATTCAAGAAGGAGAGAAATTGCTAGCCATAAAGATCGTTAGCTCAGAAGTAAGAACACTTCACAAAGTATGAGCACCAAGCATTGATACCAATTGTTGATGGCTAGTGAATTCACCTAGAAGGGGGTGAATAGGTGATAAAGTGTGATTTTTAAGAACTTATTGCGGAATTTAGATCACACAACATAAACCAGAGATCTTAGATGATGGAGCTAGAGTATATCGCAACGAGCAAGTAATTCAATTGATGCAGGATATGTAATGTGATCGAAGCGCGCTGTCCATGTACAGTTTAGCTATCACAAAATATTTAGAGGGTCAGAGTAAGAGATAAGGAAAACCGCACAAAGGGATTATAGTGGTTCGGCTTTGGTTAAGCCTACGTCCACTTCTTCTACTGACAGCCAATCAACTGGATTCCACTAGTAAGTTGCTCGGAGGTTACGGATCCGTGATTTTTTTGACACGCGGGACTTCACACCTAGCGCTCAACACTCGTGTGTATACCTCCTCACAATTACAATGGATAGATCAAGAAGTGTATTGAAAATGGAGTTCACTCTATCTAAGAATTATGAACAATTTTCCCTCTTAACGCCGATCTCTAATCCCTTCGTCTTTAAGATGCCTTTTATACTCTTCCACCTCCAATCTAGCCGTTGCAAGGCATCCAGAAGAGATCTCTCCAAATCTATCCTTTTGGACGAGATGATTACCAAAAGAAGATCTCTTAGCCGTTAGGGATCGCCAAAGGAAAGTCTTCCCCGCTTGGATCAAATCACCCATACAATTATAATCCCGGGTTTCCATAGATTGTTTCTTTCATTTGGAAAGTTTCTGTCCGTCACAAAGAATCTTCAAGAATGATCCAGCTCGATGGCGTCCGTTGATATGCATCAATTAAGCTCAATTTGCATTCCTCTTGAGATTCCGATTACTGCTCATGAAGTACTTCTTTCAGAGCTTGAGCGTCATTCCAACGTCTGATCTATCCCCGCTCATTGTCTAAGCTCGAGCCAGCGTCCGAGACTCTCAAAAACAACATCTGAGCCAAATCCTTTTGCCAAATTCAATCCCGTGCATCCCACAACAAAAGGATAATCTGCAAAACAAGTAAATCATGGCATTATCTCAAAACACAAGAGTACTTGGATTGTTTTGTCAACTTTAAAACCGTCTTGGGATTTTTCTCAACACCAACTCATCCTCGTCCAACTCTAGTGGCTACTCAACATCGAATAGCTCTACAACTTCTCCATCTTCTCCAGGTACCGCGACCTCGGGGTTGTGCTCCAAAACTTCAGGTCTATCATCGGGGATTCACTACCACACCATCGGGAGGTGCAGCATTCATGGGATCCCATTCCCCTACTCCTTCGAAGGGAATATCAAAACCACCCAAAGGTTCCACTGTCAAATCCTCGTGACGATAAATCCATGCCACGTATGTTTGGGGCTTCCAGTAGAGCTCTCCAGTGTCCACCCAAACCGTAGTAGCGTGCCTATAATACACTTTGTCCTCCCCGACCGGATACTCTGTCACTAGAGTATTCATGTCCCGGGGAATGCCGAACCTTGGGGTCAAAACACTCATGGTTGAGGCGGAGGGTCTGAAAAAAAAGACGAACCCACGACGGGGTGAGAATAAATCTCAATAAGAAAGTCCCTAATCCTAGGTTAGGGCTCTAGTGCCTCCAGACACGTCCTAAGGGAGCAATTTCCAACAATTCTTCCTTCAATAAAAAATTCCACAAATAAATTCCAGAATATTTCGTTCTTTCTCCAAAAATTGCCACACCTTCACAAAAATTCCACGTTACTCCCATATCGGCGTTCCCCGGCTCGGACTATAAATAAGATATTCCACGTTGCTCCAGAGCCCGCGTTTAACGCTTGTCGCGACCCTCCCGGAAAATTTATGCATGTTTTAAATTCCCGGGATAAATAGGGCTAACGAGCCGATCCTCCTTTTATAAGTAAGACCCCGGTTGTCCAAGGGATCTTTCAGGATCGCGGGTCTCTCCCAAGACCCATTACTCGAATCGCGATGTCGGATAAAATTTATCAAATATCGATATCGACCTTAATGTAGTCGGGTGGCATGTGTAATGTGTACATGCAATTTGGAGTCGCCACCGATCAATTTATTGGAGGGTACGATCGGAAAACCCTACCGAGCGGTGGGGAGGAACCGTTCGGTTCCGCGAAAACCAGAGATTTTTGGGTCCGGGGACTTGGTTACGCCAAATTTCATATTGACGCCCTTTCGGTTACCGATGTCGAGTGTTTTTCTAACCTAGGAATTCATGCAGATGGATTTTCGGGTGAAGTAGGCCCTAACAATCCTAAGTATTCATGCAGATGGGAATTTTCTATCCTAACATTCACAATCAGAAAATCTAGTGCGCAATCAAAACAATTAAAATCAATTCAGACAATCAATCCAATAAAGGAATCTAATATGGTCCTATCGACTCCCGAAAATATCGAGTTTGGGTTCGGGGATGGTTCGGAAAAATTTGGGGCGGAAGGCCCAGAAGGGTAGAATGGTCATTTTTGGGGGTTCGGGACCCGAAAATCACAAAATCGGGGTCGGGCCAGTTGAATGTGGCCATTTCCCATTTTTTGTAATTTTATGGAATTTTTCTAATTTTTCTAATTTTTCTAATTTTTTTGAATTTTTTATTTATTTTCTAAAACATGTTGGGAATTATCCGGATCAACACGAATCGACCCTCAAAGTTTCAAAATTCTCGATCCAGACTTTATGAGTCCCGAATCGATCTAGAAATTTTTAGAAATTTTTTGTGAAAATCAGGGAATTTTTATGAATTTTCTAAGTATTTTTGCAATTTTTTGGATTTTTGGAAATTTATTTTTTATTTTTTTACTATTTTTTATTAATATTTTGGACCGGGTCAAACCGGTCAACGACCTGTCAACCCGGTCCGACCGCTCTCAAACCCGCTCGACACCCAAAACGACACCGTATATACATTTATCTATTTATTTTTTTGATTTTCTAATATTAATTCCTAATATCCGAATATAAAAGAAAATAATGAACGGCTGAGATCAATCCCTAGGATTGATCTCAACCGTCGACTCGCTCTTAAATGGAACGGCGCCGTGCCGGACCTAATACAAAACGACAACGCATCCGACCATTTAACGGACGGTCACGATTAAAATTGGAACCAATCTGGACCGTCTAATCAAACTATGCCTAAACGACACCGGATTCATTAAAAGTGTAGACGGTCACGATCTAACCTAGACCTAATCCTAGCCGCTCATTCCTCCCCCGTCTAAAACGACGACGCACTTGGCCCTCATTCCTAAACGGCGTCGCGTCTTTTAAACAAACGAACGGCCGCGATTTGTCCCGGATCTAATCTGAGCCGTCGACCTATCTCTACCCAAAACGACGCCGAATCAAATATAACACTGAACGGCCGTGATTGATCCTAGACTTAATCTGGACCGCTCATTCTCTAAACCGCAAAACGACGACGTAATCACCTATACCCTAAACGGCACCGTTTTGACTTTTATTTTCTGCCTAATATATCTAATATTCAAAAAAATACAAAAATAGATCCGACGGCCGAGAATTAAACTCCTCGATTTATCCTAGCCGTCGGATTAAATCCGACTCAGCCTATTCGCGGCAACGACTAGGCTGAGTCAGCAATGACCTGGACCAATCTACACGCGACACCTGGACTTTTGACCTTTTGACTCGAGCCACGTCATCATCTTCAACCTCTCGCCGGCGAGACAATGGACGACCAAAAATGATCCGGCGAGATCTAACGGTGAGATCTCGCCGGATCGACGTGAAACTAACGCCGATCGACTCGACTAATTATCTAGATTAACATATCTCGAAATCAAACATTTCTATCGACTAAATCGCGAGAATCGAACTACACACACTCGGCCATCGCCAAGTTCAAACAAGTGTAATCGAACCAAATCAAAGCAATTAATCAATACACAAGCATCATATGAAGTTCGAGAGACTTACCTCGAGCTCGGATCGAGCTCGCCAAGGCTGGAGAGATCTGGCCGGCGTTCGGCCGGACCGCGATGATTGGAGGTTTCGACTCGGGTTTTCGGGCAAGATCGATGCAAGGAAAGGTTGCGATTGTGGTCAGAGAAGTTTCAAAGGTAAAACACACACATCAATTGAAGAAATCAAACTCGTGAGGGTGCGATGCCATGGATGCACAAGAAGAAAACTCGAAGCTCAACTTACCGTTTTTGGAGGTCCGAGGCCGATTGAACGTGTACGATCGCTCCTCCGAGATGACAGGAAGCTTCTTGAAGTGGAATGGCAGCTCGAGACCGCCTGGATCGCTCGGACGAACGGCTCACGATTCGAGCTCCGGCAAGGCGGTAATAGTGCTCGCCAGAGTCTCTCTCTCTCTTATTCTCTCTCTATTCCGGAGCGAGAGCGAGCAAATGAGCCTCTCCCCGTGATCTGGAACCTTCCTCAGCCTTATATACTCATTTTCAAAATCGCGCGCGAATATGTATTAGCTAGCCGAGACTCCCACGTGCCAATCACACGTTTTCTGGGCGCCGGACGGTGACGGAATCATTAAGATTCCGTCAAGGTCCGTTAGACGTCCGTTTGGTACTCAGGCGAGCACAAGTGAGCGCGAATTGTTCATGGTTTGCAACATGTTGACTTTTGGATGCCGGCGCCTTTGACCATCGATTCCGGCCACCTCCGGCGGCCATTGGCCGTGCCGCGGGTCCCAATTGACGGATCTTAACCCGCACAACAAAAGCCCTAATATAATTGGCTCAATTAGGCACGAATTGACGTCCAATTTGATCGTTGAAATTCGATGTTCAAATCTGCAAAATGCACGAAGCTGTGAGGAAGATGACATTGTTCCGGACCGGTTCGACCGGTCCGGCCGTCGGTCAGACCGGTTCGAACCGGTTCGGACGTGTAATTTTCGAAATTAATCCAAATTTACTGGGAATTTTTGCAATTAAATTTCAAATTTGAATTTAGGGACTTGAATTCTATCCAGAAATGCAATTTTGCCCAAAAGTTCTTATCAATTTACACAAAAGCCCCAAATTTTTCAATTTGCCCAAACTAGGGAAATGTTCAATTGGATGTCAATTTGACCGAATTGGACCATGAGACCTATGCCAATCAATCTGAAATGTATGAAAACATAGGGGGACAGTCCAATTTTATCATGATAGTCCCTCAATTAAAAGTAATTTCAAAAATTGGCAAATTGAGGGACTAAATTGCAAACAATTTGGGAATTGTTGTCTAATTCGTGCAATTCGTGCAATTGTGGGTACAATTGATCAAATTGAAGTTCAAAGGGAGTGCAATTGAATGTCTAGACCTAAAATGTGCAAAAATTGCAAATAAAAAGACTCAATTGGTATTTTTTATGCAAATTCAACCTTAGGCATTATGAAGGAACACCTAAAATTGGATTCAATTTTCAATTTTACTTGAGGTCAATATTAAAAGGGAATTAAATGAAATATATTGGACATTTTTATGCATTTTTGTGACCTCGAAGAGTATTTTTTATGAATTTTCAAGTATTTTTCTATTTTCCGAAAATATTAAAAAAATGTGAAAAATATGAAAAATTATTTTTTGTTCCAAATTGGTTCCTTATGCTTGGCCAAGGCTTCCAATATTGATTTTTTAATTTTTTGATTTTTTGTGGATTTTTAGTGAATTTTGGAAAATAAAACTAAAAGAAATTGATTAAAAATCGGGTGTCAACAATTGCCCCTCTTTGAAAGTAATCTCGGTTAGAGATTGCTTTGAAAGACAAGGTGACACCTGGATCCTTAATCGACTCTGCTGGGGAAAATTTTAAAGAAAAACTAGTCTTAATATTCAATTGCCTTACCTCTGCCATTAAAGCTCTAACTTCGTGGGGAATTATTTCCAATTCATGCTCATTTCATGTGAAAGAGAGATGAGAAGAGAGAGATACTTACCCGTAGCTCACATGTCTATGGTCCGAGATTTGTTGATCCGAGGTTGAGAAAATTAAGTGTATGGAATTACCTTTGAACGGTTTGGCGCGATTTTACAATAGTCAACGTTCGTTCGGTGTCGAGCGGTGATTTGAAGATTTGGAAGGAAGGTTCACCCTTGTAACAAAGGGGTTTCACCTATTTAAATGGGTTTGACTATCCACTGGGGATTCATTATTTAAAAAGCAGATCGGCTTTCATCTAGGAAGCTACTCACCGTCCGAAAGGGAGGTTCACCCTTGTAACAAAGGGGTTTTACCTATTTAAAAGAGATTGGCTATCCTCTATGAAGGGACTCACCATCTAAAACACAGATCGGCTTTCATCTAGGAAGCTACTCACCGTTTGGAAGGGAGGTTCACCCTTGTAACAAAGGGGTTTCACCTATTTAAAAGAGATTGGCTATCATCTATGAAGGGACTTACCATTTAAAATGCAGATCGGCTTTCATCTAGGAAGCTACTCACCATCTGGAAGGGTGCCATCTGAGGACCTAGGTTGACTAGTGTACCTCCAAGAGCTCAAACCCGATTTCAAATTTTCTAAAATGCAGATCGGATTTCATCTAGGAAGCTATTCACCGTCCGGAAGGGTGCCATCCGAGGACCTAGGTTGACTAGTGCACCTACAGAAGCTCAAACCCGATTTCAAATTTTCTAAAATACGGATCGGCTTTCATCTAGGAAGCTACTCACCGTCCGGAAGGGTGCCATCCGAGGACCTAGGTTGACTAGTGTACCTACAGAAGCTCAAACCTTATTTCAAATTTTCTAAAATGCAGACCGGTTTTCATCTAGGAAGCTACTCACCGTCCGGAAGGGTGCCATCCGAGGACCTAGGTTTACTAGTGTACCTACAGAAGCTCAAACCCTATTTCAAATTTTCAAAGGAGAGGGTGCCATCCGAGGACTTAGGTTTACTAGTGTACCTACAGAAGCTCAAACCCTATTTCAAATTTTCAAAGGAGAGGGTGTCATCTGAGGACCTAGGTTTACTAGTGTACCTACAGAAGCTCAAACCCTATTTCAAATTTTCAAAGGAGAGGGTGCCATCCGAGGACCTAGGTTTACTAGTGTACCTACAGAAGCTCAAACCCTATTTCAAATTTTCAAAGAGGAGGGTGCCATCTGAGGACCTAGGTTTACTAGTGTACCTACAGAAGCTCAAACCCTATTTCAAATTTTCAAAGGAGGAGGATCCGAGGACCTGGGGATGCCGGAAAACCCGCAGAAAATCCAAGTTAATCAAATCTTTAAAATGTAACTTTTCCGAGGATTTGGGATCACCAGGGAACCTGCAGAAAGTTCAATCAAACATCATTAGAATGACAATTTCAAGTTTTGGGGAGAAACTTAAGAATTCCAGACAAATTTTCAAAGTGTATTTGCGAAGGAAATGTGTCCAATCACAATTTTAAATTTCCACCGAGGATGGACTTTGAATGACACATCATGAGTGTTCTACAAAAAGGTTGTTTTGAAAGTTTTTCAAAAGGGTTTTCCTTCATCCAAGAGGGCTTCTCAACATTTGGGAAGGCTTTTCTTGAAATTCAAATCCGCTCACAGAAAACCTAATCTTGAGGTTTCGAGATCATTCGAGATGCATACAATCCGATTAATCAGAAAAGGCATTTTAACGGGGACCGTAATTCGGGCCAAGTCAAAGGCTTATCCAAGGATATTCATTTTGAGGCTTAGAAATGAACCTTGATCAACAATAGCTTCTTCGGGTTTACAAGTCAAGAACCCCGAAAGCATGATAAGACAGGATTGTACTTACCTCTTTAAGCGGTAGCTTCTCGTATGATTTCTTGCATCAACTTGAAACACCTCTTAGATCAGAAAAGTTTTGGTGACGGGTTGTATCTTGGCTTAAGGTGGGCTCTTTAAGAAAGGTCATATTTTCAAAAGAAGGGTGAACTTTGGTGATCACCTTGACATTTTTACCAGCATTCATTTGCTTTTGCAGAAAATTCATGATCATCCTTTTTCCAATTGATTTTGAGGATTTTCCTCTTTTCATCTTGATGATTTTTCTTTAGGATTTGCCCCTTTTCGGGGTGCTCTTTTCATGGGCTTTGGCATTGCTTTTACCAGGCACTTTGCTTTTTCTAGCCCTTTCATTCTTCATCATTTTTTGCATTGACCGACTCTTTTGAGGCCAGTATCAAAAATTCTTCCAAATTATTCATTTTGACTTATTGCTGGTAATTCCTTTGTTTGCCCCAGTGTGGGGAGGTGATCACCAACAAGGGTTTAGAAATGAATATTCAAAGGCTCAAATTGGCTTTTCAAAGTGCAAGTGTTTGGGGATATAGAAATGAAATGCTTTTCTTAACTTTGAGGTGTTCCAAGTCTCTGCCAAAAATCACCCGAAGCTATCACAAAAAGATTGATACAGGTTAGCACAATAAAGTCTTACCTGATCTTTTTCTCCAAGGAATCATCCAATGAACCTCCAAATATGCCCTAGTGTGGGGTGGTTCTTGACAGGGTTATATTCATAAAATCCTCCCTTTTTGGTTCAGATTGGTTGTCAAGGGATATAAATGTGTATGGATAATTTTGAAATGGAAATGCCTTTCATCATTTCAATCCATGTAATCACCGCGAATGATCCCTACGTCCCAAAATTAAGCTCTTTCGCTCTATCACTCTCACTCATCGCTCAAGTGTATCGGGGACGTGTTTGAGGATAATGTTTGCCTCTTTTCATATGAAGGATCATTCCCTTGAAAAGCTTTCAAAACATGCCTTTTTATAAAAACCTAGGGTGTTTCATCAAAATTCATCGTTTGCAACAAGTTCTCGTCAAAAGATGTATTCAAAAAGTGTTCTTGAAATTTGTAATGAATGTTCCTTTGAAAGGGTCTTATGGCTTCACAAATCCAAAATTTTTAAATTTTTAAGCATGAAAGTGTGTGAAGATATTTTATAAAGGAGGAGAACCTCAAACCTGTCTTCTTCAAATGCTAGTTTTTCTCTCCTGTAAAAAAAAAAGGAAGCAATCGGTTCAAAGATGTTCAAAATTTCAAATCCCAAAGCGACTTCTTCTCATCTCCTTCGAAAAAAAGGGAATCAATCGAGTGACTCCCGTTTCCTACTCCTTCGTAAAAAAAAAAAGGAAACAATTAGTTAAAGATATTCAAAATTTGTAATCCAAAATAACAAATAACTTCCCTGTTTTGATCAATTGCTCTGCAAAGTTCTTCATGATTCCCAGTCCACCTACAAAATACGGACATATGCAAATGTATGTATGCAAATGTCATGCGAATGCAAAACTTTATGTGACTCGGATCCGCTCATCAATCGCTTTGAAGCTCAATTTTATTTCAAGGATAATATCTCTTCACGGCGTCCGCATTTACTGGACTTGCCAATTCTTCTCCATCCATGTTTACAAGTATAAGAGCTCCCCCGGATAAGACCTTTTGAATCACGTAGGGGCCTTCATAATTTGGCATGAATTTGCTTCCTGGATGTTGGGCATTTGGGAGCATTTTCTTCACAACTAGCATCCCCGCTTCAAAATTTCTAGGCTTAACCTTCTTGTTAAAAGCCCTGGCCACTTTCTTCCGGTAGCTTTGACCATGGCAGATAGCTTTCAATCGTTTTTCATCAATCAAATTCAATTGTTCATGTCTCTGCCGGTTCCACTCATCTTCCGTGAGTTCAACTTGAGACAGGATCCTTAAAGAGGGGATTTCCATCTCTACTGGTAGGACCGCTTCCATACCGTATACCAAAGAGTAGGGAGTTGCCCCGGTTGAAGTACGAATCGAAGTTCGATAGGCCATGAGGGCATATGGCAATCTCTCATGCCGGTCTCGATATTTCTCAGCGGTTTTGGCCAATATCTTCTTGATGTTCTTGTTTGCCGCCTCTACGGCTCCATTCATTTGTGGGCGGTAAGGTGAAGAATTAAGGTGTCGTACCTTAAATTGTTCCAATAGTTGATCGACAACCTTGTTGTTCAAATTGGAGCCATTGTCCGTAATGATGGCTCTTGGCACTCCGTATCTTGAGATGATATCCCTCTTGATGAATTTAGCCACGTTGTTCGCAGTGACATTGGCATATGAGCTGGCTTCAATCCATTTGGTGAAATAATCAATAGCCACCAGAATAAAGCGATGTCCGTTGGAGGCCTTTGGGTTGATAGGGCCAATCATATCAATTCCCCACATGCAAAATGGCCATGGTTATGACATTTGATGTAGCTCGGTTGGCGGCGCATTTATCATGTCGCCGTATACCCGACATTGATGACAGGATCTAACATGTTGGTTGCAATCCGACTCGATAGTCATCCAAGAATACCCGAGGCTCATGATCTTCTTGGCGAGGAGGTGACCATTCATATGCGGCCCGCATTCTCCTTCATGAATCTCTTTCATAATGAGATTTGCTTCTTTGGAGTTTACGCACCTCAATAGGACTGAGTCAAAGGACCTCTTGTATAAAATCTGTCCGCCGAGGAAGAATTTAGATGCCATCTTGCTTATGTACTTCTTATCTTCTGGTTGACTATCCTGTGGGAATTCGCCCTTCAGCAGATAATTCTTGATGTCATGATACCACGGTTCTTCATCAAGTTCTTCTTCAACGACCATGCAATACGCAGGTTGCTCAAGGATGTCAATCCTTAACGGCTCTATCTCGAGGCCATCTTGCACTTGTAACATGGCTGATAATGTGGCCAAAGCATCAGCAAAATGATTCTAAGTTCTTGGTAGATACTCGAAAGTGATCTCTTCAAAATGTTGGATCAACCCTTCAAGGAATTTATGATAAGGGATGAGCTTGGGATCCTTTGTCTTCCACTCTCCTTGAGTTTGTAAAATGATCAGCATGGAATCTCCATATACCAATAGCTTCTTTACCTTTAATGAGATGGCCAATTGTAATCCTAGTATGCAGGCTTCATATTCAGAAATGTTGTTGGTGCAGGGGAATACCAACTTAGCTGAAACTGGATAATGTTGATCTTCGGGGGATATCAGAACTGCACCAGTACCTGATCCAATGAGGTTCACTGCGCCGTCAAAGTACATTGTCCATTTGTCTTCGGATATGTTCAGGATTTGACCTCCCTTGTTTTGCTCTAAAACGTCCTTAGGAGGATTCTCGGCTAGCATGTCAGCAATTGCTCTTCCCTTGATGGACTTTTGGGGAGAGGTTTTGATATCAAACTCTAAAAGCAATATTTGCCATTTAGCCATCTTTCCTAGCAATGTTGGTTTCTCCAAAAGGTACTTGATAGGGTCATTTTCAGTGACCGGTTCTATATGATAATGCATCGTATCTTGCCTTAATTTGTGGAGGACCCAAACCAATGCTACGCAAGTCCTTTCCACTCTTGGGTACTTGACTTCGGACGTTGTGAACTTTTTGCTCAAATAATATATGGCCCGCTCTTTACGATCCTTGGGGTTAGTTTGGGCAAGTAAAGCTCCCAAGGATTCATCATTAATTGTCAGATATAGAGTTAAAGGAACGTTAGGGATAGGAGGTACCAATACTGGGGGTTGTACCAAATATTCCTTGATCTTCTCAAATGCTTGTTGACATTCTGAATCCCATTTCACCTTCGCACCTTTCTTTAGCAGCTTGAAAAAGGGTTTTGCCGTTTCTGATAGTTGGGATATGAATCTGGATATATAATTCAATCTTCCAAGTAGGCCCCCTACTTCCTTAACAGTAGAAGGAGTCCCTATTTCCCATATGGCTTTGATCTTGGAAGGGTCAATTTCAATACCACGATCGCTCACCACAAATCCTAGCAGCTTTCGAGATCTTGCGCCAAATACGCATTTCGCGGGATTCAACTTGAGCTTATACTTTCTCAATCGATCGAATAATTTCTTCAGCACTTTAACGTGGTCTTCTCCATGTCTGGACTTGGCAATCATATCGTCCACATAGACCTCAATCTCCTTATGTATCATGTCATGAAAAAGGGTCACCATAGCCCTTTGATATGTTGCCCCTGCATTTTTCAATCCAAAGGGCATTACCTTGTAACAGAAGGTTCCCCATTGTGTAGTGAATGAAGTCTTGATCTTATCTTCTTCCTTCAACATGATCCGATTATATCCCGAGAATCCATCCATAAAGGAGAATAATTCAAAGCCCGCGATACTGTCAACGAGTACATCAATGTGCGGTAGGGGAAAATCATCCTTCGGACTAGCTTTGTTTAAGTCCCGATAATCCACGCATATTCTAATTCTCCCATCCTTCTTCTTAACGGGTACGATGTTGGCGACCCAATCAACATATGGGACAGCCTTGATAAATCCAACTTTAAGGAGCTTCATCACCTCTTCCTTGATCTTATCTGCGAGTTCGGGATTCATTCTTCCGGGTGATTGATTTACTGGTGTGCAGGAAGGATTTGTGGGCATAGCATGCTCCACAATTTCACGATCTAAACCCGGCATGTCAAGATATGACCAGACAAAAATATCTTGATATTCTTTGAGCAATGCTGTCATTCTTAAAACATCTACTGCAAACAAGTGTCCTCCTATTTTCACTTCCTTGACGCAATCAGAATCTCCCAAATTAATAGTAATAGGTTCTTCAGAGATAGGGGGCTTAGATTCTTCAAAACAATCCCATTCTTTCTTGATATCGCTCACATCAACCTTGTATATGTCAACCTCGCATGAATAGTCATCGAGCTGATCCGAGTCACATATTAACCTGCTATGTATGGGTGGGATGACATGCCCGAAATGCACCATGAAAGGTTAGTATTCAAAGATGATAAAATTGAAGGATGCATGATTTTTATCATGAAAACATTTTTCAAATTCCAATTTTTTTAGACAAAGAAAGGAGAACTAGTCCACGATCTTCCGGACATCCTGGTTCTCAAAAAGCTATTTAAAACCCAAGATCATATGGCGGATCGGGCCTCAAGTTTCATGGTAGAATCAATTGTCATCATCGGACCAATCCGTTGCTCCACATGTCCGTAATCAAATTTGAGATGATTTTCATTAATAGATGCAACTAAGGGCAATACAATATCGCACTTCTCGGATCACAAGATGAGATCCAAAGGGTGCTAAAGAAGAAAGGAATTAAAAAACAAATGCAGTAATCAAAATGCATTAAAAGATAAAGTTCGAAAAGAGCCTTTTACTCGGGGGTGGGGAAATCATCATCCAGCCACTCAATGATCACATTCACCCGATTATCCAGGAACGGGTTGAATAAGTCCGGCTCTGCATCCTCGGAGATGTCCTCATCTTCCAGCCATTTGCCTCCTTTAGAGAATACCTCGAATAAGGGGTTTAGGAACATTTTCCTCTAGCTTTCCATGCGTTGGTGCCTATAAAATGGCCACCTTGGTGTCCACGGCCTCCTTGGTCTCCATAACGATTGTTTCGACCTCGGCCTCGACCCGTATTATTCTTCACTATTCCATTATAACCCGGACCAACCTTGTGGTCATTTGAGCTCAAATTCAGAGGGTTAAGGATTCCCTGACCGTACTTCCCTAATCCGGCACCCGGAATAAATCCATTCGAGAGTAGCACTCTTCCCGCCATGGTTGCAAGCTTCGAAAGCTCCGGTGCGGCTATTTTTGCATCCGGCGATACATGTATGACAGATACAATGTCGAAGGTATGATAACTCAGCTCCTCCTCCTTTGAGGGTTCAATGTATGGGACCATCCCTTTTAAAGCGGCTCGATGTCCCGTTTCGCCATGGACGGTGATCAACCGACCCTTGACCACGAATTTTAACTTTTGATGCAGGGAGGAAGGTACCGCCCCGGACACATGGATCCATGGTCTTCCAAGAAGCAAGGTGAAGGCGCTAGGGATGTCCAAGACTTGGAATGGTATAGAGAAAGTTACCGGTCCAATGGCAATGTCCAGCTCAATCTCTCCTACAACATTTTTAGAGACTCCATCGAACGATCGGATGGTAGCCTTAGATGTCTTGACGAAGTTTTCATTTATCCCCAAGCTTCTCAAAGTGCTCAGAGGACATAGGTTAAAAGTAGAACCGTTATCAATCGGGACGTGAGGAACCTCCTTTCCGTGGCACCTCACGGCGATATAGAGGGCTTTGTTGTGGACCCGCCCTTCTCTTGGGAAATCTTCATCCGAGAAAGATATCTGGTCTTTCAAAAGGATAGCACCTACAAAATCCCCTAGTTGAACTTCGTTAATGGTTTCCGGGACATGGACCTCATCTAGTACCTTTAAGAGGGCATTCTTATGCTTTTCAGAATTTTTGAAGAGATCTAGTAAAGAGATTTGCGCCGGCATTTTCCGCAGTTGGTCAACGACCTCATATTCACCGGTCCTCACGACCGATTGCAACTTCTCAACCTCTTCCGTAGTTGGGACTTTCTTTTCAGGATCCGCTCTCTTTGGTGGATAACATCTTCCCGATCTCATTATGGCGTCAATCTCGCCCGTTCCATAATCCCAATGAACCGCCTTCGAGTTATATTCCTCCACAAGTGGTAACTTAATCTTTACCGGTATGATCTCTTCCCGAGGTGATTCAGAGGTGGACGGCTTTTCTGAAGTGGATGCTTCCCAATTATCCACCTTATTCGGATCAATAATGAAGCGAATCGGAGTATCTACCATTCCGATCATCTCGTCTTCATGGACATCATCGGGGTTATGTTCTGGACCTGGCCTTACCAGCGTGGCATTTTCTTCATCCAGTTCCCTTTGCCTTTCCCTTCTGACTCTCAAGATAATTCCTTCAATCCTCATGCCAATTTCCACCGGATGTTGGAATGACGAGTATGTGTATGCATACATGCGGTCAAAATATTCCGCCGGAAGTGACTTGAGCACAAACTCCAGCATTTCCCTTTCTGACGGTGGCGGTTGCACCATCGCAAAGATGTTTCTTCCATCTCCTAGCGAAGAGTTCAAAACTCTCATCTTCACCTTTCCGGATGTTCAACAAATTAGCTTTAGTGAAATAACCTCTTATTCCAGCTTCAAAGTGCCGTATGAAGTGTTCTGATAATTCCTCCCAGCTTGGGACCCAATCCAGATCGATTGATCGAAACCATGCTAGCGCGGGGCCCGTTAAACTATGTCCAAAATTCCGGATTAATGTTTCATCATCTTCATGATGGCCAACCATTTGACGGAGATAATATGAGATATGCGCCGGAGGACACCCGGCGCCATTATATTTTGTGCGGAAGACCACTCTCGGGTTCGCGCCTTGAGGCGGAACATTTCTTGCTCGAGTAAGTGGCGTAATCATCTCTTTCAACTCATCCATCTTTCTTGACACATCATCTCCTTGCTCTTGCAAGAGAGCGATCTTTCGATTTTGTGTGTCTATAGCCCGCCGTATCTCCAGAATCTGCATGTTCTCTTCTACTCGCCATGGTATTCCTTTTGGTCACCAATTGTGATAAATCTGCTACCATGTTTGTCAAATGACGCATGTGAGTTTCTAAATTAGAAACCCGCATATCTACCTCCCGATTCTCTTGTTCATTCCGAGGGGCCTCTTGATTCTTAGCTTCATCAACCGTTCCCACAAATTCTTCACTTTCGGGGTCATCCATTCCACCCCACCCATCGGGAACAACTTCTCTAGAGTCCACAAAGAAACTCGGGGGCGCAGAATACAACACTTTAAAGTTGTAACCACCACTATCTTCTCCGAGGTTATCCACTATCTCTCCCCTCTCTAGGGCCCTTTGCAAAAATCTTCTATCGCCTCGGCGGGCCTTATCCAGACGGATTTCATATTCGTCTATCTCTTCAATTTCTTGGCCATCTTTGATGTTCATCAAATATCCCGAGGGTATTTTCCAAACAGCTCCCCTCGTAGGTTTCATCGCAAATTCTTCGGACAACATGTCCACAGCCACATAAGTACCCTTAAAGGTAACGTCTTCCATTCTTCCTATAACGCCCAAGTTGATCAACTTTTCTAAACACACCTCCTTTTGCTCCTGGGAAATACTCTCTCCTTCCGGGTATTGTGAGGCCAATGTCAAGACATCCCGCATTTTACTCATATCCACTATGAACTCCAGAACCTCTTCCTCTTCGCCTCCAAAAATCGCGTTCACCTCGCGATGCTCAAGTAGCGGGTTCTGTTGCACATTTGGTTCAACCTTATCAAACTCTAGAACTTTTCCATCGATCAATGCTTGTACCTTGAATTTGAGAGCGAGACAGTTGTCCACATTATGCCCTCTTTCTCCCATATGGTATATGCACGTCCGGGTCTCATCAAACCTTGGAAACCTTGGAGGATGAGCCCTAGGTGGCTCTTTTGCAACTAGGCGGTTCTCCAGCAGCATGGGTAATAATTTGGATAAGGGCCGGGGTAGAGGGGTGAAAACAATTTGGTTCTTTCTTCTAAATTATGGTGGTTTGGAAGCGGTCCAGGAGGACGTTCCTTGGGTAGGGGTGGAAGGTGAGAAATTTTTAGGCTTAGGCGGGTTTGGGACAAAGGCTACTTCTCCAATTTGCTCCCTATTATCCCTTCTCAAAGGGTATTGGCGTACGAAAGGCGCTTCGGGTATCTTCTTTTCTCTTAGTGCCCACTCATGGCGCTCCGCCACCTTGATCGGGTGTGCAAATGTCCGACACCCAGAGGTGTTCAGCTTGTCGAAAAACTCAAAGGGAAGGGCCTTGAGGAAAAGGTCTATTAGTTCTTCTTCCGGGACGGGCGGTTTTACCCGCACCGCCAATGCTCTCCATCTCTGGGCGTAGGTGCGAACGGCCTCATTTTTTCCCTTTACGGTTCTCAGAAGGTCCTCTCTAGTGAGGGCGGTTAGAGTGTTAAACTTGTATTGCCGAAGGAACTTTTCCGCCGGTTTGTCCCAATCGGCGAGCCTCTCTAGCTCCAATTCAATGAACCACGCTAGGGCTGCCCCGAATAGGCTTTCCTGGAAGGTGTTGACCAAGAACGGGATGTTGTCCGAGAATTGCGACATTCGGCGCAAATAATACTTCAAGTGCGCCTTGGGACACCCGGTCCCATTATATTTCCTCACAAAATCCGGTTCCTTATAATCAGCGGGAACCTCTATCTTCTCGAACGGTGCAACCTTGTCGAACCTCGAAAGTTCATACCCCGACTTGCCGGGCATTCTTCGATCTTAGCCAGCCTTTTAATTTCCTCTTCCATTTTGAGGACTTGTTTCTCCTTTTTCTCCAGGTCTATCACAATGGGAGGATCCTTAGGTGGTCGCTCCGGATTCAAAGTGGGATTAGCGGCGGGTGCCGGATTAGCATTTGCTCCATCAGAAGAGCCCGCAGGGGTTTGAGAATTAGGTCGACAAGGTATCTCCCCTGACTTGCAATCATCATCGCCTTCATCTCTGCCACCATTGTGGCGATCATATTCATTTGGTTCTCCAGATTACCCACACGAGGTGCGAGCTCTTCTTATTCCATCCTTAATTTGCGCGTTTTGCTACGAGTCCTCGTATTTATCACTCACCTGTTTTCAGAACATCAAATTAGTATGGAAAATATTAAAGGATTGGAGACATTGATCCGTGGTAATTGACTTTTCTATATGTATGCATGGAGTGCTCATAAAAGAAATAATATGTATTTATTACAAACCAAATTGTTCAAAAGTATCTAAAAGATAACAAATATGCGAAAATCTAAATGGGGGAATGAATCTATCCAAGTCTAGGACGCTTCCACTCTTCTTGTTCTTCTGATCCATCGGAATCCCACTGGTATGGGTCTTCTCCCTCTTCCGACATCCACTGCTCCGGATCTTCGGGAATGTACGGCTCTACTCCCGGTACGTATGGTACTATGTACTACGGCTCGTAGGACTCCACTTCTTCAATCCGAGGAGATACGCACTCAAGTACATATGGCTCGACCATTGATTGGCGATACTCCTTAAACTTCTGGATATACTCCTTGGAGGCTCTATGAATATTCATCTCATCGTCCAAATAATCCGGCCATTCAACTTGTTGTAACGGGGAGTTCTTCAAAGCGTGAAGAATAAGCTTGATTCGAGCCCGATATAACTTCTTTGCTTCTTTTGTAAGCTTTCCTCGTGTCATGTCAAACGAGAAAATCCCGGGACAAACATCCGGTGGTATCTCTTGTAGAACTCCAAATTGCCTCACCACTCGGATGGGGTAATATGCCACAGGGCCAGTACATCCCAATAAGGGAATAGGGCTATCTTCCACACCCATAATGCGAGCCTCCACAATCTTAGGCCAAGTCAGACGCCATCTAATATGCTCGGGTTTCAAATTGTCCAATAGCTCAACCCATTTTTTAAACGAGTGTTTGGGTACAAGGGATTGACATTTGAGAAAGGATCTAAGAGGGTGAACGTGCTCATTGATCTCGTAACACCCTACTCGGAGTTGGAAAGTCTTTATATGAGAGGTGAACCACATGTGGAGTAGCCCACTAGATGCTTGGAAAACAGCCTTTTTTGAAGCTTTGGAACGGTTTAGGGAGAGAAAGGTCTCAGCTAAGATCATGTACGAATAATCCCAAAGACAACATGCTTGTCTGGCTATATGGGTTATGGAAGGGTCAAAGGTAGTTCTAGAAGTTGGGAATAGGACGAATGCAAAGAAAGCCAAGATGAACACCTTTCCCGATTTATGACCGGTTTCGGTGGGTAAAGAGGAATAATTGTCAAAAAGGAACGAGAAGGTGAACTTGTTAGAATTGGACTTGTAAACTTTTTCAATCTCAGAAGTTTTAAGGCGAAGGAAACTCGACAAAGAACGAGTAGAGTCCATGTCTAAAGGGGGTTGAGCTATACGTTCTTCAAACTTGGCCCCGATAATAGCGGTGTATTCCTCAAGCGTAGGGGTCAATTCTAATCCTCGGAAGTTAAATGTCATTGTGCGCGCGTCCCATGCCTTGGCTAGTGCTTGAATAAGGGCCGGTTGGTATTCCACTTTGATCAAATCTACAAGTCGTCCCAAACGCCTTTCCACGTAGGCTTTGTTGATGATGTCGAGGCGATCCCACCATATAGAAAGCTCCTTGCGCGGTACCGGGATGACTTTGATGTCTCCATTCCCCATGATCTAAAAAATGCAAAAAATGATGATCCTAAAGTCAATTACCACGACATTTAATATGCATATGCATGAAATGTGATGCAAATGTGCTAACCAAATTCCATGTCATCTTTTGGTAACATGAGGGTCAACTACTCCCACTTGACCCAAATAAGCCAAATAGGGTAGTTATGGACCTAATCTCACCCAAAGATGGCATGTAATTTGATTAGGATCGTTTAAGCGTAATCGGGGTAGAAAGTCGCTTTTACAACTCCAAATTTGACAACTCATGGAATTTACAAGTCTAATACAATAAAGTCGAAAGGGATAGGACATGATAGCATCTAAAGATGTTCGGACAATAAATGTCGATGAAAGTACATAATCGACTCAAAATATAGTGAAACCTAGAAAATGCCCCAAAGTCGTACTAAACTAGACAATCGGAATGGTATCCTCATCGGATGAAATCTCCACTATCTCGGGAAGCTTGACATCTTCTTCATCATGGAGGATATGGTGATGATTTCTTTCTTCTTAATCGGGGAGTGCTTTGGGGCCGTCTTGGTCGCACGAGGCTTCTTTGCCAATTTCATGTACAAATCCCAAATTCTCTCCTTTTCGCGCTTGATTTCCAAATGGCGTCCACAACGGGTATAATCGCAACTCTCGCTACGAATGCGGTTCCGTCCATTGAGCTCCCGTCCATGGACAAATCCAAAGACTCGAAATGTAGCGGGTACTCGGTCCTTGCGTCGAATGGTCCTCCGCTCCCATGTGAATACGTCGAGTACATCAACATGACTTTGGGGCGCCATCTATCCTAAAAAAGGAAAATTTGACCTTCAACCCCGATCACTTAAACGATCTTACAAATTGTGATGATATGTCGTGAAAATGCATGATATGCAAAATTTAAATTTTTCAAGTTCAAAATAAAGAGGGTAGAAAGCCTTACCAACCGATGTTACTCTTTTTTTGGGGTTTTGGTTTTAGGTATACCAACCATCCATTTCACATGCGCATGAGACAAGTGAGGTTGAACTCTAAAGAAATCCAAAAGGCTCGGGTATGGACCTAAAAAGGCTCCCGCTATACAAATCGATGGGCCGCCCACAAGCGCAATCAAACAACAAGTGGGTAGGACCATCAATCTTGCATAGCGAGCGGGATCAAATATGGTCAACCCAAGTGCAATCAAACACAAGAGCTTTGCATACCGATCCCTATCTATGGCGACCTATAAGGGTGATTTCGCGGCTCGGGTTTAGGCGCTTGTGTGTGCGGTGTCGTGATCCTCAAAATATGCAAGACATGCACAGCAATTTATATTCAAAACACCGCTTCAATATGGACATAAATAAACACACAATCCAAAACACCATATCTGCAACAAAAGGGTTAACACAGACGCCACCCCTTATAACTCCCATCTGCATCAACATTTAACACTTTTTGTTAGTGGACGTACCTCATCTTCAAGAGCATCTCGAAAAACGGGGTTAGAAAGCACTCAACATTTTTATCGGCTTAAGTCCTCTTATGAATATCCCCAGCGGAGTCGCAAGTCTGTCGCGACCCTCCCGGAAAATTTATGCATGTTTTAAATTCCCGGGATGAATAGGGCTAACGAGCCGATCCTCCTTTTATAAGTAAGACCCCGGTTGTCGGCGGGATCTTTTCAGGATCGCGGGTCTCTCCCAAGACCCATTACTCGAATCGCGATGTCGGGTAAAATTTATCAAATATCGATATCGACCTTAGTGTGGTCGGGTGGCATGTGCAATGTGTACATGCAATTTGGAGTCGCCACCGATCAATTTATTGGAGGGTACGATCGGAAAACCCTACCGAGCGGTCGGGAGAAACCGTTCGGTTCCGCGAAAACCAGAGATTTTTGGGTCCGGGGACTTGGTTACGCCAAATTTCATATTGACGCCCTTTCGGTTACCGATGTCGAGTGTTTTTCTAACCTAGGAATTCATGCAGATGGATTTTCGGGTGAGGTAGGCCCTAACAATCCTAAGTATTCATGCAGATGGGAATTTTCTATCCTAACAATCACAATCAAAAATTAAATGCGCAATCAAAACAATCAAAATCAATTCAAACAATCAATCCAATAAAGGAATCTAATACGGTCCTATCGACTCACAGAAATATCGAGTTTGGGTTCGGGGATGGTTTGGGAAAATTTGGGGCGGAAGGCCCGGAAGGGTAGAATGGTCATTTTTGGGGTTCGGGACCCGAAAATCACAAAATTGGGGTCGGGCCAGTTGAATGTGGCCATTTCCCATTTTTTGTGATTTTATGGAATTTTTCTAATTTTTCTAATTTTTTGAATTTTTTATTTATTTTCTAAAAATGTTGGGAATTTTCCGGATCGACACGTATCGACCCTCGAAGTCTCAAAATTCTCGATCCAGACTTTATGAGTCCCGAATCGATCTAGAAATTTTTAGAAATTTTTTGTGAAAATCTGGGAATTTTTATGAATTTTCTAAGTATTTTTGCAATTTTTTTGGATTTTTGGAAATTTCTTTTTTTTTTTTTTACTATTTTTTATTAATAATCTGGACCGGGTCAAATCGGTCAACGACCGGTCAACCCGGTCCGACCGCTCTCAAACCCGCTCAAAACGACACCGTATATGCATTTATCTATTTATTTTTTTGATTTTCTAATATTAATTCCTAATATCCGAATATAAAAAAAAGAATGAACGGTCGAGATCAATCCTAGGATTGAATCTCAACCGTCGACTCGCTCTTAAACGAAACGACGCCGTGCCGGACCTAATACAAAACGACGACGCATCTGACCATTTAACGGACGGCCACGATTAAAATTGGAACCAATCTGGACCGTCTAATCAAACTATGCCTAAACGACACCGGATTCATTAAAAGTGTAGACGGTCACGATCTAACCTAGACCTAATCCTAGCCGTTCATTCCTCCCCCGTCTAAAACGATGACGCACTCGGCCCTCATTCCTAAACGGCGTCGCGTCTTTTAAACAAACGAACGGCCGCGATTTGTCCCAGATCTAATATGAGCCGTCGACCTATCTCTACCCAAAACGACGCCGAATCAAATATAACACCGAACGGCCGTGATTGATCCTAGACTTAATCTGGACCGCTCATTCTCTAAACTGCAAAACGACGACGTAATCACCTATACCCTAAACGGCACCGTTTTGACTTTTATTTTCTACCTAATATATCTAATATTAAAAAAATACAAAAATAGATCCGACGGTCCGAGAATTAAACTCCTCGATTTATCCTAGGCCGTCGGATCAAGGCGACTCGGCCTATTCGCGCCAACGACTAGGCTGAGTCGCCATGACATGGACCAATCTACACGCGACACATGGACTTTTAACCTTTTGACTTGAGCCACGTCATCATCTTCAACCTCTCGCCGACGAGACAATGGACGGCCAGAAATGATCCGGCGAGATCTAACGGCGAGATCTCGCCGGATCGACGTGAAACTAACGCCGATCGACTCGACTAATTATCTAGATTAACATATCTCAAAATCAAACGTTTCTATCGACTAAATCGCGAGAATCAAACTACACATAGTCGGCCATCGCCAAGTTCAAACAAGTGTAATCTGAACCAAATCGAGCAATTAATCAATACACAAGCATCATATGAAGTTCGAGAGACTTACCTCGAGCTCGGATCGAGCTCGCCAAGGCCGAGAGATCTAGCCGAAGTTCGACCGCACCGCGATGATTGGAGGTTTCGACTTGGGTTTTCGGGCAAGATCGATGCAAGGAACATATGTGATTGTGGTTAGAGAAGTTTCAAAGGTAAAATGCACACATCAATTGAAGAAATCAAACTCGTGAGGGTACGATGCCATGGATGCACGGTAAGAAAACTCGAAGCTCAACTTACCGTTTTTGGAGGTCCATAGCCGATTGAACGTGTACGATCACTCCTCTGAGATGACAGGAAGCTTCTGGAAGTGGAATGGCAGCTCGAGACGGCCTGGATCGCTCGGACGAACGGCTCAAGCTTCGAGCTCGCAACTTGAGCGGTCAACGAGAGCTGCTCGCTAGAGTCTCTCTCTCTTATTCTCTCTCTTTCTCTCTCTATTCTCAGGCGAGCGGCGAGCAAATGAGCCTCTCCCCGTGATCCGGAACCTTCCTCGCCCTTATATACTCATTTTCAAAATGCGCGCGAATATGTATTAGCTGGCCGAGACTCCCACGTGCCAATCACACGCGTTTAGGCTCGCCGGACGGTGACGGAATCATTAAGATTCCGTCCAAGGTCCGTTAGGCGTCCGTTTGGTACTGCGAGCACAAGTGAGCACTAATTGTTCATGGTTTGCAATATGTTGACTTTTTGATGCCGGCGCCTTTGACCATCGATTCCGGCCACCTCCGGCGGCCATTGACCGTGCCACCGGTCCCAATTGATGGATCTTAACCCGCACAACAAAAGCCCTAATATAATTGGCTCAATTAGGCACGAATTGACGTCCAATTTGATCGTTGAAATTTGATGTTCAAATCTGCAAAATACACAAAGCTGTGAGGAAGATGACACTATTCCGGACCGGTTCGACCGGTCCGACGGTAGATCGGACCGATTCGAACCGGTTCGGACGTGTAATTTTCTAAATTAATCCAAATTTACTGGGAATTTTTGCAATTAAATTTCAAAATTGAACTTAGGGACCTGAATTCTATCCAGAAATGCAATTTTGCCCAAAAGTTCTTATCAATTTACACAAAAGCCCCAAATTTTTCAATTTGCCCAAACTAGGGAAATGTTCAATTGGATGTCAATTTGACCAAATTGGACCATGAGACCTATGCCAATCAATTTGAAATGTATGAAAACATAGGGGGACAGTCCAATTTTATCATGATGGTCCCTCAATTAAAAGTAATTTCAAAAATTGGCAAATTGAGGGACTAAATTGCAAACAATTTGGGGATTGTTGTCTAATTCGTGCAATTCGTGCAATTGTGGGTGCAATTGATCAAATTGAAGTTCAAAGGGGGTGCAATTGAATGTCTAAACCTAAAATGTGCAAAAATTGCAAATAAAAAGACTCAATGGGTATTTTTTATGCAAATTCAACCTTAGGCATTATGAAGGAACACCTAAAATTGGATTCAATTTTCAATTTTCCTTGAGGTCAATATTAAAAGGGAATTAAATGAAAAATATTGGACATTTTTATGTATTTTTGTGACCTCGAAGAGTTTTTTTTATGAATTTTCAAGTATTTTCCTATTTTCCGAAAATATTAAAAAATGTGAAAAATATGAAAAATTATTTTTTGTTCCAAATTGGTTCCTTATGCTTGGCCAAGGCTTCCAATGTTGATTTTTTAATTTTTTGATTTTTTGTGGATTTTTAGTGAATTTTGAAAAATAAAACTAAAAGAAATTGATTAAAAATCGAGTGTCAATAACGCTTCAGGCTATAATATAAATATTCCACGTGGATCCAACGCCCGTGTTTAACACATCAGGCTATCATATAAAATTCCACATTACTCAAATGCCCGTGTTTAACGCATTAGGCTATAATATAAAAGGACAGACCCGCATAATAACGCCGCGGGCCATTATATAGTCCGGACCGCGTAATAATGCCTCGAGGTCACTATCCCGCATTTAAAGCCTCAAGATAATATAATAAGCACAATCCCGCGTTTAACGCCTCGGGGTAAAATAATAATAACAGAGCCCACGTCATAACGCCTCGGGCAAAATATGGTCTTATAAAGTACGAACTCCGCGTCATAACGCTTCAGGGTAAAATTTCACATTTCCTCTCAAATGATCCTCATAAAGACCATATGACAACAATAATTCCTCGATCGCTCGTCCGATACCACACAATCTCTTAAATCCTTCAGATCGATCAATCTTCGCTACGTGATCCGACTAAATTTCCTAATTAGCGGATCAAGACCAGACGATCTTCTCAATTCTTCTTCAAATAAAGATTGGGACCACACGATCTTTCTAATTTTCCTCAACTGCCCAATCGACACCACTCGATTTAAGTATACTGAATAAATACTCGATCGGGACCACATAATTTACTCACGTTGAATAAATAATAAATCGGGACCACCCGATTAGATCACACTCAAGACGTCGGCCAATCGGGCCACACGATTAATTTAAGCTGCCACAAAAATTAATCTACGCCACACGATATTAATTATACCAATGTAGCAATCAATAATTACCGTACGATCAAAATTATACTAACGTACGTTTAATACGTACCATACAATTAAACTATACTAACGTGGCAATTAATTGGGACCGTACGATTGAAATACTCTAACGTGCATTAAATTTCCACCACTCGATTAATCTACCCTAAGTAGGAATTAATCTTGGCCGTCCGATCAATCTTCGTAAGCAAGATTCAGTATAAGCCATTGGATTAAAGCATGAAAGGCAAGATTAAATCCTAGCCATCCATTAGCAATCATGCATATTCACTATTCATTCAAGAACACATCTTTTTCTCTCTCCTCCATCATCAAATTCGGCCATGCTTGATGCAAGAGCAAATCCAACCAATTTTTCACCAAATCTTCTCAACCTAATGTCCATTAGCAACTTAGATACCTAATCTAAGGTTAGAAACCAACTTACCACAAATCTAGCAAATTTTCCGGCGAGAAGTCGAGAGAAGTTTTTGATTCCAACTGGCGGCTCTGCCGACTCCCCTTGATCGGCTTCAACCCAAGTTATTCCGGCGGTTCAAGGCGGTTCACGGTGGAGAATTGAGCTCCAGTGATTCAAGGCGACACTAGGGAAGCTTGGAAAATTTTCGGCAATGGAGGATGGGGGAGAGGGAATTTTCGGCCAAGAGGGAGAAAGTGAGGCGGAGAGAGAGTGGGTTCTTGAGTTAATGAAGAAGAAGGCCAAAAAAATAACTAATAAAGGTTAGGATAATTTTTGGGAGAGATATTTTGGGTCTTCAAAGTCAAGAAGGGTAAAAAGGTAATTTCTCCACCAAAGAGTGTCATTTTTTCTTATGTTCTCTGCCTGACTATTTCGGGTAGGATGGAAAGTTCCAAGCGTAAGGTGAGCCCCGCCATGCTGGCTTCTCCTAGCTCGACTTCCGAACGTTGGCGGGTGTCAACGGCTCTCAAAGCAGCCAACAAATACAAGCTGCAGTATCCTTCCTTCACAGTAGTTATCCGGTCACAAAATCTATTGAAGCATGATGTGGTAAGAAAGGATCCCGAGATAATCGTTCTTATGTGCAAAATTTGGACAGGAATGACATCTATTACCTTCTTGTAAAGGACCATCGTATGCATATATGATTCAGGCTTGCCTATTAGGTTATAAAATTGGGGTCTCGTTAACATTTCTTGAGTTAGTCATCATACCTTTTATGTTCTTACTTGTAGATCTTTTGTTGATCAACTTTGTAGACTGTCCCAGGCGATTTTCTAAAGGGAGGCATCAATGAAAGCATGCAAACCACAACTCTTAAATATTCAGATAGATCATGGCCGGTGAAGCTCCTGTACTACCCACAACATGGCGCAGGAAAGCTCTCAGCCGGTTTTGGTGCGTTTCAGAGAGGAACATCTCTAAAGGAAGGAGATGTCTGTGTGTTCGAGCTTGCTAGAACTGATACTATTGAACTCAATGTCTCCATTTTCAGAAAGAATGTCGAGACTTAGGCGTGAACTTTTGTATGCCCACAGAAACATCTCTGCTTCACTATGTTTTGTTTAGTTAATCAGATCAAAAAAAGCAAACCTTTCTGCTGCAAGTAGTTGAATGGTGATCTATTCTGATGCTTTTTGGAGACTAGTGAAAATTGCACAGGGAAATTGTATCTTCCAAAATTCAGGGTACATGTGTCTTTATACGGGAAGTATAAATCGAACTCCCATGTAGCGTAGAGAGTTTATCCCTACAAGTAATATCTGTCACCATTGAGGTGGTCACAGAAAAGGAAAGAAAGAATGTCCTGCACCAAACTCTGTTTTGGTGAAAACTGCAGTGGTCTCTGGAGATCAATACAAATAGATTCAAGGAAAGGTGAATAAGGGATAAATCCTGCACCAACTCTATTTTCATGAAATCAATGATCTCTAGATATCAATAACACAAAAAGGAAGTTTCAGTAAGAGGCTAGTCTTTCCCCATTTCGCCTTACAAAATGGATGAATGACATCAACAGAACCATTATGAATATTACAACAATTATAAACCTGAATCCCCGTAAATTTCCAAAACTCGTGGTCGGCAGGTATCCCAATTTTCTTGACCTTAGGACTTGAAAAATAAAGCATAAATACCATCCGTCAGTGAACTTGCTTGTATCCCCCCAGAGAAATCATCAGCAGTCGAGCTATCCAGCGGCTCCTATGAGTCGAACACAGTCGGATCAGAAGAAACAGTACTACTCGGCTTGCCCTTTTTGTTAATGAGATTGCTGAAGCGGCCATTGATTTCCGCACCACAGATGTGCCCCATCTTGGAGCGTTTCGTCTCCAAGTATCTCTTGTTCTCCTTTGTTATTGGAGTTACTAGAGGGACTCTCCCAACAATCGAACGGAATGACGGATTCACTTTCTTGATCCATGGATGAATTGCTCTACGGGATGCCTCGGTATATTTGTAAGATGCACGCCGAGATGCCTCGTCAAGAGTGACGGATGGGCCTGCGACGAGCGCATGACGATATGAGAAGATAAGGATTGCATGCTTGCTTGCAATGGCTCATGGAGCCAAGAATGATGAAATGTTTTTACTGATTGATACTTTGATTGCATGCTACTTGAGCTTAGTAGTAGCCAATCTTCTTAACTTAGGCTTAGATTTTTACTTACTGAGATGTGTATCTCACTCTTTAGATTTTCAGATTTATAGGTATGGCAACTATTCCACCTCCACGTTTCGGTCTTGTAATGTCAATGGAAATTACTCGTATTGATGTTGTAGATATAGATAGTGATACTACCTTCCGTCACTACCTCACCACCATATACATGGAGGAGGGACTCAATCATTGGCTCTCGCACCATTATGTGGCATGGTATGTCATGCTCAGCGGGTGTGACGCCCTAGGATTTGTGAACTACAAGATAAGGGAAATGATGAAAGTGAACCCCATTCTATCTCTAAGACCCTTATAGTCAAAGAGGGTGGCCACACACTCTCTCTCTCTCTTCCAAGTGCACGGCGCCCCTCCCCCCCTCCTGCCGACTCTTCCGCCTCTTCTTTCTTCTTCTTTCTCCTTCTTTTATTTTAATGGTTGAGCTACAACTACCTCACGGCACCTCACCACACCACCACCGGACACTCTCATCTCCCTCAGACCACCGCACGCCATCGCAAACCAACTGGGGCAGCCTGCAAAGCCGAGGAAGCCAACAGCCTGGTGTCCTACTCTGTTTTGGGCTCCAGAGCTGTTGTTGCTGCTTGGTGGCCTCGGCGACATCCCAACAACCACCACAACCTCTCTCGCTATCCCTTCGACCACTCTCCACCTTCCTCGCCACCCCAGCTCGCTGTCGCCGCCGCAACAAGCCTGAACAGGCCACAAACCCAAGCCCTGCCCTATTTCCGGCTCTCTTCTGCCTTAGGTTTGGTTTTCCCCTGTTCCGCTGCCTCCAGCCATACTTCGCCCTGTTCCGACCACGTCCAAACACCCCTAGTAATCTTCCTTGACATCTAGTTGTCGGCCAAGCTCGCTGCAGACCATTCGTTGCTCGTTGGACCCCAAACCAGCCCTGCACAGTCCCGGTTTCGCTGTTCTGCAGCCTCCCCTGCTCTGTTCCGCCTACTGCAGCTTCTGTTTGATGCTCCTCCGCTCTTCTCCGGCCACCACAAGCTGCCAGCTACCTCCCTCGACTTCCCTCAGACCTCCACCAGCCGTCCCCGTCGTCATCTCAGCCGTGCGCCACTTGGAATGGTGGAGAATAGCCACCACAGCCCCAGCTCGTCCTGCCATGTTTTCGTCTCAAGTGTGCCCTGTTCTATTTTGGTTGTGGCTACCCGAGCTCCCTCCAGCCACAGTGAGCCACCGGCCACCTCCTTCGACATCCCTCGAGGTCCCCCAAGCCGTCTGCCACAAGATGCTAGCTCCGAGACCCCTCCAAGCCGCGCGAATAGCCGCCTCAACATCCGGTCGTGTCTGCTCTATTTCAAGCTTGAAGTGCCCTGTTTTACTGGGTCGTGGGCCTATTTCACGGGCCGCGTCCGATTTTGGTTCCGGGCCGTGCCCAGTTGAGCTAGGCCGTGTGCCGAGCAAATTAGCCAAGAGCCTGGGTCGTGTCTAGGCAAGTTGGCCGAGAGCTTGGGCCTAGTGGCCGAGAAAGTGTGCCTATGTGTCCGGTCAAGTGTGCCGATTGGCCGAACCCGTGAGCCCAAGTGTCCGAGTTCGTGGCCGAGGATCCGTGCGAGTCGTGCCCATGCTCGAGACTTCCATGGACCGACGTCATACTTTCCTCGTGTATTTAATTGTGAGTTGACCTCTAATCCTTGGTTAGGTCGTTAATTACGTTCGGATTAATTTATTTAGATTATTAGGTGTTTAGGTAGCTCAATTAGGGCCGGTTTAGGGTAGAAACTTGGTTTAAGTTCAATGGCCCTAATTGGTTAAGTTAGTCTAATTAGCTAGGATTCTATGGCTAATTGGATGAGATTGATTGATTGAATGATCGTTATTAATTGATCGGGAGTGAGGGATGGATTAGAGATGAGTGTACGATCGATTGACTAATTGAATCGGCTAATTTTAAATTGTCTCTTGAATTGAGCTTAAATGTGCATAATTCAATCAAATATTCATGATTGAATTGATTGACCTGCGTGAATCAATCGTCTATATCGATTGTCTGATTGAATACTTTGATTGGCCATTGACGAATTGGATGTTCGATTTGGAGAAAAATTACCCCGCGATGCATGCAGAGTTCAGTACATGATTTCATGCATTCGTATGACCACGTCTGACATCAATTGTACGTATTGGTACCAAAACGGCCTTGGGCTGAGTCATGAGCATATCGTGTGAACATATGGCTAAAAATGGGATTATGAACTAATGGATTGCCAAGTGTGTCTGAATGATCATATAATGGATCTTCCTTGACAATGTCGTGTCTTGTCGATCGGAATCCCACGACTTGTTGGATGCACACCTTTCCGTGTCGTTGGATTGAGTGGATGCTGATCGTAGCTTGTGACAGACCAAAGCCCTTATAGGGATTCCCGATAGTTTCGTGCCTTATTGATAGAAATCACACGGACTATTAGATGCCGTTGCCGGAAGTAAGGGACGATGCATGGTCCCGCCGAAGAGCACCAACCTGTCAAGTATGTTATGCATCAACTGTCTAGTATGCAAGGCCAAACGACCGCTAATAATGAAACTATATGTAATTGTGACTTGTTCATGGGCGAATGTGTGTGCATCTTGACTATGGAATCCGGTATGAGACGGATTGAGTAGAACGACAGAGGCACATATTCGCACATATTCAAGTTATCATTGCATTTTGTGTGGTATTCTTGTGGATGAGTTGCATGTGAATTAAATATCTGCATTGAGATATACGATTGATTGATAAGGCGTTATGAATGAGTTGATGTGATGCCCGCCCCGTAAGCGTCACGTCATGTTTTGCATTGTATTATATGTAGCTTCATTCAAGTAAGCTTGCATGCAATTGAAAGAATTACACCATGATTTTGTGACTATTTAGTAGGGGTCATGAGCGAATCAACGCCTTAGTCGGGCTTAGGCGTTGACTTGCTGAGATTTATATCTCTCCCCGTCGTGGTTACCACTTTCAAGTTATAACTAAAGAAGCTAGTAGTTCTTTGAGAAGCCGATGAGGACGAGGGTGACATAGCCTTATTTGGAGTAGATACAAAGTTGATCCTACCCCGCCCCGAAGTATGGGGCCAATTAGCGTGTCATCTCGGTTGACCTATGACGCGACTGTAAATAAAATCATGTTTTTGAATTAATGCATTTTCCTACTTGCCTATCCCTATCTTATATTATTGTCCGGGAGTATTATACGTTTTCGCATGCGTAATTAATCTCAAGGGTTGGTAGTGTGTTTGGGACTCTATCCTTTTAACCAGAGGGACGAGAAGGTAGGGATGCCACGTGCTCGAGGATCGGAACATGACATTGGGGATTTGCTCGGCCCTGTTCGTGACTTCAATGGGCTGCCATGTTTCAATAGTGGTGGATGGCCTCACGAAGGATGAAGTGGAAGATGAGGACTAGTTGTTGACAAAGAAAGGAGGAGGACTTTTGGATGCTAACTTTTTGGACTATTATCGCCACTAGAGGTGCTAGGCATAACCAAGCCTAAACTAATGATATATGTATATAATTAATAAGATGCAGGCTATGTTGATTAAGTAATAGAATATATTATGTATGCTCATTGTGTGTTTTTCCTACTTGCCGTGATCGTAGGATAGTGAAAATTAAATTTACGCTTCCGTATGAATTAAAGTATCAGATAAAAATTGAAGGGATGAATTGAGGTTGATGTGCCGAGACCGATGGGTTATATCCTAATCTGAATCAGAACAATCACACATGTAATAAAAAAATAGATTAAGCACGGTTTATCTATGTTCACTCTAGAATATAGTTACGTCCTACAAAGAGATTTTACTATGATTTATATTTACAACTGCACAACTCGTTACAATGATTTCTCATACAAACACAATATATATAACCTAAAAATGGGTCCAAAACCTAAGTCTATCCAAAGCCCCTTGATCACACAACAAACGGGCCAACTCGTTTCAATGATTTCTCATACGGGCGGAACCCCCGCGCACTAACTAGACAACGGGACCCCTGTTTCGAGGGCGCCGCCTCCGAACCCCCGCATTCCATGCTCATGGATCATATGTCGTCGGTTCATACTTGAGTTTTTCTAAACTCACCTAGGTATGCCCAATATGAGAAACAAGGGTCTGCAAAGTATTCGCCAACTCCAATGGAGACGTCATCAAACCTTCCCCACGACACCAAGACCTCAAGGCCAAAATTGATTTCAGTTCCATTCGGCATGAACAACTTATGCCTCACCCGTGGTGTTAAGGCCGAGCCAGGGTGTTGCATGAAATCTTCAGGTTTTAAATCTCTAGACGCAAGAGCCAAAACTGTCGTCGCCTTGTCACATGCTGGTACGACCGAAGTTGTCCCATGCTTTGCGTCCTCATGGATTGAAATAGGATATAGGCAAATAAAAGCACATGCCACAGTCACAGTGAATACAGTCCGAAGCGTCTCTTCATTCTCCCACTAATTCACCATCAAAGGAAGTTGCAAGCGCTCCAAATCTTCCTTTTTCATGTTCACACAAACAATCCCAGTGCCATGCTTCACAATAAATGCCATAGCCTCAGGTGTTTCCATTTCTACTGCCATTATGAGATCACCCTCATTCTTCGTGTCCTCGTCATCTAACACCACTACAATCTGGGACTCAGTTCCAACGATGACATAGACATTTATGGATCAACGTTTAAAATGCACTCGATAATGTAGTACCGAAAGCATACCAACCTTTCCTTGGCGGATGTCCACAATCGCTTCAGGAATAGATGGAAAGCCTGTTGTGGGTTGGTCCAAGTCAAATGCAGCATCTTCGATGAGGAAAGAAGTGCTTATAGGCGCAGTATCAGCTGCAAGCGCTCCAAACACAACTGCATCAGGCTGCAAATTGAATGCCAACTGATTCCTCACCAATTAGAGTCTCGCTTACAGCAACATCACTGCAGCTTTCGTTGCAACTACACCCCTCCCACTGCCCAATGGAACCGCGGTTAGATCACATGGAAAACCGATTTGCGAAGACAGGTTTGCCTGAAGCTGAAAATTGGATGATTTCGAGTTTCTGGGAACTTTGCATGAAACAAGGCCACTTAGATTTTAACCATGAGGATTAGCTCGGGGACAAAAACATCAATCTCGGCACATTATCAAAGCTACTTAAACTCAGCGCAGCATACACTCTCTGAACGTCAAATCTCTAAATCAAGGAACCAAAGGTCTATCATTTCAAACAAGCCCAGTGCCTCTGGTGTCGCCATTTCTTTTAGGTGCTCATTCTCTCTGTCTTCATAGTCTACGACCACTACAATCTGGAATTCAGTTCCAACCATGACATGGACAGTCATTTTGAAACTCCATTTTTATTTTATTTTTTTATTATAATTTATGGGTTTACCAATAACTTAAGCAGTATAAAAACAAATTCAAACATACAGTAGGTGATCTTGCAACAACTTCAGCTGATCGATCAACTTTCTTAATTGTTACCATCCCTTTCTACCGCCGTGAGTAGTGCCTCTTCCAAAGCTGTTTTAAGAAACCCCTGTCTTAATTCCTCAAAGCCCACGTAGAACCTTTCAAAATTCATTCACATTGCCAAGTTCACCCACCGCCCGCGACCACCACCAACCATTGCGCACCGCCGCCCACCGCATACCTCCCCCACTCGCCGATCGCCTCACGCTGCCAACCGTTGCCAACCTCCACCCATCGCTGCTCAACATGGTTGACGATAGACATCCTCTCCTTTTGGAGGGTAAAAGTGTCAAAAAGCCCTAAACTTATTAAATTGATGACAATTTAGTGCTAAACATTTTTTTTGTACCAATTCAATCCTAAACTTTTTATTAGTGCAATTTAGTCTTTAACCTTTTGCATTTGTGCCAACTTAGTACTAAGACTTTTTACATTTGTGCCAATTGAGTCAATCCAGTCAAGTTGACCGATAATCAACGATGTGGACGTCGATTGTCCTACGAGACACGGCTAGCGTTGACGTGGACATTTTATAATATTATTTCAAGTATTATTAATACTTTTTTAATAATTCTTTTAAATAAAAAAATCCGTGTTAGCGCCGGCCATTCCACATAAGACAACCGACGTACATGTCGGCGATTTTCGATCAAAATTGACCGAATTGACTCAATTAGTACAAATGCAAACAATTTAGGACTGAATTAGCACCAATGCAAAAGGTTTAAGAATGAATTGGCACAAAAGAAAATGTATAGAACTGAATTGACATCAATGCAACAGGTTTAGGATTTTTTTAACACTCTTCCCCCTTTTGGAGTTGGCCACCACAACTCTTCGTGAGCGGTGAGCATCCCTTTAGAAACTTTTAGCCTCCATGGTCTCCGAAATCCCGGGCCATTTGATGCCGTACCCACGGAAAATTGCATATTTTCTAACAGCCTGTTTAAAATTCAGATGGAGATTCAAGTCTCTTTTCTATTTCAAAAATCAAGGTTCTCTCGAACGGAAACGGAACGAAATCAAGCTCCATCGTTCACGTCCCTTGCCTGAAAACTGTTTTCCATCTTGCCTAGCCTCCTTGTCCGACCTCATTATCCGACAAGTATTTCTCGTGAAATAAGCTTCCTGTCAAACTCGCTGTCCCTTGGGTCTGCCGGTTAAAAACCATAATTGTTATCTTCTCCATTTACAAGAGTCTCCCACACCTTAGAATTCTCTTTTCCGAAAATAGTAGTAAAAAGGAAAGTTCTACTGGGCCCCGACTGAACCGCCCTTCCGCCATCCCTACTTTCCTGCACACATCAATACACTCGCCTGGAGACAGCTGCTTTGAGAAGACGTGTGGCCAAAAAAGGTCATGGATACTTCAATGATACAAATAGATTTAATCGTCGAAAACCATCCCTAAAGTAATGTTAACATAAATTTGGACAGATTACACTTGCAAATCTGACTAATTCATACAATACTATAAAAAATCTTATAATGCAGATGCACTAAACCACTTAATTTTCGTTTGTGAGCACACAAGATGTGCATATGTCTAGACATATCAGTTACACCACATGTTTCGTAAAATCAACGGCACAACCCTACATAATTTTTTGGTAACTTTAGCTCATCCAGGGAGAATCGCCCTAGTAAATTGGACTACATATCTTTTAATTACATGACATCCATCTCATAAGTTTGGTGTGCATATATATGCACATACACACACATGCAATTCTTGAATCCATGTTGGACCTTGTGGATAGTTCCATAAAATCAGATGCTCCCGCACTACTACCAGGATTAATCCACAAGGTCTGAGTTAAGCTTGTGAGTTGATCGATAGAGCCCGATTCTCTCTCATCATGTAGTGGTGGCGCACTGCTAGTCCCCACCGTCAAGGGTGGGCAACACGGGGGTTGCTTGGTCCTTGTCGTGGCCAACAAGTCATGTTTTCGCTTCACGTTGAAACCCACCCGAAAAAACAAGTAGCTATTTTGGGTGCTACATAAGCACTTACTTGGTGCCTCATCAATCTCAAGTTATTAAGAAATTTGAAATGGCTGATTGAATTTTTGTCGCTCAAAAGGGGGAACATGATGGGCAGAATTTAATAATATTTTAAACAAATTTTACGGTTTGATTTTAGCTTGAAAGTTTAAGGTTTGATTACATCTACATCGTTCAAATTAGTAAATAATAACACATGATTTAATTGCACATTCCTTACAAAATTTATGTGGCGATATAACTAACTTTGGTAGCGCTTTGTTCTTTCACCAAACTGGATGTGATAGCTTGTGACACAAAAATATGATTTGATAGCCAATCCACTAAACAAGAACATAAATTAGAAGATGGAATAGAAGACTAGTCGTGTACTTCCCCAAATATCGTCATACAACTCGCCATCGAATGTCCTCAACCATTCGTGATAAAGTTTACTGTGCATGGTTTAGGTTTCCACAATATCATCTGAACATTACTATTCTGAATAAGAACAGTAATTTCATGGACACAGATTAAACTGACAAAAATCGATATGACAAAGTAATGGGCTTTTCTACGGTACCGGTGCTTCTTTGGGTGGCAAAGTTATAGAGCACGATTTCAACCGTCAAATGAAAGAAAACGTCGAAGCATCTCTATTGTTGTCTAAAAATATCACCCAGAGGAGAGTGAATAGGTGATTCTGAACAAAAATAGATTTAATGCGGAATTGAAACAGTTTTAATAAACTACTGATCCGAACCAGCAAGAACACGTGCAAAGATAATCCAAACAGAAAGTTAAGAGATCAGGGAAAAGAATATTGCATGCAACGTTTACAGTGGTTCGGCTTGTTAGGCCTACATCCACTCTCTCACGATGGCAACCGATTGGCTGAATTCCACTAGAAACAATTCAAAGGAGGTTACAAGAAATGATGCTCTCAATCACCCTTACAAAACCTCACAAAGAGAGTAACTTTAAGCTCTTTGAATACAAGAATGTCGATTTGAAACGCTCAGCCTTTTGAATTGTATGTTCTCACCACCCTTTGCTGGTCGCCATAGATCTTCTTATATACTCCTTTGCTTGCAAACTAGCTGTTGGACAATCCTTCAAAGGATTGCTCGTCAATCCTTAATTGGACATCATCAATCATAATTGAACAAGACTGTATCTAAGAAGATATAATAGCCGTTGGAGTAGAGTCCGAACTCTTCCGATTCAATCACCCATATAACTAAATTTTTAGTTTTCAAAAGTAGAGTAAAATCAAATAAACATCAATTCTTTATTTCCAATCGTAGATATTCTCCTTATTTGATTGAAAAATAATCTTATCAATCAAATAGTACGAACTTCCTTAAAAAGATACTGCCAATATCGAAAACCTGCCAAACGTGAGTCTTCAGAATTTGTTTGGAAGATATTGCTGAATTTGAACTTTATTAAGAAGCAGTCTTCAAAAGCAAAGATTCTCCGAATATAAACAGACTTTGAATAGTGACTCTGAGCTCCAATAAAGTCCTTCTGACATGTCATATAAATCTTCATAAGATAAGTACTCAGAGACAGTATCATACTCCATCTGAACTCCTTCAGAAGCAAATACATGACTACTTCCATTTAAGTCTGATTGTCAGAATTAGATCAATATGAGTTTTTGTCACTTGTTCTCCTGCAATAAATAATTAAAACCATTATACAGATTCCCTTTGAATAAGGATAGTTTTGTAAGAATCAAAATATTCAAAAGGAGGGTTTTCTTCAACAATCTCCCCCTTTTTGATGATGAAAAAACTTTTTGAAAAAAAAAATTGTAAAGGATTTTGAAAAACAAGTAGAAGCACAGAAAAGATTCCACAACAATATGAACTTAGTAAACTAGAGAAATCTTTTCAAATATAAATATCTATTGACTCTCATGAGACGTTAATAAGGGGATAAGGAAGATATCACCAAGTGTTGTCACAGCTTGCTTATAATCCTGATGTAAACCTGCAAATGTAAATTTGCAAAGAAAGGGTAACTTCTCCCCCTTTTTGTCATCAGCAACATAGAGATATAGCACATCAGCAAATGTTATTTAATAGCAAAAACTACCAACCCATAATAAGGACGTGGTAGAGAATCAAGGATAATCCACACATACTTTAAGCAAACAACTACTATTCAATAAAGAAGAATACGTCTTAAGAGGCAGGAGGTGGTTGTTTAGACGAAGAGGGGGCATCCTTTGGCTCTTGATCATACTTCTTCTGACCTTCTTCGGCCGGTACCTGATTCTCTCTTGAAGCAGCAACAAAAGTAGCAATGTCTCAAAACACTTCTAGCTGAGGAAAGTCACGAGTCAATCTTTCATCTCGGACTAAAGTATAAGTGTTTAGACTTGACATTTCAGTACAAAAGAGGTGACAGTACTGTCCAAGCATCTTCTCAAATCTGTTGAGCTTCTTCTCCACCAAGCTTTCCAAGGCATTCATCCTCTGAATAATTTCAGCTTGAAGTTTCTTCATATCTTTTTGAATTGCACTATGAGAGGACTTTGTATCCAGTAACTCTTCAATGAAAGCATTCAAAGTCTCTGCAGGTGGCAGTTTATGAGCAGGAGTTGTACTTGTTCCTTTGTCAACAAATGGTGCCTTTCCTTTGCTAGAATTGTCTAAGATCTATCTTCCCCTAAATCTGAGTTGGGATTGTGATCGAAGGTCCTTTTCCAGATTCAGTTGTAGGAGTTTCCTTTTCATTTGGAGACCCTTCTCCAACATTAATAGAGATAACTAATTCCTTCCGAAAGGGTTGCTCCCCCTGGATAGTAGCTTGAATTGTGCTAGTCTGTTCCCTTACATCAGCGGCTTGCTCCTCGTGAGTAATAGATTCAGTCTGCCTCTGAACATGAGTTGAGGCTTTAGATATATCTGCCTCTGAACATGAGTTGAGGCTTTAGATATATCCTTCTCCTCTCCTTGAATCTATGCTGATAGTACTGGAATCTTAGCAGCAACCTTCATTCCGACAATGAGATGATAATCTTCAGTCTTGTCTACCTACATATTGTCCTCAGACAATCTAGAACCTGGTAAAGGCTCATCGATAGTTGTTGCATATTCAAGTTCGTTCCTTTGAGCATCCCATAACTCGTCATGCTATTCTCAGTCATGCTCTGCCTGTTTTTCTTCATCAAATTTTGTTCCTTCTCCTACATCTTTTTCTTCTTCAACATGAGTCTGATGAAGGTCCTCTTCTTTGTCATCGGGATCCTTCTGCTCATGTACTTTCTCTGTGTCTCTAGTGGCATCTGCTTCTTTTCTCACAGGCTCACTATCTGCAACATCGTCTTTCCACATTTCAATATACTGTTCTTGAGCCTGTTTTCTCTCTTGTTCTGCTTTTTCAGCAGAGGTTTCTTCTTCATCAGCATCCTTGCCTAGTTCACGAGTCTCATGGAGGTCCTTTTCTTTGTTTTTAGGATCCTTCCACTCATGTGGACTTTCAACAAATCCAGCAATATATGCTGCTTCCTCATCATCTATGGATGAAACTGATGGAGGGGCTTCTGAATCTATTTCAACAACTTCTTCTTCAACTAAGTCCTCATCCTTTCAGGACTCAACAACTTTACAACTTTTCCTTTACTTGCAACAGTTTTTCTTCTTTGTGCTGATCCCTCTTGTATTTTCTCTTCAAACTCCACAAGAACAATCTCTTTGTTCTTATTTCTCCAACCACTAACAGTAAGCCTAAATCTCATCTTCTAAACCATTAACTCTCCCGCAATCATCACTTGGGCCTCATTCTGAGTAAACTTAGCAAGGATCTTAACTTTATGAAACCTCAGAATTCTGAAAATTAACCCTACATAGGGCAATTGTTCCTTTGACTTCTGGAAAGTTCTGTACATATGGAGAAGAACTGTATCAGCTAGAGAAATTTTGGATCCAGTCAACAAACCCCATAGCAATTTAGCCTCATACTTGGAGATATCTGTTTTAGAAGCAGCCTTTGGTCTGAGACATTCAATCACTACCTTATGCATACAATGTGCTTCAGTGGGAAGTCATTGTAAGCAACGTGTGCTTTGGATTCTCTGGAGTAGTTTTCTCAACCTGTAAGATAACCATAGGCAGCTTCGAGTTCTATCTTTAATGGTACAAAATCCATCTCCTCAACATCCATCAACTTTGCAAGCTCCCTTACATGAAGATGATATTGAACTCCTTCTACAGTATAAAACAAAGAATTGAAATCCTTAAAACACACATTCGAGTAAAAATAGGCAGCCAAGTCTGGAAAGATGGATCTTCTTGCGGTTGCAAAATCTTCAAGTTTCATCTGTTTAAGACACCACAAGCTTCAATTTTCGAATTGGTGTTGGTCTCTAGTGACCGATACACAAGTAGATTTAGATTATACGTCGTTATAGCTGTTCTCAAAATTATTCTCGACACCTGCACCGGCTCTCCCAGTATCAGCCTCACTACCCATTCACTTCATCCCTTTTTGCCTATGCCAAACAAGTATCAATCTGAACAGTGAGCTGCTCATCTACCGGTAACTTAAGCAGAATGAAAAGAAACGTAGATGTACAGCAGATGACCCTGCAACAACTACGGCAGATTGATCAAAGAGCAACTAATGCACTTAAACTGCAACCAATTTCATAGTTTTCTTTTGAGTTGGGTTTTCACCATCATCGTTCTTAGCCTGTGGATGTGTTAGCGTGTTTTCACCAGCATAGTTTTCTTCCTGAGTTGGTTTTCTATGGCTCTGCAGTAAGGCCATCCTGCTACTCTTGAATTATCCAGCGTAATTTGAATTGGAACATCCCTTTTAAAAGTTGGTGATGTAGCCGACTTGTATGAATAGACGCGTGCTAAGATCCCAAGCTTAACATATCGCTGGCGTATCTCCAGTTCCATTACTGATGCCAAGATGATTTGGTCTGTGTAGGGAAGCATGTGATATGTTGCGCTTAATCCAAGATGCACCTTTGCCTTGTTTCAGTAGCTTTCTTACGCCCAGAATAAGCCCTGCCCAATTCCCGCCTCTGCAATGTCGATATTCAAGATACCCACTTCAATCTGCAAATCAATGGAGAGGAAAATCGCGTCTTTTTGGTGGAGTAATAGTGAGTCCAAAATTGGACAGCACTGGAAAAAATGGGATATCCTGAAAACCAGAAAGGACAAAGGGGGGCTAGGCTTTAAAGATCTTATGGATTTCAACAAAGCTATGCTAGGTAAGCAAGCTTGGAGAATAGCTCAAAATCAGAGTTCACTGTGGAGCAGATTGCTAAAAGGATTGTATTACCCAGATAGATCCTTTTTTCATGCAGAGAAAGGTTCAAGACCATCCTGGGGCTGGCAAAGCATTCTTTATGGAAGAGAAGCCATTTCTGGGTCAATGAGATGGTCAATAGGCAATGGCGAAACGGTTAACATAAGAGAGGACCCTTGGCTAAAGAGGGGTATTATAGGTGGTCCAGCAAATGTAAATGACCCTTCTTTTGTAGCAGATCTCATTTTAAAACAGAATGCTATGTGGGATGAATCAACACTTAGACGTGTATTTGATGAAGAACTAGTTAAAGAGATCTCGTCTATACCGCTAAACCTGCCTCTTGGAAAGGACAAGCTTATATGGACAGGGAAACAATCGGGAGATTATACGATAAAGAATGGCTATAATGTTATCAGAGATAAAGTACCCCGACCTTCCTTTGATAAAGCTTCAACATCTTTTCAACCATCTCGCAGATTATGGAACAGAATTTGGAAGGCACATATCCCCCCAAAAATTCGTTTTTTCCTGTGGAATGTTTGTCAGAATGCCATTCCCTCAAAGGAAAACCTCTCTAAGCGAGGCATAATCACTCAGCCCCTGTGCTCGGTGTGCAACTTAGATGTGGAAACTACAGAGCATATATTTCTACAATGCTCATGGACCGAGCAAATCTGGCAAGACCCCCTCACTTTTGGGCATAACCGGAGACCAAACAGTATGCGGATGAATGAGTGGTTACGGGATGTTTTAGAGAGACAGGATCTCGGTATTTCCTTTGAATTGATTGCAACAACTCTTTGGTGCATCCGGAAAAAGAGGAATGATTCGGTTTTCGGAGGAAGTAGACCAAACGCAACATACCTTATTCATGATGCAGAATTAATCTTGAAAAGTTATACCGGATGGAATAAAAAAGATCTTAATATTGCCGAAGGGAGATCAAGATTCCGTCCCAAATGGATACCTCCGACAACCTCAGCTCTAAAGCTTAACATTGATGCCTCCATCGGCAACGACACAGCGAACGGAGCTATCGCCGGTGTTCTTCGGGACTCGAAAGGTACTCAGCTTGATGGTTTCGTAGAGATAATCCCTCCTTTCTCGCCGATTGTTGCAGAAGCACAAGCCTTAGTACACGGTCTGAATTTTCTGAAGTCGAGGAGAGAGAAGAAAATGCAGATATTAGTGGAGTCTGACTGCTATACTTTGGTGAGTGCGGTCAATGCGATAGGGGAGTTAAGTTGGGAAGCTGAAAGTCAGATAGGTGAAGCCCAACACTTATTGGCCCAAATGAATAATGTATCAGTGGCGCATTGTGATAGAAGAGCCAACGAAGTAGCCGACTGGTTAGCCAAAACCCACCGTTCTAATAATGTGCCTTTATCTTGGTTATCTAGACCTCCTCAAAGTTTATGGAATTTGCTTTGTTTTGATGCCCCCTCGTTGGGCTTTTCATGTAATGACTCTTGAGTTTTCGCTATGAAGTTATTTCCATTCCGACAAAAAAAAAAAAAAAAAATTCCCGCCTCTTCGGAAGACATATTAACGTCCAATTTCAGTAAGAAAGCTTGTGACCGGTAACTAGGTTAAGATCGATGGCTTTCATTAGCTAGTTTAAATTTGCTCCTTAAAGCTACTCAAGTTAGCAATCTATATTGTTTGTGCTTCTCTCAGCAGCTTATACTAATGTCATATGGTTCAAAACATGCGTATTCCAAGACTGTTCCTTACGGATTCATCAAGAAACATATCCAGGAAAGCAAGAGAATCATGACACGTGTATTCAGACGGATCATGGCTAGCATAGTTCAATAGCTATCCATGCGCCCCAACAGCCTTCTTCTCCATCGATTGGTCTGCATTTGTGAGAGAAAAACGTCTGTGTGTTTGAGCTGATTGATTGGGATGATATGGTGTCGTGTTCGAAGAGTCCCCGATCACCATTGATTGAGTTGAAAAATGAGAATTTTTCAATATCCTTAGTAAATTTTCTGGTAAATTTCATGTGGTTAGTGAATTTCATTATGCTTGGATGAGTGGCTGTGGCCATGAGTATTTGGAGTTAATTTTCGTAACCGATTTCGTCTGTAGATTAGTCATCCATGGTTCAATTGTCTGGTTATCAACAGAAAAAAGTTGGGAACATCTTAACATGATGCTACAGGTGACCTAAAATGAATTGGGCTGACCAACATTTCGAAGTTCTTAAAATGAATTGGGCTTTATTATGGAAGCTTAATTGAGATGACGGTCCAACTTTAGTTGTAAGGTATTTTCATGCGACCCCTTTTGCTTTTCATTGATGCTTCTGGCCCACTTAGATTTCTGAGAAAAATATGTCCCCTTTCGTCTTCATGCCTGATTTACCTTTATTTTATTGCGTACCAAAGGACAATGACCCCTTTTTTTACATCATAATCCAGCTTGGTGCACATGGTCGCCCGACAACAAGTGAATCAAATCTCGTGCGAAGCATGTACCCTAGAGGAAAAGGTGTTGGCATTCGTGCGTTTTCACTAGGCAGTAGCATTCCCACCAAAAACTAATCCTTGGAATTGGGGAAACTAAGGTGCAAAAGGGAATCTTTCATTTAATTATAATTATTTGAACCCCAAATCAAAGTTTAAGAAAAAGAAAACGGGCCTTAAAAGGCACAAAGAAACAAAGACAGAAGCCGGCTCGACAAACAACAAAAAAAATTAAGCAAAGTAAATGTCCTACCGAGTAAGAAGATCCGCATTTCACGGTCTAAAAAGATGGGTCGCGATAATGCCAAAGGAAAAAAATCACGTGAAGAGCAAAGTCATTGGATATCACACACACATTCATATTGATACCAAGATGTCTGTTTGTTGCATGAACACTATACTTTCATGTATTATTATGAACTTTAGTTTTGATGTATTTTATCTTTGTTCCCTCGTCAAGTTAGTTATTCTTCTTTATTTTTTTTAATTATTTAAGTTTGTTATATCATGATTATTTGTCAACCCTTCTTTTTATTATGTACAAACTATAGAGGCATTCATGTTGAAATGGAGAAAAATCGACGATCTCATACTTTAACATACCTATGAAAAAAATTGGTACGAAATGAATTAGGGTGTGAGATATTGTGTAGAAATTACAATAAGGTTCGATGAAATATAACTTAAAACCATGCGGACTGTACTTTAAGTTTGATTTTTTTTTTGTGTAAAAATATGCGTTGGAATATTAATCTGTACTATTGATTAAGAAAACCAATGACCGCTTCAATCTCACATTAAAAAAAAAAAAAAAACCTCTGGGAGAAATGTGCACATATATTTTAAAAGATTCTCAAGTTATCAGTAACTCTCTTACCTTCTAGTTCCTACTTCGAAATAATTGTCAAATATTCCATCAAATTCTCATCTATTCCAAATAAAAAAAATAGTTCATAATGCAAATACACTTATTCTTCACAATGAAGATATTATACTTGCTTAGCATCTCTATCTTGCAATTACTGAATATAAATGGTGATATGATAATCATACACTTCGTCATTATCTTAAGAAAGGATACACAGTGCAAAATTAACTTATTCTTTATGATAATAAAATTATGCTCTTAATCCCAGGATTGTGGGGCTACAAAATTTGCAACTCAAGAGTTAGAGGTTGCTCGTTCGAATCACACAAAATACGTGCAAATTGGTTAAAGCACCTATACAAGCTAAAGACCTGAACTTAACCTATACATGGGACATAGATATTATGAACTATTCCTCATAAACTAGGAAGTTATTATGCAAAAGATGTTTATCAACTTAATTATAAAGACAACACCCTTCGGGTATTTAATTAGTCAAAACATCTTTTTGTTAGAAATAGTCATAACTTTTTCAAATAATAATAATAAATATACAATTTTAGGAATAATTCAACATTTTTTCTTGCAAATTGAGTTTTTCTTTCAACTTAAAAGGATGATTTGAATGATAATACAGGAAAGGTTAGGACTTATTTTCGAATATTGGACAACATTAATTCGATATAAGGTGTAAGTTAGCCCAAGTCTTAATATGTCAGTAAGTAGAACACTAACACAAAATGCTAGCCAATATATAGAACAAAAAACACAAATATTTTATGTTTTGGAGCTGTTTCGATATGTATAACATTTTAAAACTTACTTCAATATGTTTTCCTGGTCAATAAGCTTAAATATAGTGTTACTTCTACGTTTTGATTATGATCTCATTGACTTGCAAAAGGAGGGGGGGTTTAGAACTAGTACTTACCAGTGTTTTATCCATTACCCATGGAGGAAAGGATCCAGAGACTCGAACAGGTAATGGTGCCTGTCAAGTAAAGGACTAATAAGACAATTACTACACAATCTAGTGATTCGTATTACTATAACTATCTTCGACTTTCAATTTGATACTATTGGGAGGCACCGAAAGGAGATCTTCCCCACTGTAGTGGTAATGTATTATTTGCTCATTTTATTAAACTCAAAATGGGTTGAGCATGGCAAACGCAGAGTTCGGTTTTGATGATTTAACATCATTTCAAAAGGTTTTTAAAGTGAAATGTCTCATACACAACCGATCACACTAAAATTTGGAAAATGGGTTTCTATGCGTATTGCCACCTCTAGATACACATGTCACGTGAATGTGGCCTGATCTTGCCCTTTTGTTTATTTTACTAATGACATTTGGTATATCATTGACGGCGGACTGTATAAAGTACTTAGTACACGAGCACTGATTCAAAGTCGAATCATTTTACTAGTTACATCTTGCTTGAAGATGTCATAAACATTTCAAATTCTAATCGCCAGCCTGTGTTGATTCCCAGAAGCCCCCTTATACAAATACCGATAGACATATTAGTACTACGAAAAAGATTAAAGATTGTCGCGACCTAAAAATTCAGAAACTTTCCAGGCTAATGGATTATCAAGTTAATTATTTAACTAACCTAACTCGGACTCTCCCAAGTCCATACCAAATCGCAACTTGAGGTTCAATTGATTAACATGCAATGCATTTTAATTTTAGAGTTGCCACTAATCATTTATGGTAGATCGATTAGAAACCTAAATAAAATAGCGGGAGAACTATTTAATTCATATGAACCAGAGATTAAGAGTTCGGGGACTTGATTACGCCAGATTATTCTAACGCCCTTTCGGTACCATTTTATTTCATGAAAAATCATTTGAGAAGGCAACATTAATTGAATTTAACCTAAGTCACTAACAAAGGTTATCATGCGGGTGCACAATCAATTAATGAACATCCAAGAATCAATATAATCAAAGGAGCATACGCCACACAAGATAGTTATTTTATTTTCGATTTTTTTTTATATGAATGCATGAAAGACTATACTATATGCGATGCAATGTCGTGATGCAAATGCAAGACTAAGCTAAATGACGTGCAAAAGATAACATGCAAATGAAAATTAACTTCGTGACGTATAAATTAAAATTTTAAATATGCAATTTTAAACTAATGTATAAAGTTATGCTTACAGTTTAATTAAATTGATTACGTGATGTTGGAATCAATTAAATTAACCTAAGCATACAATTCTACATGCAATGCAAACTAACATGCAACCTATACGACATGATATGAGATGACATAGCAAAGATGAATGACGTGGCATGGATGACGTGGCAAAGATGACATGGCAAGATGATGTGGCAAAGATGAATTTTTTATTTTCGGATGAATTTATTTCCTAAAATAGAACTATGCCAAAATAATTTTTATCTTGCATAATTTAGAGTTTACATTCACCTAAACCCTAATATATTAAAGACGTATTATTTTAGACATAAAATTCTATTTGAACATGCAATTCCGATCCTAAAATGCAATCTAATCTAAATATTTTACAAGAGGGATTAGATATGCAATTATCTACATGATGCTATTTTTAAAAGATGCAATTTTCAAATACGCAAAGTGAGTGAACGCAAATTTTTTAGAATTTTCGAGATTACATCATGCAACGGATATATTCTAAAAGATATGATAATCAAGCAATTCAAATCAAAAGAGGAAAATGAATATGCCAATCAATGTCAATCAAGAAAGTTGATATATCAATCAAGTTTTGAAATATTTCGCGAATGTTTGAGTCAATCTTTAATTCGCAATCCCACGATTAACGATTGAACCCAAATCATTGTCTAATCGAGTATTCCATCAATAATCCTAAAGATGGACGTTCTCGATCGTGTGACAAGTTGCGGATTAGGAAAGAAAATTTCCCTAATCAACCTGTATTTTGAAAAAATATCCACTTCGATGCAATCTTCAAGATATGCAATATATCACAAAATAGGAAATTGAATATACCAAAGTTCAAGATAAGAAAAATTACTTTTGATTGCCCAAAGATTGCTTCACTAATTTGATTTTCGCAAGTCTTGACGACCAAGCTAGGAGCTCCACGATTTTGGACTGGTTCAGCGGAGAGTTGTGCACGGGTTTGGAACCAAATCTGACGTGATCGACGACCAGCGGTAAAAAGCAAAACCAGCTCTATTCGTGGGCTGTTTGTTGTCCTTTTTGGATGTTGCAGCTGATTTGAAGTGAAGCAAACTTGGGTACCAAAGAGCTTCCCCACACCGATCGGCTAAGGAATTGAGCACGCCTTGAACTAAGCCCAAAAATCTGCACTTAATCAGCCCCAAACAGTGAAAAATTACACCTAAACAGCAGCAAATGGTCACTGATTTAAGCACCGAGCAGTGGCAAAATAACAAGCTGAGCAGTGGAGGAAAACGAGGCCAAACAGCGGAACTCCCGGGCTGAGCAGGGTTGCGACGACTAAACAGGGGACGCCGGAGCTGTGATGATGTTGCTGGTGCTGAGCAGGAAGCGCAAACTGAGGTGATTGCAGCAATAAAAGCTTCCACGAGCGATTGGGTAGGAGTGGATTGGCGGTGACACGCTTGAGCAAGATCTCGGGTTCAGGGCTTTGCTTTCGATTTCTCACGTGAATCTTTCTCTGAAAATTCTCAGCTCTCTCCCAAAATCTGAACGTGATTAATTGTGTGGAGAAAGAAAAAAAAAAACCCTCCCCCATTGAATGTGGACAAGAGACCTCTTTTATAAGCGAAGCAATGGCCCATATAGGAAAGAAAACAATATCACTTTCTCTTAGAATATTAGTATATCTCTTTTTACTTTACCGACACGGCTGAACATGATTCTAAGAGATATACTCTAGTCTATGAGAAAACCAATACTGTTTAATTTCGGCATTGCAATTTTCGGCAACACATGCACGTTCGAAGAGCTTGGCCGAATATCACCGTGGGCTTAATCCAAACGTTTAAATTCAGAATTATCAACTCGAGTTCACGTGCTGTCGGCCAATTTTCGTCTTAATTTCCTATTGCTGCAAAGCATGATTGTTGAACAATAAAATATGAATGTTGAGTTTATTATTATTTTTTTTGTCTAAAATTAATTCTAATTTTTTTGCAGAAAATGATCAAAATTTAGGCGTCAACGGCTACCCCTCTTTGAGTGGAGGCTCGCAGAGGTTTCGCTCAAAGAAAAAATTGAAACCTAAATTTTGATAATGCAAATGATGAATGATAATTTTTTTTTTGCGAGAGTTTCAATCCCATTTTTAATGCAATGGAAATGATGCATGATATGCGGGACTATAGAAAACGTGTGCCAAAACTTCTCTTTTTTCCATATTAGAGAAACCTGCGCATGGATCGCATACGAGAATACATGTCTTGCTTGATATCTCATAATGCTAATGATTCCCTTAATCTCCAAGCTTCTTTAGAGAAGCAAGGATCTCAAGGTGCTGAGCCCATCTGTTATCAGAAGTTTTCCTCTGACGTTAGATAGCGCAAGATATGTATAAAGTTGAAAATATGTTTTCCGAAATTACAAGAGCTACGTCGTTGTAAATCGAAAAAGACCAAGATCACAAGAGGATCTCAAGCTACTAGGGCCTTGTCCGTTACTAGAGGTTTTCCTCCGATGCGGGAGAGCGCAAGATATGTGTGTCCTTCGAGATCCCAAGAGCTACGTCGTTGTAAGTCGAAAGAAGTGAAATCAAGTTCACAAGAGTTACGTCGTTGTGAGTTGATAAACTGTCAAAATCGCAAGTGCATATGTCTTCACAATTTGATAAAGGGGAACCAAAATCATAAGAGCTACGTCGTTATGATTTGGTTTGGATCAAAATAATAGGTACTTATGTCGTCATGATTTGATAAAAGGGTCAAGAATCATAAGAGCTATATCATTATGAGGCGGCTAAAGGTCAAGATCACCAGTGCATATGTCTTCGTGATCTAAGACCGAAATCATAAGAGCTACGTCGTTATAATTTGATAAGATGTCAAGATCGCCGGTGCATATGTCTTCATGACTTGATAGAAGAGGCGTATTGCCTGAATTGAACAATATTTGATAGGAGCACCACCGAATGGAATGGATAAGTACGAAAGGGGCGTATTGCTTGAATTAAATAATAACAACTATCATCGAAAGAGTTGTTAATTTGAAAAGGGGTTCAAAAAACTGACCTGGGTTTTCCGAACGATTAATCAAGGAACGCAACAGATTGCTCGTATCGTACCTGCTTAAACACTTGAGATGAACACCGTTAATCGTCAACACAACATGATATGTCCATAAATTTTGAATTTTCGTTTACGTTATGAAGCTCCATTAGGGAATTTGCCAATAAGGAAATCTCTTTGATTCTTTTGACGAATTTGATCAAATCAAATGAGGAATGCGATCAAAAAGGACTTTTGCTCACTCTCATGAAAATGGTTCTAAAACCTGACCATTGATACGCGTAATAAAAAATACTCGAAACAGTTATAATCACACTTGACAAGGGTGTGGGTATTCTCGCAATCAGTATGACTAAGCCAATCTATGAGGTCTTTTTGGAAGGACTGTAATTCGGGCTTGGTGAACGGTTTATCAAAGGGGACTCGTATGAGTCATTTTTGGCTTTGAAATAAAATGAGATTCTTGTCATTTGTATCGGGTTTACAAGTCGGGAACCCTGCAAAATGAAGTAAAAATGATCTTGCTCGCACTTCTTCGAGTGATATTTACAAGCAATTGAAAATCCTACATTAACCCAAGTGCCCTAATTTGAAGAGACTTTTGGTAACGGTTGTAATGTAAGTTTAGGGTAGGCCTAGAAATGAAAGGCTTATTTTGCAACAAAGGGTGCATAATGATGAGACTAGTAACCATCTATTTGCTTAGAATGGTATTCTTGCAGACTCCACAGGGAACATTCGAATGTGTCCAATTGAGACATCTCTTCATTCTAGAGATTTTCCCAGGAGTTTTCTCCTCTTTTCTTTTACGGGAAATGGCCCCTCTTTTTTTTTTAAGCCGCATTGCTCATTTTTTTTCTTTTTCCCATTTTTTTGGATTACGGTATGCTCAAAATTTTGCCCACTATTTTCTCTTTCTTTCTTTTTTTGAGTAGTAAGCCTTTGCTTTTCTTACTCCCTTCTCTCGCCTCTCTTTTTTATTTTTGATTTTTTTTAAAGGAAAGAAGGGGTCTCATCCAGGTCCTGCATATTTTGCTGGCAAATCTTTTGAATTCGAGTTTGCCCCAAGGCATTTTGCTTATCCGCGAGATGATCCGAAATGATTCCTTACTAGGATGATCACCAATTGGGTCATGAGAAATGAATACACCGCTCAAATTGGGTTTGCAAATGGATAAATGTGTATGATGTAGGAAATGAAACGCTCTTCGTCATGTCTAAGGCACTTGGACTAATACAGAATTCGCATGCAATAAATACACTAAAAAATTGATGCAAGTGAGAGCAAGAAAATTTTACTCATTCCTTGATCTAAGAATTACCCCGGTGTGGGGTTGTTCCTAACAGGGGCATGAAATGAAACGCCGTTCAAAGGGATTAAGCAAAGGGCAACCTTTAATGTTTGGATGGAGGAAATGAATGTCTCGTATTAAGCAAAGGGCAACCTTTAATCGGGTGATCCCGAATTATTAATTCTCTAACGTGAGTGAATCACGTGATCTCGATCTATTACGAGAAAATATGAGGGTCGTATTCAATCAAGTCGTCCGAGGCCAAAGTGAGCCGTATTCGTACGATTGTCCGAGACCGAGGAAATGTGATGGTCGTATTCAATCAAGTCGTCCGAGGCCAAAGTGAGCCGTATTCGTCTGATTGTCCGAGACCGAGAAAGTAAGAAAGTCGTGTTCAATTGAGTCGTCCGAGACCAAAGTGAGTCGTGTTCGACTAATTGTCCGAGACTTTATCCGGTCGTGTTCCTATGTGTCCGAGACCGAGATCCGTGGGTCGTATTCATATGTGTCTGAGACCCCGATATATATATAGAGCCGTATTCCATAAAGGTCCGAGGCTCAATTTCATGAACTTATGATGGCGGTGGAGTAACGTGGAATATTTTTGGAGTAACGTGGAATATTCCGGAGTAACGTGGAATATTCTGGAGTGACGTGGAATATTTTTGGAGTAACGTGGAATATTCTGGAGTGACGTGGAATAATTTCGGAGTAACGTAGAAATTTTCGGAGTAATGTGGATATTTATATTATGGCCGGATGTGTTAAAAACGGGCCCCGGAGTACGTAGAATATTTTATTGTCGGACTAAGGCGTGGAACGTCGAGACGGGAGTAACGTAGAATATTTGAGAAGGTGTGAGAATTGTCGGAGAAAAAATGGAATTTTCTGGAATTTAATTGGAGAATTTTTAGGTAAGAAAGAAAGAGTTGTTGGAAATTGTTGCTCGCCTAGATTGTGTCTGGAGGCACTAGCGACCCGATCTAGGGTTGAAGATTTTCCCTCTGAGATTTTATCTCACCCCTTTGTGGGTTCGTTGTTTTCAGACCCTCCGCCGCAATGATCCGACCCGGAGATCGAGATGCCAGGAGAAGTTGTGGAGCCTTTGGATGCTGAGTAGCCGCTTGAGATAGCGAGGATGAGGCTTAGGATAGTCGGCCCCTCGGTTTTGTGGAGTGTTGTATTTTGGTTGTGTAGCGGGCTTCGACCACGTGTCTTTTGTTATAGGTGGTCACAGGCTTGTACAATGGCCCCTGAAGCCCTAGGTTTGACAGTTTGTAACAACTATGTATATATGTACATATGTGTGTTTTTACCATCTCAAGTTATCGTAGTGTTATTGGTTTTACGTACGGAGATTTTGTTGCTTCCGCATGTGTTGTATAATATTGTTGGCACGAGGATCCTGGAGAACCGTACGCAAGCGAGGCCAGGTGGGATGTCGACGGTTCGTAGGGTTCGGGTTGTGACACCCACGATCAACAACCGCTTGCTGATCATGGAAGAACACCCATGATTCATTAATCGTGGGTGTCCCACGCACACGGTCGGCAAGTAGTTGTTGACCGTGTGGTCGACAACTACTTGCTGACCACGTAGTGCATTATGTGGTCGGCAAGTACTTGCTGACCACGTGGTGCATTACCTTTATTTATTTATTTATTTTAAATAATAATAATAACAATTATTATTACTATAAAAACAAAAGGTACACCACCCTTATGTGCATAAATTGGGCACATCAATATGTGTTCGGACAATACGTGTATGTCATTATATGCACGTACGTCAATGATCGAAAATAAAATAAAATTAAATCTCATTTAATCTAATTAGTCCGACTAATTCGATAGTCGTGATTGCAAACAAATTTACAATATCGCCTTTCCGTTTAACGTCGTTATTTATTGGTTAAGGTGTGTGACATCTCTAGGTTCATCACCGAGTTGGCGGTAAGACATGCACAAACACGTTAATACTTCCAAGAGAATTAATTGTCCCGATTAACCTCTAGGTCCCACAAGCCATGAGTGACATCTAGCAATATGTCATGGCTACCCGGATAGTGTGAATTCTTTAAGAACATAATGAACACGTCGGCTCAGGCTACGGTGTAATTCAATCCCTCTGTCTTACTATATCCCGATTGAACAAAGACCATGGAATATTTGTCAAGTCACCAATTCGATCATATGCACAAATTCAATCGACATGCATTTATATGAGACATAAACATTTTATTCTTGGTTACAACCTCGGCCGAGGATTTCAATGCTTTGTCATAATTAAATCGCATAGGATATCATACCTTGCATGTGACAAGGAGACAGATTCCATTTTGCGCACACGTGTGACTTCGTATGTGCATGAGCTGTGACCATCAAGTACAGAGATGGATCGATGAACCGTCAATATGCGTCCTCGTGAATCATAGCCATCCAACACACAAGTCAATACTGTGCCTCAAGTCTAAGGATTATTTACACAAGACCAAAGCATGAACGATTAGACATTGACCACGCTAAAAGCTTCCATGTCGCTAATCGTTCAACGCGTGTCACGTTCGATGAACTTGTTTGGTACAAGCACTTGTGTTCTAACTCGGGCATCGCAATAGCCAATGACCCGTGACTCGTCATTCCCTTAAGTATCCATTACTTAATTGTGAAGTCAATAACACACCGATCTCAACAGGATCATTGATATCCATTCAATGATCCATTGATCGGAACAGGTTTAAAGATTCGGTCTAACTGTGAACTTGTCACACATATTCTCAACGTCTCAAGAATAAGTCCAGCCACAACTGATCTTATGGAATTTATTCATATAAGTAAATATTTAGATAAATGAATAAATACGTCTTTGTCATTAATTAAATAAGAAATTGAAAATACAACTTAAATCCCTACCATGCAACTATTACATAGTCACTTTAGGGCATATCTCTAACAATCTCCCACCTGCACTAAAGTCAACTAGTGCGGTACCTCAAACCCATTTTGTCAAGGTGTCTTTCAAAAGAAGATGAGATAAGGTCTTAGTAAAGGGATGCGCCCGTTTTCCGGCCGAGGCAATTTTCTGCAAGGCGATATCACATCTCCCAACTATTTCTCTAATCAGATAGAAGCGTCTCTCAATGTTCTTAGACTTCTGGTGAGACCTTGGTTCCTTAGCTTGAGCGATTGCCCCATTGTTGTCGCAAAACAATATAATTGGCTGCTCAATGGAAGGAACAATTCCAAGTTCGAAAATGAACTTCTTCATCAAAGCTGCTTCCTTTGCCACTTCCGAAGCGGCTACATACTATGCGTCGGTGGTGGAATCAGCGGTTATGCTCCGTTTGGAACTTTTCTAACTAACTGCACCACCATTAAGTATAAAGACAAACCCAGATGTAGACTTATAATCATTCTGATCCGATTGAAAATCGGAATCATTATAAGCTTCAACTTTAAACTCTCTTTCTTCATATATTAAGAATAAGTCCTTAGTCCTTCGCAAGTACTTAAAGATATTCTTAACTGCTATCCGATGCTCTTCCCCTGGATCGGAGCGATATCCGCTAGTAATACTCACGGCATGCGCAATATCGGGTCGTGTACATAGCATAGCATACATTATGCTACCAATTGCGGATGCGTAAGGTATTTTTGCCATCCGCTCTCTTTCTTCGGGAGTGTTGGGACACATCTCCTTGGAAAGATGGATTCCATGCCTAAAAGGCAATAATCCTCTTTTGGAACATTGCATGTTAAATCGTGTTAACACTTTGTCTATGTACGTAGATTGGGAGAGGCCAATCAATCTTCTCGATCTATCTCTATAGATCTTGATATCTAAAATATAAGTGGCCTCTCCTAAATCTTTCATGGAGAATTTCTGTGACAAGAATAGTTTGATCAATGATATCATTGGAATATCATTCCCGATTAAAAGTATAACATTGATATAAAGAACTAGAAACGCAATTACGCTCCCATTGACCTTCTTATATACACATAGTTCATCCGGATTTTTAATGAAGCCAAACGATTTGACTACCTCATCAAAGCGAATGTTCCAACTTACGGAGGCTTGTTTGAGTCCATAAATGGATCTCTTGAGCCTATACACCTTCCGACTTTCACCACTAGATTCAAAACCCCATGGTTGTTCCATATAGATATCCTCCTCAAGGAAACCATTTAGAAAAGCTGTTTTGACATCCATCTGGAATATCTCATAATCAAGGTGTGCGGCTATAGCCAACATAATCCGAATGGATTTCAGCATGGCTACAAATGAGAAAGTTTCGTCGTAATCGATCCCTTCTTTTTGACGATAGCCTTTCGTCACCAGCCGTGCTTTATAAGTTCCAACTTGACCATCAACGTTCGTCTTCCTCTTGAAGATCCATTTACGACCAATTGGTACAATGCCATTAGGCAGATCAACTAGAGTCCAAACATCGTTGGAATACATTGAATCCATTTTGAATTTCATGGCTTCTAGCCATTTACGAGAATCGATGTCCGACATCGCCTCCTCATAGGTGTTAGGATCACTCAGTTAATCACTATCATTTACAATGAATAGTGGCTCAATATCTTCAATTGAGTGTCTATAACGAATAGGCAGATAAGACGTTCTCGTACTCCTCCTAAGAGGTTGTGTATCGGAAGCTCCCACTGAATCAGAGATCGGTGTCCGAACTTGGTTATTTGGTACTTCATTATCCTCTTCTTGTAAGACTATTTTCCGCCCAGCACCACCTTCTTAAACGAGCCGATTCTCCGGAAAAGAAGCATGCTTGTTGGCCGAAACTCTTTGGTCAGAGTGAAAATAGAAATAATATCCAAGAGTCTCTTTTGGATATCCAATGAAGCGACCTTGTTCAGACCTAGCCTCCAATTTTTCTGTCCTCGGTTTCTTAATGAAAGCGGGACAACCCTAAATCTTGATTAAGACTTGGTTTCCTACTATGCCGTATCTCATAAGGTGTAGTTGGAACAGTTTTAGATGGCACTCTGTTCAATAAATATGTAGTTGTCTCAAGGGCATATCCCTAAAGGGATACTAGCAAATCGGTGTAACTCATCATAGATCGCATCATATCCAATAAAGTGTGATTTCTTCTTTCGGATACACCATTATGTTACGGAGTTGCAAGAGGTGTCCACTGTGATAAAATGCCATTATCTTTAAGATAGTCCAAGAATTCAGTATTAAGGTATTCACCTCCTCGATCGGATCGAAGAGCCTTAATACTCTTTCTCGTTTGTTTCTTAACTTGAGACCTAAATTCCTTGAACTTTTCAAAGGATTCAGATTTATACTTCATTAAGTACAAATACCCATACCGTGAATGATCGTTGGTAAAGGTGATGAAGTAAGAAGAACCACCCCTAGCAGTTTCATTAATTGGTCCACATACATCTATATGTATCAATCCTAGTACGTCGGCAGCCCGCGCACTATGTCCTACAAAGGACGCTTTGGTCATTTTTCCTAGAAGACATGCATGACAAGTAGAGTATGGTTCAAAACCGATTGGAACAATATATCCATCATTACTCAACTTATTAATCATGTCTTCTCCAATATGACCTAATCGAAGATGCCAAGCATACATTGGATTTGGAGTATCTCTAGGGCGTTTATTGGTTATGGCATTTACATCGTGACTATTTTGCTTATTGACATTGGTAATCGCATTACCATACATTATAATGGTATAGAGATTATTGGTTAATAATCCAGAACCAACACACGTTCTATTATAATAAATAGAACATACATCATCAGCAAAAGAAAATTCATAATTCTCTTTACCCAAGCGAGGTATAGAGATGATGTTCGAACAAGACATTCTCATAATGCAAACAATTCTTTAAAACCAAAATATGTCCAGAAGGCAAACATAAACGAAAAGTCCCTATAGCTAATGCAGCAACTCTTGCCCCATTTACAAATGTTAGGACAATCTCATTTCGCTCCGGCATCTCGCTTATTTCCGGTTTCCGCAAAGACATACAAATATGTGAGGTTGCGGCAGAATCCAGAATCCATAAGCTGGATTCAGCACTAACCATAAGATTAGTTTCAATAAGCATAGATACCATACCTTCGCAAGGTTGGTTCTTGGGCTTGACCTTCAAGCTTGCAAGGTACTTCTTGCAGTTCCTCCTCCAGTACCCCATGACACCACAATAATGACATTTCCCTTTTTCAACCTTGGGCTTTGGTTGCACATCAGCTTTCACAGGCTTCTTCCATTTCCTTTTATTCAAAATAGTTTTACTTTTTGAAGAAGAAACCTTAGCTATAGCCACTACATTTGGCCTTGTATTGTACATTTCCTTCTCACAAACTACCAACATGCTATGTAACTCAGCAAGAGTTTTCTCCATCTTATGCATGTGGAAGTTTTGAACAAAACTAGAGAAGGAATCGGGTAAGGATTGGAGGATCAAATCCACGGCTAAGTCATTGTCCATAACGAGATTCAGCCTAGCCAATTCTTCTATGTGCCAAATTATTTTCAAAACGTGATCATTAACTGATGATCCTTCAGCCATCCTCATGCGGTACAATGCCTTAGATATCTCATATCTAGAGGTTTGACCATTCTCATCAAAGAATTCCTTCGGGTGCAATATGATCGGTCTAGCATCTTCTATTGCTTCATACTTCTTCCGAAATTCATTATTCATTGAAGCAAGCATATATGACCTAACTTTTAAGTCATCATCATGCCACTTATCGTAAGTGACACGTTCCTCTTGGGTCCCACCCTCGGGGAAAGGGGTTGGCATTTTTTCATCAAGCACATACCCAAGTTTTTCTGAATTGTGAACAATTCACAAATTCCTCACCCGATCGGTGAAATTGAGTCCAGTCAAACAGTTCTTGTCGAGTATCGAAGCAAGCGGGTTTGTGTTCACCATTTTCAGAGTAATAAATATTTGTACGGAAAATAAATTGTTAGTTGTTGTCTTTCAAAGTAACTATTTCATTTTGGCCTTTAAATGAAATAGATGCTCCCACTAAATTTATATTCGGATCCCATACTCATTAAAATGGGAAACGGTAATCTTTGTTGGGTAAAGATTACTAGTGGGGATTGGAGTCCCACCAGCTCATAGTCCACCTTACATAACAGTTATTGGTGCTCTATAAACTTGGTGAGTGAATTAACTTATTCAACGCATCATATGCGAGTCCCAATCATAATTTCGGCCTCTAGACCATGAAAGTCTCACCTGATAGTTATTGACCTCATGATCATAGTTAAGTCTAACCCATCATCTCATGCAAGTATTGAAAACACAAACGATCCCCTCACCTAACGGTTATTGGAAATCGTTTGGCTCCAACCCCACAACATCATATGCTTAATGGAGTGGTCCATTATTATGAATGGCAATTGACCCCTATGTATCCGTAGCCAGTCAATCAACCACTATAACATAGGATCAAACCACAACAACGGAAGGCCACAAGTCCAAAACCCGTTACGACTTAATATTATTTTAACAAGGTTGTGGTCATTATTAAAGGTCTCACTTTGCACATTAACCGGTTTAACATGCTCATAAAACATAATAAATAAATAGATGTCAAACACATAAACATCTATCCTATGTGGTGATCATGAAATTATGGCTTAATGGGTCTCGAGCCAATGAGACCACATTAACCATTTTAATATTTTAATATTGGAGATCCGCTTTTCGCTCCTTCTTGGTTCCTTGAACTCTTCGTGAACCGGGCCCATAGAGCTCTCCGGCTTAATGGCTCCTCCACGTAATCCTCATAGCATTTACATAAATAATTGACCATGCTAAACTACGCTAAAAAAATAAAAATTACATGAAAAATAAAAGAAGGACGCAGCCTCCATTTAATAATTACAACCCCAAAAAAATACCAATAATCACCATACATTCATTCATACATCAATCACATTGATTAGGGGGTTTTCCATGATCACCACCCTTCCACGTTAGCAATAAAATCATAATTTAAAGCTTCGGAAGGTACAAAAAAAAAAATTCTGCATTTAATCATATTAATGGTTGAGCAACGCAAGCCGCATCAAGAAATTAATGCCAGCGAAACAAATTTCACGTGCGTAATTCTAAGCGGCAGTAACATTCTCGCCACTAGATTCGCAGTTGCAAATCATTTTGCAGAATTCATACATAATATAAAAATAACTACAGATTTTCGATTCAAAATTGATTTAGTCTCAATTTTTGCTACGTTGATTAATTTATCGTATAAAGCAATCAACTTCTATCGGCCACGGAAAAAGAACAATTCTCTAAAAATAAATTGGCCATAGCATCGCAAAAATCATTGCGAACTAAAATCAATTAAACACACGAAAACGCCTAAGGATTGGCTCGATACCACTTGTTAGGATTTACGTAACATGCATAGGCAAATAAATCATAAACGCAGCGGAAGTAAATAAAAACCTATACATGTATCTCCGGAGGCGTAGTTCGTGCGTTTCAATCGAAAATCATATTAAACGAAAGAGGGTTAATGAGTTACCTCTTGAAGCGTGCTTGAAACAAAAAAGGTTCGGATGTTCTATCTGAGCCCCACAAGTGTTGAGCCCCTAATTCGGACACACCACCAATCATGAAGACGAACGGAAGAACGAACACGCCAAAGTTGCCACCTTAATTGTGCTAGCAATTCGTGGCGACAATTCTCCATACGCTCGATTCTCGGTCACCGCAAAAACATAAAATGCAAAGAGAATATTATATGTTTTCTCTCACACTTTTACACACCCATGAGCACCTTGGACTTTAATGGAATTCACTACGTCAATGCGTTTTCACATTTCAATAACCCTAAGCGGTTGCCGATCGTGAGAAACGCCCACGATCAGCAACCGCTTGCAGATCGTGGAAGAACACCCACAATTCATTAATCGTCGGTGTCCCACGCACACGGTCAACAAGTAGTTGTTGACGGTGTGGTCAACAAGTAGTTGCTGACCATGTAGTACATTACCTTTATTTATTTATTTATTTTAAATAATAATAACAACAATTATCATTACTATAAAAACAAAAGGTACACCACTCTTATGTGCGTAAATTGGGCACATCAATATGTGTTCGGACAATACGTGTATGTCATTATATGCACGTATGTCAATGACCGAAAATAAAATTAAATTAAATCTCATTTAATCTAATTTTAGTCCAACTAATGCGATAGTCATGATTGCAAACAAATTTACAATATCGCCTTTCCGTTTAACGTCGTTATTTATTGGTTAAGGTGTGTGACATCCCTAGATTCATCACCGAACTGGCAATAAGACATGCACTAACATGTTAGTACTTCCAAGAGAATTAATTGTCCCGATTAACCTCTAGGTCCCACAAGCCATGAGTGACATCTAGCAATATGTCATGGCTACCCAGGCAGTGTGAATTCTTAAAGAACATAATGAACTCGTCGGCTACGGCTACAGTGTAATTCAATCCCTCTATCTTACTATATCCCGATCGAACAAAGACCATGGAATATTTATCAAGTCACCAATTTGATCATATGCACAAATTCAATTGACATACATTTATATGAGACATAAACATTTTATTCTCGGTTACAATCTCGGCCGAGGATTTCAATGCATTTTCATAATTAAATTGCATAGGATATCATACCTTGCATGTGACAAGGAGACAGATTCCATTTTACGCACACGTGTAACTTCGTATGTGCATGAGCTATGACCATCAAGTACATAGACGGATTGATGAATCATCAATATGCATCCTCGTGAATCATAGCCATCCAATACCCAAGTCAATATTGTGCCTCGGGTATAAGGATTATTTACACAAGACCAAAGCATGAATGATTAGACATTGACCACGCTAAAAGCTTCCATGTCGCTAATCGTTTAATGCGTGTCACATTCGATGAACTTGTTTGGTACAAGCACCTGTGTTTCTAACTCGGGCATCGCAATACCCAATGACCCGTGACTTGTCATTCCCTTAAGTATCCAATACTTAATTGTGAAGTCAAGAATACACCGATCTCAACAGGATCATTGATATCCATTCAATGATCCATTGATCAGGAACTGTTTAAAGATTCAGTCTAGCTGTGAACCTGTCACACATATTCTCAACGTCTCAAGAATAGGTCCAGCCACAATCGATCTTATGGAATTTATTCATATAAGTAAATAATTGGAAAAATGAATAAATACGTCTTTACCATTAATTAAATAAGAAATTGAAAATACAACTGAAATCCCTACCATGTAACTATTATCATACCTATTTTAAAAGCCTCAAATAATTGTGATTTTGTGACTTGTGAAATGCCCACTTTTAACGAGATTCACGTGGGCAAAATGGCATTCCACATAAGATGGACAACGTTCTTCAAGATTATGGTCGGGAATTAAGAATATTTGTGAAAAAGATCCACACGATATTACCACATCCCCTTCCTGGATTTGTAGTTCGATTTGCTTAATGTATGCCATGGTGTATACTCATCTAGATATTACTCAATCGGTGGAAGTATTGACCGGATATAAGTCCAATCCGGGAAAAGAGCGTTGGATAGTTGCAAAGAGGATGCTTCATTATCTTTGCGATGCGTCGGACTTTGAGTTATGCTATGAAGGTATGAAAAGCCCAAAGGGACAACGAGCGTTAGAACTAAGTGTTTTCTTGATGCTGATTTGGGAGGTGACATTGATAGCGGGAGGTCGACCAGCGATTATGTAATTTCCTTATTCGGCGAAGTTGTGAGTTGCATGAGCATGAGATAGAGCACAACTGCTTTACCAAGTACTAAGATAGAGTACATGGCTCTTACTCATGTTGCTAACGAAGTGATCTAGATGAGCAGATTGTGTAAAGAGCTTGATTTTACACAAGGAAGAGTGAAGATTGAGTGTGATAGCCAGAGTGCTATATTCTTAGCTTAAATTCTGATTTTCATATGAAAACAAAATATATTGACATACAATATCACTTCATACAAGAGAAGTTAGAGTAAAAAGTTGTTGTGCTAGAAATAGTTGGCACATAGGTGAATAGTGCAAATTTTTTTACTAAGACAGTAAGTACGAAAAAGGATGAATGATGTATAAGCGAGTTGCATTTAAAGAAGCATGCGAAGTATTCACCAAGTGAAAGAATGTTGGGCTATTGTTCATACTCCCCAAAGATAGAAAAGCATGTGGGACCATCTTATATGAAGATATGCGTGGTAGTGTCCCAAGCTTAAATTCATAAGTGGTAGGTCTTCAAATTTGCTTGCCTCGTGTTTTAGTTTTTTTTTTAGCTCGAACTGGTGAACAGTCAAAACCCAAGTTCGGAGTTACATGGAAAAGTAGATGCCAAGGAAATTCGGAAGAGTTAAATCCTGGAGAAATTCGACAATTACAATTGAGGTTATTTAGGCAATTTGATTTGAAAAACTAGAAAAGCAGGAAATGAATGAAAAGATTATCTAAACTGCACTTTCATCCCTATTTTTGGGCAAAAGACAAAGGAAAAGAGCTAAAGTCTTGTCTAGCTACTCGAGAACAAAGAAGCTTCCTCTCAATTGCAACGCTATTTTATCTTTTTTGCTTGGAGTTCTTGTTTCAAGCGTTTCTTCAACTACATATCCACACTATTTGAAGCCGTAGATTAACCATTCGATCATCAAAGACTTTGATTGATACTTTCGTGTTGCTCTAAAATACAAAGGAGAAATTTCCTAGGACTCCGCACCATGCCACCAAGTCATCGAATCAGTATTTATTTATAACTCAGTATCTATATAATCAATTTAGGGTTGAAATAGCCGTTGTAAACATTGTCGGTTTTTCTAATTTAACAAAGTTAACTAACCTTCACTCCCAACATGATGCTTCCTTCAATATAAAATTCACCCATCCACGTTAACAAGAAAGCAAAAGAAACGACAATATAACACAACAAGTTAGCAGACTCTTTTCTTTTCTAATAGTCTACTGTTTATAAGTCACCGTTCTTGTCTTGCTTGAGGCAGCCAACAGCTGTCTTTTACTGTCACGACCTGAACCTTGCGAGCCGTGGACATCCCACTCGGCCACGACGTGTACAGATTCTCCAGGATCCAAAGGCCAACAAATACAACACTTGCGGAAGCAGAAACAATTCCCCGTACGAAAACCAATTAACATCACGATGACTTGGGACGGTAAGACAAACTTTGTACATACATACATAATTGTTACAACCTTCAAACCTATGGCTTCATAGGCTCTTGTACAAGCCTGTGACCACCTATAACAAAAGATTACGTGGTCGAAGCCTGCTATGCTTCCAAAAGAAAATACTCTACAAAAGCTCAAGGGACCAACTACCCTAGGCCTCGTCCTCGCTATCCGGTACTATATCATCTTTCGCCGCCAACTCATCCTCGTCAAGCTCGGGTGGCGATTCCGCATCCGATGGCTCTACAACCTCCCCATATTCTCCCGATACCATGACCTCGGAGAATACCAAATCTCCTGGGCGGATCATTCATTGTTGAGGCGGAGTGTCTGAAAAATGAGAGCCCACGACGAGGTAAGATAAAATCTCGGTAAGAAAGCGCCTAATCCTATGTTAGGGCTCTAGTGCCTCCAAACACGTTCTAGGCGAGCAATTTCCAACAAATCATCCGACAATCAAAAATTCCACAAATAAATTCCCGAATTTTCCATTCTTTCTCCAAAAATTGTCACACATTCACAAATATTCCACGTTACCCCCATATTGATATTTCACGTCTCGGGCCGGAATAAAAATATTCCGGTCGCTCCAAAGCCCGCATTCCATGCCTCGGGCTATCGTATAAAGTTCCACGTTGGTTCGGGGCCCGCGTTTAACGCATCGGGCTATATTATAACCGGACGGACCCGCGTAATAACGCCTCAGGCCATTATAAATATTCCACGTTGATCCAGAGCCCGCGTTTAACGCATCAGGCTATCATATAAAATTCCGCATTGGTCCAGAGCCCGCGTTTAACGCATCGGGCTATATTATAACTGGACAGACCCGCGTAATAACGCCTTAGGTCACTATCCCGCGTTTAACGCCTCGGGATATTATAATAAGCACAACCCCACGTTTAACGCCTCACGGTAAAATAATAATAACAGAGCCCGCGTCATAATGCCTCAAGCTAAATATGGTCTTACAAAATACGAACCCCGCGTCATAGCGCCTCATGGTAAATCATTAATAACAGAGTCCGCGTCATAACGCCTCGGGCTAAATATGGTCTTACAATCACAAACCCCGCGTAATAACGCCTCGGGGTATATTTCCACATTTCCTCCCAATTATTCCACTTAAGACCATAAAACAACAACAATTCGTCGATCGCTCATCCGATACCACACGGTCTCTTAAATCCTCCCTATCGATCGATCTTTGCCACGTGATCTTGCTAAATTTTCTGATTAGCAGATCGAGACCATCCGGTCTCACCAATTCCCTCCGATGACAGCTCGGAACCACACGATCTTCTTAATTTTTCTCCAACAAAAGATCGGGACCACACGATCTTTCTAATTGTCCTCAAATGCCCAATCGAGACCACTCGATTAAATTGTACTGGCGAGATACTCGATCGGAACCACGTGATTCACTCACGTTAGAGAATTAATAAATCGGAACCACCCGATTAGGTCACACAAGACCAATGGCCAATCGGGCCACACGATTAATTTTTGTCACTACAAAAATTAATCTATGCCACACGATCGAAATAATACTGATGTAGCAATCAATACGTACCGTACAATTATACTGTACTAACGTAGCATTTAATACATATGATACAATTATACTATACTAACGTACATTTAATCTCCACCATCCAATTAATTAATACTATAGTAGGAATTAATCCCGGCCATTGGATCAATCTTCCTAAGCAAAATTCAACGTGAGCCATCCAAATAAAGCAAGATCAACCAGATTAAATCCTAGTGGTCCATTAGTAATCATGAAAAATCACTATTCATTCAAGAACATCTCTACTTCTCTATCCTCTCCCGCTCATTCTCGGCCAAGGCATTAAAATGGCCAAAAACCACCAATTTTTCACCCAAATCTACCCAATCTCAAGTCTATTAGCACCCTAGATACCTAATATAAGGTTAGGGACTAACTTACCACAATTCTAGCGAATTTTCCGGCGAGAAAACGAGAGAAAATTTGATTCCAATCCGGCAGCTCCGGCGACTCCCTTTGCTCGGTTAAAAACCCACAAAATCCGGCGGTTCCCAGTAGTTCCCGGCGGTAGTAGTGCTCCGGCGGTTCAAGGCGACACCGGGGAAGCTTGGAAAATTTTTGGGTGAGAGAGAGAGAGACAACAATGGTGGTTCAGCCAAGGGCTAGAGAGAGAGAGTAGTGAGAGAGTGTGTTCTTGAAAATTGGAGAAGAAGACCCAAAACTAACTAATAAAGGTTAGGATAATATTAGGGCTAGATATTTTTGTGTCTTGAAAGTCAAGAAGGGTAGAATGGTAATTTCTCACCAAAGAATAGTCCAAAATTTCTGCCAAGAGGGGTATTGACCAAAATGCCCTTGAGCGAAAGTGAAAAATTGGGTATTCTCCAAGGGTAAATGGGTAATTTCCTATTTCCAGTCCAAATTTCATTTTTCCTGAACCCTTTGGGGCGAACCGCGAAGAAATTATACACTGGATGAGAAAACGCCCAAATTTTAATTATTAAAACCCACGAAGGTCCAACGTCAAATTCCGAAGCTCGATTCACGATCAATCTCGATCAATTGAAATTTCAGCGTATCTCAAACTAACGGGTGGCTTTTAGGAGTTACGCGTATCGACCCATGATTAATATCACGTTTAAGAATTTCTCGAGCCATGGCGACTTTGGTTGTCATTCAATTGCGAGGGTCAATTACTAGTCCCAATGGACACGATCGTTAGAAAATAATTTAGGGACGTTCGGAATCCATACGAGGTCAAACGGAATCACCCGTGATCCAAGCGTAGGGTATTATCCAAATCGTTCCTTAATTATTCTAGGATCGGCCTATATTAGTCCAGAATATTCCCTCGACAATTTTCATGGCCAAAGAGTCAATCCAGGATCAAGTTCTTAGGTCCACGTACTTGATTTTCCTAACTAGCCATTCCCATTTGGTTAGTCTACTTGAGAGGGATCAACTCCAAGTGAGATTAGGCCGAAATACATCAATGAGATATTTCATTCATTCACAGCTTTGAAAGTGGGTCGGAATTCGGGATGTCATAATAGGCACGTTACTACCATTTGGGTGGACACCGGAAAGCTCTTTTGGAAGACCCATATGTACGTGGCGTGAACGTACCGCCACGGGGACTTGCTAGTGGGACCACCGACTGGTTTTGATATTCCCTATGATGGTGTTGGGGAATGGAACCCTACTAGTACTCCACCTCCAGATAGCATAGTGGTACACCCGGACGCTGGTCTTGATGACGTGGAGCCCAGCCCGGAGGTCGTGGCGCCAAAAGCGGATGGGGAAGTCGTGGAGCCTTCGAATGCGGAGCGGCCTCCAGAGTTGGACGAGGACGAGCTAGCGGCCATAGACGAGATTGTGCTGGATAGCGAGGACGAGGCCTAGGATAGTTGGCCTCTCGACTTTTGTAGAGTGCTTTATTTTGGTTGTGTAGTGGGTTTTGACCACATAATCTTTTTGTTATTAGTGGTCACGGGCTTGTACAAGTGGCCTCGAAGCCCTAGGTTTGAAAGTTTGTAACAACTATGTATATATGTACATAAGTGTGTTTTACCATCCCAAGTTATCGTAGCGGTATAGTTTTATGTATGGAGGAGAATTGTTGTTGCTTCCACACTTGTTGTTTTAATTTTTGTTGGCCTTTCGATCCTAGAGAACTGCACACAGTCGAGGCCAGATGGGATGTCGACGGCTCACGGGGTTCGGGTTGTGACACTCTCTTCCCATTTCTGTTCAAGACTTGCTAGTGGATTTTCATTGGTTGTTATGGTTGTTCAAGTGCGGTACAAGTTGCAAATAACTTTGCGAATGGTCATATGAATCCTAATTTTTGTTCTTAAGTGAACACTTAAGTGCCTAGAATTTGTAAAAGTAAACACTTGAGTTCATTAACTTGTTAATAATTGGCTATGTTGGTATCACTTTCCGAAACCTAGCGATAGATTGAGAAATCGATATGCAATATCCTTAATATGATCCTAACTTCACACCAAATGGCTTACATTTGCATCAAACTCACCAATTGCACAAAATGGACCATAAAATCGTGTTTCCTTAAATTGAAACCATGTTGCTGCAGCTTACAATATAGGAGGGAAAAATTTCAGAATACAACCATGTTGCTGCAGCTTACATTTGCATCAAACCATGTTGCTGCAGCATCCCCTTTATACATGAGTTGTGATCGATAATGTACCAACAAAAGACTCAGGCCCTTGCCATAAAAAAAAAAAAAAGAAACCCGCCAGTTAGGTCCAATCAAAACAAAAAACCCAACCCCCTTCCCACCAAAAAATAGACATAGCATAAACCGTAAGCCCTTCAAAATCATCTCCACTACACAAGATCAATAACGCAATCACATCGAACTGTCTTCAAATGATTAATGAGTCTTACACTCTTTTGGACTGGAACTCTATGCACATCATCATTACATGGTGTTTCTTCTTCGACTGTCTTATCTGTTGGAGGATCATTTGATCGTGATGGAGCTAATGTTGGGGGTGGGGCCTTTTTTGGTGCATGCTTTGGAGGTGGCCTTGGTACCCTCGGTTTTGGAGCTACCATTGGCAGCTTCTTCGATTGTGCACGGGTTGTTATCGTTGAATTTCTTATCGGTGCATGCACTTGACTTCTTGTTCTTGCTGCAGTAGCTTGTCCGGTTGAGTGTCCTTGAGATATTAGCACCTCCGAACTCCTCCCGGACTACAATACAACCATATTATTAGTTAGCATGTGATGAAATAACTTAGAAATGCATAATACACATAACTACTCCTTACATTGAAAATAACCATGCCACTTTTCATGTCTGGAAATAATCCATAGCCATGCTCTCTTATCCTTTTCCCAATTACACCATGTGTTCATCTTGGTGCCTGTCTTTGTAAAACCTCTGTACTTTTTCTAACCTACGTAAGGCACAAAATTACTTCATGCACTAAGCACAAACGCTGCATTCTTTTCAACTTAATTTTTATTGCACTTGATCTTCGGGCCCCGTTTATCATACACTATCCGACTCGGTTGGCCCTATGCTTTGTTCGGCATTATTGCTTTCAACGATTCCCTCATACGCTTACGCAACATCAATTGGTGTTTTTGTCACCTGCACAATGAAATAACACAACTAATATAATATAACAACCCGTGTATAAAAAAAGAAAATCACCAATTAAATATCTCACCCGAACTTTGCTCCTCTGCGTCGACTAAGGTGTCCCCGTGCGTTGTCCTACACCACTAGTCCTTATAGTGCCCTAAACTACCTCGGTAGCTTTGATTATGTCTTCTTTTAACCTGAAGAAGTACACATCATAATTAAATTAAAGCAACAACCAAAAAAAAAATTGTCTTTGACCAATTACAAAGTTTACTTGAATTTTGCTCCGCTCGATTGATGTCGCGACCCTCCGGAATTCCCTTTCCGGTTGCGAGAGGGTTAACGAGCTGATCCTTCGGACCCCGGTTGGAAGCAAATCTTTGGGATCGCGGGCCTCTCCCAAGACCCATTACTCGAATCGCAATGTGGAGAAAATTTTACCGAAGTCGACCTTAGTGTGGTCGGGTGGCATGTGGACAGTGTACATGCATTTGGAGTCTTCATCGATCAATTTATTTGAGGGTATGATCAGAAACCCTACCGAGCGGTTGGGACAAACCGTTCGGTTCTACGAAAACCAGAGATTTGGGTCCGGGGACTTGGTTACGCCGAGATTTTTATCGATGCCCTTTCGGTTACCAATGTTGAGCGATTTTCTAACCTATGAATTCATGCAGATGAGATGTCGGGTGAGGTAGGTTCTAGCAATCTAAGGTATCACGCAGACGGGAATTTTCTATCCTAACGATCACAGTTATGAAATTTAAAGCGCAATCGGGATAATCACAATCAATCCAGCCAATCGGTCAAGTAGACGTGTCTAATATGGCCCTATCGGCCCATAGAAATGTCAAATTTGGGTTCCGGGGTGGTTCGAGAAAATTGGGGCGAAAGGCCCGGAAGGGTAGAATGGTCATTTTTGGTGGTTCGGGACCCGAAAATCACAAAATTGGGGTTGGGCCAGTTGAATGTGGCCATTTCCCATTTTTTGTGATTTTCTAGAATTTTTCTAATTTTTCTAATTTTTTATTTATTTTCTAAAAGAATTGGAATTTTCCGGATCGATATAGATCGACCCTCTAAGCCTCGAAGATTCTCGATCCGGACTAAATGAGTCCCGAATCGACTTAATTATTTTTAGAAACTTTTTTGGAAAAATTTGGGAATTTTTGTGAATTTTTTATGAATTTTTGAATTTTTTTGGAAATTTTTATCTATTTTTATTTATTTTTTTATTAATATTTTCGGACGGGGTCAAACCGGTCAACCCGATCCACACCGCTCGTAGACCATTCGAGCGCTAAATGGTGCCGTTTTCTATTTATTAGATTTTTTTTATTTTTTAAAATGTTTTCTAATATTCAGAAAATATAAAAAGGAATGGACGGCTATGATCAATCTCGAATTTAATCTCGGCCGTCGACTCCCCACTATGTAAAACGACGACGCATCGACCTCGCCCACACAAAACGATGCCGCACCTCTTAATCGACGGACGGTCATGATTAATCCTAAGGCCCGATCCGAGTCGTCCATGCCCTCAACGCACGAAACGACGACGCATTTGTTTTGGGCGTTAAACGACGTCGCTCACCACTTACCCATACGGCACCGTTTTTGATTTTTCTAATTTCTACCTAATATACTGAAATTCCGAATATACAAAATATCGATCCAACGGTCTAGAATTGAAATCAACTATTTTTCTCCACCGTCGGATCTAATCCGACTCAGCCTTTTCGCGCGCACGCCTAAGCCGACCGGGCGCCGACTCGGACCACTCACGGGATGACACCTCGGAACTTTGACTTGTTGGATGCCACGTAGACTTCGTCATCTACCTCTTGCCGATGACAGAATGAACGGCCGAGGCTCTTCCGGCGAGATCTCGCCGGAATGGCCTCAAACCAGCGCCGATCGACTCGATTTAACCTCTAGATTAACATATCTAAAAATCAGACAGTTTCATCCACGAAATCACCACTAATCAAGCTTACACAATATCAATATCACAAAGTTCAACCTAGCATCACAGAGTATATTAGTTTAATTCCCTCACACAGAAGCTCGAAAAGGAGTATAGGAAACTTACCTTGAGCTCAGATCAAGCTCGCAAAGGCTAAAATGGCTCGGCCGACGTTCGACCAAACCGGCATGGATCACGGGCTCGACTCGAGGTTTTCGGGCAGTATCAATGCTAGAAATGGATGCGATCATGACCATAGATGTTCAAGAAACAAAAGGCACACATCAATTGCGGGGAGCGAGTTCGCGAAAGCAAGATGCCATGAATGTACAGTAACAAATCGCGAAGTTCAACTCACCGATTCGGGCAGCCTTTGGCGGTAAGACCGATGGCGATCGCTTCCTTGACCCTCAAGTGAACTCCCGCTGGTGATCTTCGAGCTCGATATGGCCTGGATTAGTCGGACAAGGATCTCACGGTCTTCGCTTGAAGTTCCAGCAATGGCGTCGCTTGAGAGCGTCTCTCTCTAGCTTTCTCTCTCTCTCTATTATGTTGATCTAAGCGAGCATGAATGAGCCTCCTCCTATCTCGCGAACCTTCTCGCCCTTTTTATGCCGAGTTTGAATTTTAGCTCGTCGGGCGAAGCTTGGCCGAGCTGTCCTCACGTGCTCTCACGTGATTTTTGGTTCGCCGAAAATCGGACGGCGACGGCCATCACAATAAACTTCGTTTAGTTCTCCGTTAATCGCGAATTGAGCTCAAATTGGGGCGTTACGTGAAATGTTGACTTTTTGAACTGCCGAGGCTTTGACCGGCGATTCCGACCACTTCCGGCGGCCATTGCCCGTGCCGTTGGTGGCAATCGACGCTCCATGACCCGAATAACAAAACCCCCCGCAATAATTGAACTAATTAGGATCGAATTGCCCTTCAATTTGATCGTTGAAATTCGATCTCGAAATCTGCAGATTAGCACGAGTCGTTTGAGGAAGACGACACTTTGTTGGACCGGTTCAACCGGTCCGACCGGCAATCCGACCGGTCCGACCGGCAATCGAGCCGGTTTGAACCGGTTCAGACAGTGAACTTTCCAAAATTTTCAAAATTAATCAAAATTGGTGGGGAATTTTTGCAATTAAACTTCAAAATTGCATTTAGGGGCCTGAATATCATCTAGAAATGTGGTTTTTCCCAAAAGTTCTTATCAATTTCAACAAAAGCCCCAAATTTTCCAAAATTGCCAATTTGGGGAAAACCTCAATTGGACATCCAATTGATTAAATTGGACCAAGACACCCCTGGAAATCGATTTTGAATGTGTTAAAACATAGGGGGACAGTCCTATTTTTCCACGAAAGTCCCTCAATTAAAAGTAATTTCAAAAATTGGCAAAGTGAGGGACTAAATTGCAAAAAATTTGGGGGTTTTTGCCCAATTCGTGTAATTCGTGTAACCGAGGGTGTAATTAATCAAATTGAAGCTTGAAAGGACTGCAATTGAATGTCTAGACTCTAAATGTGCAGAAATTACAAATAAAAAGACTCAATTTGTATTTTTTTTAATGCAAATTCAATCTTCGGCGTTGTGAAGAAACACCTAAAATTGAATTCGATTTTTGATTTTTCGTGAAATCAATATGAAAAGCCAATTAAAATAAAAATATTGGACATTTTTCTGTATTTTTGTGACCTCGAAAAGTATTTTTTATGAATTTTCTAATATTTTCCTATTTTTCGAAAATATTAAAAAATGTGAAAAATATGAAAAATTATTTTTTGTTCAAAATTGGTTTCTTATGCTAGGCCAAGGTTCCCAAACTTGATTTTAAATTTTTTTTTTGACTTTTTGTGAATTTTTGAGAATTTTTGGAAAATAAAACGAAGGAAAAATTGATTAAAAATCGAGTGTCAACAGCTTCCCCTCTTTGAAAGCAATCTCGATTAGAGGTTGCTTTCAAAGACAAGATGACACCTGAGTCCCTAATCGACTCTACCGGGGAAAAATCTAAAGAAAATAAGTTTTGACATTCAATTGACTTACCTTTATCGTTGAAGCTCAAGATCCTATGGAGGGATTGTCCCGGCTCATGCTCATTTTTATGTAAAAGGGAAGTGAGGAGAGAGAGATTTACCTGTAGCTCACCCGTCCGTGGTCCGAGATTTATTGATCCGAGGTCGAGAGGATAAGTGTATGGAATTACCTTTGAGTGATTTGCGCGGTTTCATGATGATCGGCGTCCGTCTATTGTCGAGTTGTGGTTTGAAGATTTGGAAGAAAGATTCACCCTTGTAACAAAGGGGTTTTACCTATTAAAATGCAGATCGGTTATCCTCTAGGAAGGGACTCACCGTCCGTAAAAATTGGCTATCCCGTAAGAAGAGATTCACCATTTAAAAGGCAGATCGGTTATCCTCTAGGAAGGGACTCACCGTCTGGAGAAATTGGCTATCCTCTAGGAAGGGATTCACCATTTAAAATGCAGCTCGGTTATCCTCTAGGAAGGGACTTACTGTCTGGAGAAATTGACTATCCTCTAGGAAGGGATTCACCATTTAAAAGGCAGATCGGTTATCCTCTAGGAAGGGACTCACCGTCCGGAGAAATTGGCTATCCTCTAGGAAGGGATTCACCATTTAAAATGGGTTGGCTATCCTCTAGGAAGGGATTCGCCGATTAAAATGGGTTGGCTATCCTCTAGGAAAGGATTCACCGATTAAAATGGGTTGGCTATCCTCTAGGAAGGGATTCACCATCTGGAAAAATTGGCTATCCACCGAGGACTCACCTATTAAAAGGAAAGGGTGCCATTCTGAGGGCCGAGGTTTGCTAGTGTACCTACGGAAGCTCAAACCCGATTTTCAAATTTTAGGGGGAAAGGATCCGAGGACCTAGGGACACCAAAAGACCTGCATAAATTTCAAATTAATCATATCTTTAAAAATCGTAGTTATTCCGAGGATCGGGAGACACCGGGAACCTGAAGAAAATCCAATCAAACATAGTTAGAAGCGCTTTTTGAGCAATCAAGTGGGTTTAAACTTTTAAATTTTGATAAAAGAGTGATGATCCTAAATTCTTGAGGAGAAATTTAGGAATTCCAAACAAATTTTCAAAGGGTATTTGTGAAAGAAACGTGTCCAAAGCACGAGTTCAAATCTCCACTAGGGATGGATTTTGAGTGACACATCCTGAGTACTCTACAAAAAGGTTGTTTTAAAAGTTTTTTAAAAGGGTTTTCCTTCATCCAAGAGGGCTTCTCACCATTTGGGAAGGCTTTTCTTGAAATTCGAATCTGCTCACAGGAAACCTAACCTTGAGGTTTCGAGGTCATTCGAGATGCATACAATCTGATTGATCAGAGAAGGCATTTAAAAGGGACCATAATTCGGGCTAGGTCAAGGGTTTGTCAAAAGATATTCATCTTAAGGCTTAGAAAAGGATTTTGATCAAAATTATCTTCTTCGGGTTTACAAGTCAAGAACCCTAAAGACATGATAATACAGGATTGTACTTACCTCTTAAGCGGTAGCTTCCCGTGTGATCTCTTGCATCAACCTGAGACACCCGCGGATCGGAAAAGTTTTTGGTGACAGGTTGTAACTTGGCTCAAGGTAGGCTTTTTTGAGAAAGGCCATATTTTCCAAGGAGGGGTAAACTTGGGTAATCACCTTGATATTCTTTCCAGCAATCACTTGTTTTTGAGGAATTTTCATGTTCATCTTTCTTCGATTTTCCTTGAGGATTTTTCTCCTTTCATCTTAATTTTTTCAAACTTTGTCCCTTTTCGGGATACTTTTTCATGGGCTTTGGCCTTGCTTTTACCAGGCACTTTGCTCTTTCTAGCCCTTTTGGTTTCTTGTCATTCATTTTTTCTTTTTTTTTTGCATTGGCTAGCTCTTTTGGAAACCAGGATAAAAAATTCTTCTAATTATGCTTTTTGACTTATTGCTGGTAATTCCTTTGCTTTGCCCCAGTATAGGGAGGTGATCACCAACAATGGTTTAGAAATGAATATTAAAGGCTCAAATTGGCTTATCAAAGGATAAAGTGTTTGGGGATATAGAAATGAAATGCTTTTCTTCACTTTGAAGGTGTTCCAAGTCTCTGCCAGAAATCACCCGAAGCTATCACAAAAAGATTGATGCAAGTTAGTACAATAAAGTCTTACCCCGATCTTTCCTCCAAGGGACCAACCAATAACCTCCAAATATGCCCCGGTGTGGGGTGGTTCTTGACAGGGTTTTACCTGAAAATTTCTCCCTTTTTGGCTCAGAATGGTTGTCAAGAGATATAAATGTGTATGAATAATTTTGAAATGGAAATGTCTTTCGTTATTTCAATCCATGTAATCACCGCGAATGATCCATACGTCCCAAAATTAAGCTTTTTTCACTTTGTCACTCTCACTCATCGCTCAAGTGTGTCAAGGACGTGTTTGAGGATAAAGCTTGCCTCTTTTCATCCGAAGGATCACGCTCTTGAAAAGCTTTCAAAACATACCCTTTTTATAGAACTTCGGGGTGTTCTCATCGAAATTCATCGTTTGTAAAATTTTTCATCAAAATGTGTATTCAAAAGATGTTCGTGACATTTTAAAAGGAACGTTTCTTTAGAGGGCTTTGCAACTTTGCAGATCTGAAAATTTTCAATGTCAAACATGACAATGTTGTCACCTTAATGAAGATGAGTATATTTCATAAAAGAAGGGAACCTCAAACCTGTCTTCTTCGGATATCAATTCATGTTCCCTGGAAAAACAAAAGGAGTCCATCAGTTAAAGATATTCAAAATTTTAAATCCCAAAGCGACTTCCTCCTGTCTTCTTCGAGTGTCGGTTTCTGTTCCCTACATAAGCGAGAGAAACCAATCGATTAAAGATGTTCAAAATTTTAAAATACCAAAGCGACTTCCTTGTTTGATCAATTGCTCTGCAAGATTCTTCATGACTCCAAGTTCACCTACAAAATATAAACATATGCAAATGCATGTATGCAAATGCCGTGTGAATGCAAAATTGTATGTGACTCGGATATGCTCATCAATCGCTTTGAAGCTTGATTTTATTTCAAGGATAGTATCTCTTTTCGGCATCTGCATTTACCGGACTTGCTAATTCTTCTTCATTCATGTTTACAAGGATAAGAGCTCCCCCGGATAGAACCTTCCGAATCATGTAGGGGCCTTCATAATTTGGCGTAAACTTGCCTCCCGTATGTTGAGCATTCGGGAGCATTTTTCTCACAACTAGCATCCCCGCTTCAAAATTTCCGGGCTTGACTTTCTTATTAAAAGCCCCGGCCACTTTCTTCTGGTAACTCTGACCAAAGCAAATGGCCTTTAATCGCTTTTCATCAATCAGATTTAACTATTCATGTCTCTGCCGGTTCCACTTATCCTCTGTGAGTTCTACCCGAGACAGGATCCTTAATGAGGGAATCTCAACTTCTATTGGTAGGACTGCCTCCACACCATATACCAATGAGTAGGGAGTTGCCCCGGTTGAAGTACGAATCGAAGTTTGATAGGCCATTAGAGCGTATGGCAATCTTTCGTGCCGGTCCCGATACTTCTCGGTGGTTTTGGCCAATATCTTTTTGATGTTTTTGTTCGCCGCCTCTACAGTTCCATTCATTTGTGGGCGGTAAGGTGAAGAGTTGAGGTGTCGTATCTTAAATTGATCAAATAAGTGATCGACTACCTTGTTGTTTAAATTTGAACCATTGTCCGTAATGATAGCTCGTGGAACTCCATATCTTGAGATGATATCTCATTTGATGAATTTAGCCACACTGTTGGCAGTGACATTAGCATATGAGCTGGCTTCAATCCATTTGGTGAAGTAATCGATGGCCACCAGAATAAAACGATGTCCGTTTGAGGCCTTTGGGTTAATGGGACCAATCATGTCAATCCCCCACATTGAGAATGGCCATGGTTCTGACATTTGATGAAGTTCATTTGGTGGCGCATTTATCTTGTCGCCGTATACTTGGCACCGATGACAAGATCTAACATGTTGGTTGCAATCAGACTCGATGGTCATCCAAGAGTATCCGAGTCTCATGATCTTCTTGGCGAGGAGATGGCCATTCATGTGCGGTCCGCATTCTCCTTCATGGATCTCTTTCATAATAAGATTTACTTCTTTGGTGTTTACGCATCTCGGTAGGACCGAGTCAAAGGATCTCTTGTATAGGATCTGTCCACTGAAAAAGAATTTAGAAGACATCTTGTTGATGTACTTTTTATCTTCCGGTTGACTATTCTGCGGGAATTCGCCTTTCGGGAGATAATTTTTAATGTCATGATACCATGGCTCTTCATCAGGTTCTTCTTCGATGACCATGCGGTATGCAGGTTGCTCAAGGATATCAATCCTTAACGGCTCAATCTCAAGGCCATTTTGTACTTGTAACATGGCCGATAGTGTAGCCAAAGCATCATCGAAATGATTTTGAGTTCTTGGCGGATATTCGAAAATAATCTCTTCAAAATGTTGGATCGGCTCTTCAAGGAATTTATGATAAGGGATAAGCTTGGGATCTTTTATCTTTCATTCTCCTTGAGTTTGCAAGATGATGTGCATGGAATCCCCGTATACTAGCAGCTTCTTCACCTTGAATGAAATGGCCGGTTGTAGCCCCAAGATGCAAGCCTCATATTCAGAAATGTTGTTGGTGCATGGGAATACCAACTTGGTTGAAACGGGATAATGTTGGTCTTCAAGAGATATTAAAATTGCCCCGGTACCGGATCCAGCGAGATTCACCGCACCATCAAAGTACATTATCCATTTGTCTTTAGATATATTCAAGATTTGACCTCCATTGTTTTGTTCATAGACATCCTTGGGAGGGTTTTTAGCTAGCATATCGGCAATCGCTCTTCCCTTGACAAATTTTTGAGGAGAGGTTTTAATGTCAAATTCGAAAGCAAGTACTTGCCATTTAGCCATCTTTCCCAATAAAGCTAGTTTCTCCAAGAGATACTTGATAGGGTCGCTTTTAGTGACCAATTGGATATGATAATGCAAGATATACTGCCTCGGTCTATGGAGGACCCAAACCAATGCCGCGCAGGTTTTTTCCACTTACGAGTATTTAGCTTCGGATGTGGTGAACTTTTTGCTCAGATAATATATGGCTCGTTCCTTTCGATCCTTGGGGTTAGTTTGGGCTAGCAAAGCTCCCAAGGATTCATCATGAACTGTCAGATATAGAATCAAAGGAACGTTAAGGATAGGAGGTACCAATACTAGAGATTGTACCAAGTATTCCTTAATCTTTTCGAACGCTTGTTGACATTCGAAATCTCATTTCACTTTCACGACTTTCTTTAAAAGTTTGAAGAAGGGCTTCATTGTTTCTGACGTTTGTGATATGAATCTAGATATATAATTCAATCTTCCAAGTAGACCTCTTACTTCTTTGACAGTAGAAGGAGTCCATATTTCCCATATGGCTTTGATCTTGGAGAGGTCAATTTTGATTCCACGATCGCTTACGACAAATCCAAGCAGTTTTCCAAATCTAGCGCCAAATACGCAATTTGCGGGATTCAGCTTGAGCTTGTATTTTCTGTCTTTCAAATAATTTTCTTAGTACTTGAACATGGTCCTCTCCAGGTTTGGATTTAGCGATCACATCATCCACATAAACCTCCACCTCTTTGTGTATCATGTCGTGACAAAGGGTCACCATAGCTCTCTGATAGGTTGCCCCCGCATTTTTCAATCCAAATGGCATGACTTTATAACGAAAGACCCCCCATTGTGTGACGAATGAAGTCTTGATCTTATCTTCCTCCTTCAACATGATTTGATTATATCCCGAGAATCCATCCGTGAAGGAGAATAATTCAAAGCCCGCAGTGCTATCGACGGGCACATCAATGTGCGATAGGGGAAAATCGTCTTTCGGATCGGCTTTGTTTAGATCCCGGTAATCTACGCATATTCGAATTCTTCCGTCCTTTTTCTTAACCGGCACGATATTGGCGACCCAATCAGCATATGGGACAACTTCAATGAATCCAACTTTAAGGAGCTTCATCACCTCCTCCTTGATCTTATTTGCCAATTCGGGGTTCATTATTCTGGATGGTTGGTTAACTGGTTTGCACGCGGGATCCGTAGGCAGAGCATGTTCCACTATTTCATGGTCTAAACCTGGCATGTCGACATATGACCAGGAGAAAATATCCTGATATTCTTTGAGCAATGCTGTCATTCTCACGACGTCATTTGCAGATAGATGTCCCCCTATTTTCACTTCTTTGACGCAAGCAAAGTCACCCAGGTTAATAGTGATGGGTTCTTCGGAGATAGGAGGCTTAGATTCTTCAAAACAATTCCATTCTCTTTTAATGTCACTCACATCAACTTCCTCTTCATCAATATCATATGAATAATCATCGACCTAATCCGAGTCACCTATTAACCTGTTATGCATGGGTGGGATGACATGCCCGAAATGCACCATGAAAGGTTAGTACGTCCAAAGAATAAAATTATAGAATGCATGATCTATCTTGATGTGAAAACATTTTTGAATTCAATTTTTGAAAAAAGGGAAGAGAACTAGTCCACAATCTTCCGGACATCCTTGTTCTCAAAAGGTCATTTTAAAATTCAAGATCATATGGCGGATCGGGCCTCAAGTTTCATGGTATAAGCAATTATCATCATTGGGCCAATTCGTTGTTCCATATGTCTTTAATAAAACTTGAGATGATTTTATTGACGGATGCAACTAATAGCAATACAATATTGCACTTCTTGAATCACGAAACGAGATCCACAGGGTGCTTGAAAGGAAAGACAAATAAAAGCTTTAGAAACAAAATGCAGTAATTGAAATGCATTGAAAAGTAAATTTCAAAAGGAGCCTTTTACTTAGGGGTGGGAAAGTCATCATCGAGCCATTCAATGATCACGTTCACCCGATTGTCTAGAAACGGGTTGAGCAAGTCTAGTTCTCGCATCTTCGAAATATCCTCGTCTTCCAACCATTTGCCTCCTTTGGAGAAGACTTTGAATGAGGGATTTTTAAACATTTTCCTTCTAGCTTTCCATGCATCGGTGCCGACAAAACGGCCACCTCGGCGTCCACGGCGTCCACGGTCTCTATAACATTTGTTTCGACCTCGGCCTCGACATATACCGCGATCCATTGTCTCTTTATAGCCCGGACCAAACTTATGGTCATTTGAATCGAGGCTTAGGGGGTTACGGATTCCCTGACCATACCTCCCCAATCCGGTACCAGGAATAAAACCATTTGAGAGTAACACTCTTCCCGCCATAGTTGCGAGCTTCGACGGTTCCGGAGTAATCATTCTCACGTCAGATGGAACGTGCATGACAGATATGATGTCAAAAGTGTGATAGCTCAACTCCTCCTCCTTCGAGGGCTCAACGTAGGGAACCATCCCCTTCAAGGAAGTCCGATGTCCCACTTCACCATGAATTGTAATCAATTGGCCTCTGACCACGAATCTCACCTTCTGATGTAGGGAAGAAGGTACCGCTCCAGAAACGTGAATCCATGGTCTTCCAAGAAGCAAGGTGAAAGCACTAGGGATATCCGTAACTTGGAACGATATGGAGAAAGTAACAGGTCCAATGGAGACGTCCAATTCAATCTCTCTTACTACATTCTTGGAGACTCCATCAAACGATCGAATAGTGGCTTTGGACGTCTTAACAAGGTCCTCATTTATCCCCAAGCTTCTTAGAGTGCTCGGAGAACACGCATTGAAAATCGAGCCGTTGTCGATTAGGACATGAGGCACCTCCTTTCCATGGTACCTCACAGCAATATAGAGAGCTTTATTGTGAACGCGCCCTTCCCTCGGGAAATCCTCATCAGAGAAGAAAATCAGATCTTTCAAAAGGATAGCTCCCACGAAGTCCCCTAGCTGAACTTCATTGATAGTCTCCGGGAAATGAACTTCATCTAGCACCTTTAGGAGGGCGTTCTTGTGCTTTTCCGAACTCTTGAAGAGATCTAATAAGGAAATCAGTGCGGGCATTTTCCGAAGTTAGTCTACAACTTCGTACTCACTAGTTCTCATGACCGATTGCAGCTTTTCAACCTCTTCACGATCGACGCTTTCTTTTCGAGTTCCACCTCCCTCGGAGGATAACACCTTCCGGATCTCATTATAGCGTCTATCTCGTCCGTTCCATAATCCCAGTGAACCGCTTTCGGGTCATATTCTTCCACAGGTGGCGCTTTAATTTTTACCGGCTTAATCTCCTCCTAAAGCGGTTCCAGTGTTGGCGTCTTTTCCAAGCTAGAAGCTTCAGCTTCCCAGTTATCTATTTTGTTCAAATAGATCACAAAACGGATCGGGGTATCTACTATCCCGATCATCTTATCTTCATGGATGTCTTTGGGATTATGTTCGGATAAGGCCTCACCAAAGATGGCATTCTCTTCATCCAGACGCCTTTGCCTTTCCCTCCTAACCCTTAAGATAATCCCCTTAATTCTCATGCCGATTTCCACTAAATGTTGGAAGGAGGAGTATGTGTATGCGTACATATGGTCAAAATATTCTGCTGATAGCGATTTGAGCATAAATTCGAACATCTCTCTTTCGATAGCAGCGGTTTGCACCATCATAGCATGTTTCTTCCATCTCCTAGCGAAGAGCTCAAAACTTTCATCTTCCCCTTTTCTGATATTAAATAAATTGGCCTTGGTGAAGTAGCCCATGATTCCAGCTTCAAAATGTCGTATGAAATGCTCTGAGAGCTCCTCCCATTTCGGGACCCAATCTAAGTCGATTGATTGAAACCAGGCCAATACAATGCCCTTCAAACCGTACTTGAAATCATGGATTAAGGTTTCTTCATCTTCGTGGTGGCCAACCATCCGGCGAAGATAATACGAAATGTGTGCCAACGGACACCCAGTACCATCATATTTGATGCGAAAAGTCACTCTTGGGTTTACTCCTTAGGGCGGCATATTCTTCGCTTGAGTGATCGGTACGATCAAATCTTTCAATTCATCCATCTTCCTTGACACGTCACCACTTTGCTCTTGCAGCAACATGATCCGTCGATTATGTGTTTCCATAGCTCGCCATATTTCCAAAATCTGCATATTCTCCTCTACAGCCGTGGTATTGTTTTTGGCCATCGACCGTGACAAATCTCCACCATGTTTGTTAAATGATGTATGTGAGTCTCCAAATTAGAAAGCCGCACATCAACCTCCTGATTTCCCCGTTCCTCTTGAAGGATTTCTTGATCCTTAGATTCGTCGATTGTCCCCACTAATTCTTCGCTCTTGGGGTCATCCATACCGCCCCCAACCGTCGGGAATTATATCTCGAGAATCGACGAAAAAGCTTGGCGGCGCCGAATACGAAACTTTGAAGTTATAGCCACCGCTATCTTCCCCAAGGTTATCGACTATCTCCCCCTTTTCTAGGGCCTTTTGCAAGAACCTTCTATCGCCTCGGCGGGCCTTATCCAGGCGGACCTCATATTCGTCCAGCTCTTCAATTTCTTTATCATCTTTGACGTTCATCGTGTATCCTCATGGAATTTTCCAGATATCTCCTCTTGTAGCTTTCATAGCGAACTCCTCTGCCGCCATGTATATAGTCACGTAGGTCCCTTTGAAGGTGGTGTCTTCCATTCTTCCAATAACACCTAGATCAATCAGCCGCTCCAGACATACCTTCTTTTGTTCCGGGGATATACTTTCTCCTTCGAGGTCTTGTAAGGCCAGCGCTAGGATATCCCGCATTTTGCCTACATGCATTATAAATTCCAGAACCTCTTCTGGGCCATCCTCAAATATCGCGTTCACCTCGCGATGTTCGAGTAGAGGGTTTTGTTGCACATTTGGTTCAGTCCTATCAAATTCCGGGACCTTACCATCGATCAAAGCTTGCACTTTGTACTTGAGAGCGAGACAGTTGTCCACGTTGTGCCCCCTTTCTCCCATATGGTATACACAAGTCTGAGTCTCATCAAACCCGGGGAACCTTGGTGGATTAGCCCTAGGTAGCTCTTTTGCAACTAGTCGGTTTTCCAGAAGCATGGATAATAGTTTGGACAGAGGTCGGGGTAATGAGGTGAAGACAGGTTGATTCCTTCTTCTAGGTTCCGGCGGTTTAGAGGCGGTCCAGGAAGATGTTCCTTAGATAGGGGTAGAATGTGAGAAATTTTTGGGTTTTGGTGGGTTAGGGACAAAAGCCACTTCTCCAGTTTGTTCTTTATCTCTCCTCGGAGGGTATTGGGGTCCGAAAGGTGCTTCGGGTATCTTCTTCACTCGTAACGCCCACTCATGACGTTCCGCCACTTTAATCAAGTGTGCAAACGTCCGACACCCAGAAGTAGTGGATGCCATTTGGGCCCGTGGGCCCGGAACCGGCCCGTTGATCGGCCCCAAACCGGCCCGTTGACCGGGCCCACGGTTCCATAACCGTGGGAATCGGGAAAAAAATTAAAAAAATAAAGCCCGTGGGGCAGAGAGCCGTTGGGTTCTCTGCCTCACGGACCGCCCTCTACCCCCCCCAAAATCCCCAACGGCTCTTTAGCCGTTGCACAACCAACGGCCAATTTGGCCGTTGCAAAAAAAAAAGTAAAAATAATTCTTGCCTATTAATACATATGCTCCCCCCCTTTCATTTTTGTCACAAATTCTCCGAACAATCTCTCAAATTCTCTTAAATTCTCTTAAATCCTCTCAAATCGCTCAAATTCTCCCAATTCTCTCAATCCCGACTCAATTCTCTCAATCAGATTTCCGATCAATTCTCTCAAAAACGGCAAGTGGAAGCAGAAATGCTGACAAGGGCAAGATGGCTATGGGAGATTCCGAGTATCCCATTCCTGAATATGATCCTCGTGAGTATGCATGTTGGGAAGACGACGACGATAATATCAACTATGTCCCGATTTCGAACGTCGAGCACATCCCAACATAAGAAAGTCTTCATCCTCCCACCGGTGTCGAAGAAACGTCAACGGCAAATGAGCCGGAACGGAAGGGCTGAGAAAATACATCCAACTTGTGGTTACACTTCGACAAGGTACGTGATGAAGGCGAAGGTAAGTATAATATAAAATGTAAATATTGTTCGCAAACATATAAATTTACGAAAGGAAACGGCTATGGAACATTTCGTTGGTATTTGACGAAAAAACATCCAACGCAAGCGGGGATCGACAATACGCAACAACAAATTTCTGGGTACGCCACTTCTAATCCTCATCCTATATTTCGTTACAACGATGCACTTTATAAACAAACATTAGCTGAATATGTTGCCATTGATCATGCTCCGTTTAATACTGGTGAAAATTTTAATATTAACTATTTGATAAATACTGCGTTGGTTCCGCAAGCGCCAACTATTCCAAAAAATACTCTTAAACGCGAAGTTTTTCATCTTTATAAAAAAGGAAAAAAATCTTTAGCAAAATTTTTTGCGGAATTCAATGGATGTGTGCATATAGGTAGCGATATTTGGACTAATCCTTAGCAAATTCATTCTTATATGGGTGTCACGTGTCATTAGATAGGTGACGATTGGACGATTCAAAAAAGACTTATTGCATTCCGAGTTTTTGATGAAAGACATTCGACTCATAATATTTATAGAATAATTAGGCAAATTTTAGAAGAATATAATTTAATAAATAAAGTATTTTCAATTGGTTTTGATAATGCCGCCGCAAATATCGCTTCTATTCCCGAATTAGAAAATATTTGCAAACCCACTTTTGGCGGATAATTTTTTCACATTAGATGTGCTTGTCATGTTTTAAATTTATGTGTACAAGATGGTTTACAAACTCTTGACACTTCTCTCGCCCCAATAAAGGGTGCAATTAAATTTTTATGGAGTCGTCCACATTCTATGAAATCATGGGGAAAATTTTGTAAACAAAATGAGATAAAGGCAAGAAGATTTCCAAAAGATATTTCGACTCGTTGGAATTCTACGTACGAATTGCTTCGGCAAACTTTTGATTATAAAGATTTATTATGTATGTTTATTTCACAAAATATTCCCGAAATTACTTTACTTCCTCAACATTGGGACGTTTACAAAAAAAAATTAGATTTTTTGAAAATTTTTAATGATGCTACTAAAATTTTATCCGGTATTTATTATTCTACTACGCATTTATTTTTAATAGAGTGTGTTAATATTGGTATTGTTTTTAGTGAATATGAAAATGATACCGAATTAGGTCGAACTATTTTAGTAATGCGAGAAAAATGGTTGCATTATTATTTACAAATTCCTCTTGTCTATTTAGTTGGTATTGTTTTTGATCCACATATTAAATTAGACGGTTTACTAAATTATTTGAATGTGTATTATCATGATTGTTTACATTTGGAAGATTCAATAGATATTTCAAATATACTAGGAGATGTTAAAGAATCTATAGTAGTATTATATGGAGAATTTTCTAATAGATATGGTTTAAGTGATTCTAGAACTTTACAATCTACTGTCTCACGTAGCGAAGGTGGTAGTTCACTTAGTATAGGGTATAATATGCTTAAGAGTAGGCAAAAAAAAAAAAAAGGGGCAACGGGTAGTATTTCCGAATTAGAAAAATATTTAACCACTCAATTTGAGTTTCGTGATGCGGAACATAGTACAGATTTCGAAATCCTGAAGTGGTAGAAGAGTCACCAAATCGATTATCCAGTTCTCGCCCTCATCGCTCGTCGGATATTAGTAACCCCTTCTTCAACGGTTGCGGTTGAACAAGCATTTAATGCTGGAGGATTAATTTTGGACTCTCGCCGTTCAAGATTAAGCCCGGACTCTGTGGAAGCTCAAGCTTGTGTCGGCGATTGGACGAGGGCGAAATATCGATACCAAGAGCTAGATCGTGAACACGAATTTTTTAGCGATGATATTGGAGATACCACCGCCACGGGTGCCACAACGGGTAGCGACGATTGACGATGAGGTAAGTTGAGGTTCTCAAAGGTAAAAGAACTACATGGGCTTTGATTCTTCTATCCCCAAGAAGATATGTAGGCACTTAATGATAATTCATTAAGTTCAAACCCATTCCTCCTCTCTCTTTTTTTCTCATATTTTATTACAATGTACAATTTAATTGTATTTTATAATTTATAATTTATTATGTTTATTTTATTATTTATTACTTTAAAAATTAATAAAAAAAGGAACCGAAATGAACCGCCGGTTTCGAACCGGAATCGGAATTGCCAACGGCCGGTTCCGGTTCCACTTTTCGTGGAACCGGAACCGGCCGTCTCTACCCAGTAGTGTTCAATTTATCAAAATACTCGAAGGGTAGTGCCTTGAGAAAGAGGTCTATCGGTTCCTCTTCGGGGACAGGCGGTTTCACTTGTACGGCCAAAGCTCTCCATCTTTGGGCGTAGGCGCGAACGGCCTCATTTTTCCCTTTTACGGTCCTCGGAAGGTCTTCCCTAGTAAGCGTCGTCAAAGTATTGAACTTATACTGCCGAAGGAACTCATCTGCTAACTTGTCCCAATCACCGAGTCTTTCGGGCTCCAATTCAATAAACCACGCCAGGGCTACCCTAGATAGGCTTTCTTGGAATGTATTGACCAAGAGTGGGATGTTATCCGAGAATTGAGACATACTGCGCAAATAGTACTTCAGATCTGCTTTGGGACACCCGGTCTCGTTATATTTCCTCACAAAGTCCGGTTCCTTGTAATCCGCAGGAACCTCGATCTTTTCAAACAGTGTGACCTTATCAAACCTCGAGAGTTCATATCCTTGACTAGCCAAACATTCTTCGATTTTGGCGAGCCTCTTGATCTCTTCCTCCATTTTCAAGACTTGTTTTTCTTTCTTTTCCAGGTCAATTACAACTGGAGGATCCTTAGGTGGTCGCTCCGGATTCAGAGTGGGATTCGCGGCGGGAGCCGGATTAGCATTTGTACCATCCGACGAGCCCGAAGGGGCTTAGGAGTTTGGATCAACGGGATATCTCCCTTGACTAGCAATTAGCATCGCTTTCATTTCTGCCACCATCGTGGCTATCATGTTCATTTGGTTCTCCAAATTACCCACACGAGGTGCGAGTTCTTCTTGCTCCATTCTTAATTGGTGCGTCTTACTACGAGTCCTCGTGTTTGTCGATCCACCGTTTTTCAAGACATCAACTTAGTACCAAGAGTATTCAAAAATTCGAGAGGATTGATCCGTGGTAATTGCATTTTCTACGTGTATGCATGAAATGCTTATAAAAAGAAATAATATGCATTTATTACGGACCCAATTGTTCAAAAGTGTCTAAAAAGATAACAAATATGCCAAACTAAATGGGGAATGGATCTATCCAAGTTGAGGATGCTTGCAATCTTCTTGCTCTTCTGATCCGTCCGAATCCCACAGGTATGGGTCTTCTCCTTCTTCCGACATCTACAGCTCCGGATCTTCCGGAATGTACCGCTCCACTCCCGAGACATATGGCACTATATAATCGGGCTCATAGGCCTCCACCTCTTCGATACGGGGAGATACGCACTCAGGTACATATGGCTCGACCAACGATCTTCGATACTCTTTAAACTTCTGAATATACTCCTTGGAGGCTCTATGAATGTTCATCTCGTCATCCAAGTAATCAGGCCATTCAACTTGTTGCAATGGGGAATTCTTCAAGGCATGGAGAATAAGCTTGATCCGAGCCCGATACGGCTTCTTTGCTTCCTTGGTGAGTTTTCCTCGTGTCATGTCAAACGAGAAGATCCCGGACAAACATCTCGGTGGCACTTGTTGTAAAATTCTAAATTACCTCATCACACGAATGGGATAATAAGCCACAGCACCGGTACATCCCAATAAAGGAATAGGGCTATCTTCGACACCAAGAATACGAGCCTCCAAAATCTTCGGCCAAGTCAAACGCCATCGGATATGCTCGGGCTTCAAATCATCTAATAGCTCAACCCACTTCTTAAACGAGTGTTTGGGTACAAGAGATTGGCATTTAAGGAAGGATTTGAGAGGATGAACATACTCATTGATTTCATAGCACCCTACTCGGAATTGGAAAGTTTTTATATGGGAAGTGAACCACATGTGGAGTAGTCCATTAGATGCTTGGAAAATGGCCTTTTTGGAAGTTTTAAAACGGTTTAGAGAAAGAAAGATTTCAGCCAAAATCATGTAGGAATAATTCCAGCGACAACATGCTTGTCGAGCTATACGGGTTATAGAAAGGTCGAAAGTGGTTCTGGAAGTGGAAATAGAACGAATGCAAAGAAGGCTAAGATGAAAACTTTTCCCGATTTATGACCGGTTTCGACGGGTAGGGAAGAGTAATTATCGAAGGAAGCTTGATAGAGAACGAGTGGGGTCCATGTCCAAAGGGGGTTAAGCTATATGATCATCAAAATTTGCCCCGATAATGGCGGAATATTCTTCGAGAGTGGGAGTCAACTCGAGACCTTGGAAATTGAACGTCATTGTATTCATATCCCATGCCTTGGCCAAGGCTTGAATGAGAGCCGGTTGATACTCCACTTTGATTAGATCTATCAATCACCCCAAACGTCCTTCCACATATGCTTTGTTGATTGGTTTGAGGCGATCCCACCATAGAGAGAGTTCTTTGCGAGGCACCGGGATGACTTTGATGTCTCCATTCCCCATGATCTAAAAAATGCAAAATGATGATCCTAAAGTCAATTACCACAGATTTAACATGAATATGCATGAAATGGGATGCAAATGCACTAACCAAATTCCATGTCATCTTTTGGTAACATGAGGGTCAACTACTCCTATTTGACCCAAATAAGCCAAATATGGTAGTTATTGACCAAATCTCACCCAAATATGGCATGTAATTGATTAGGATCGTTTAAGTGTAAATCGGGATAGAAAGTCACTGCTACAATTTTTATCTCGACAAACCCACGTAATTCGCAAATCTAATACAATGAAGCCCAAAAAGCATCTAAAGGTGTTCGACCAGTACAAGTCAATGATGAATACAAAGATAGTCCAGAGAAAATGCAATAAATCCTAAACATAAATGCCCCAAAGTTCGACTAAGACTAACTAGTCTAAGTGGCTTCCTCGTCTGATGATATCTCAATCAGCCCGGGAGGATCAACATCTCCCTCATCATCGGAGGATATGACGATGATTTCCTTCTTCTTAATTGGGGAATGCTTTGGGGTCGTCTTGGTTGCACGAGGTCGCCTTGCCAATTTCAGGTATAGCTCCCAGATTCTCTCTTTTCCTCGCTCGAGTTCCAAATGGCGTGCACAACGCCCATAATCACAACTCTCGGTACGGATGCGGTTTCGTCCATTTAGCTCCCTTCCATGGACAAATCCGAAGACTCGGAAAGTGGCGGGTGCCCGATCCTTGGATCGAATAGTCTTCCGCTCCCACATGAATACATCGGGGACCTCGACTCGACTTTGGGCCGTCATCTATCGTAAAAGGAAAATTAACCTTCAATCCCGATCACTTAAACGATCTTACAAGTGTCAATGATATGTCATGAAAATGCATGATATGCAGAATTTAAATTTACAAGTTTAAAGCAAAGGGGTTGAAAAGCCTAACCAACCGATGTTACTCTTTTTTTTTTAATTTTTGGTTTTAGGTATACCAACCGTCCATTTCACATGCGCATGAGACCAGTGAGGTTTAACTCTAAAGAAATCAAAAAGGGCTCGGGTATGGTCCTAAGAAGGCTCCCGCTATACGAATCGATGAGCCGCCCACAAGCGCGATCAAACAACAAGTGGGTAGGATCATCAATCTCGCATAGCGAGCGGGATTAAATATGGTCAACCCAAGTATAATCAAACACAGGAGCTTCGCATACCAATCCCTATCTATGGCAACCTAAAGGGTGATTTCACGGCTCGGGTTTAGGCGCTTGTGTGTGCGGTGTCGTGATCCTCGAAATATGCAAGACATGCACAGCAATTCATATCAAAACACCATTTCAATATGGGAGTAAACAAACACACAATCCAAAACACCATATCCGTATAAAATTGGTTAGCAAAGACGCCACCCCTTATAACTCCCATCTGCATCAACATTTAATATTTTTTGTTAATGAACGCACCTCACCTTCAAGAGCACCTGCAGAAAACAAGGTTAGAGAACACTCAACATTTTTATCGACTTAAGTCCTCTTATGATTTTACAAGTTCGGTCCCCAGCGGAGTCGCCGGTCTGTCGCGACCCTCCGGAATTCCCTTTCCGATTGCGAGAGGGTTAACGAGCCGATCCTTTGGACCCCGGTTGGAAGCGGATCTTTGGGATCACGAGCCTCTCCCAAGACCCATTACTTGAATCGCGATGTGGAGAAAATTTTACCGAAGTCGACCTTAGTGTGGTCGGGTGGCATGTGCACAGTGTACATGCATTTGGAGTCGCCACCGATCAATTTATTGGAGGGTATGATCGGAAACCCTACCGAGCGGTTGGGAGAAACCGTTTGGTTCTACGAAAATTAGAGATTTGGGTCCGGGGACTTGGTTACGCCGAGATTTTTATCGACGCCCTTTCGGTTACCGATGTTGAGTGTTTTTCTAACCTATGAATTCATGCAGATGAGATGTCGGGTGAGGTAGGTTCTAGCAATCTAAGGTATCACGCAGACGGGAATTTTCTATCCTAACGATCACGCTTATGAAATTTAATGCGCAATCGGGATAATCACAATCAATCCAATCAATCAGTCAAGTAGACGTGTCTAATATGGCCCTATCACCCCACAGAAATGTCAAATTTGGGTTCCGGGATAGTTCGAGAAAATTTGGGGCGAAAGGCCCAGAAGGGTAGAATGGTCATTTTTGGGGGTTCGGGACCCGAAAATCACAAAATTGGGGTTGGGCCAGTTGAATGTGGCCATTTCCCATTTTTTGTGATTTTCTAGAATTTTTCTAATTTTTCTAATTTTTTTGGATTTTTTATTTATTTTCTAAAAGAAATGGAATTTTTCGGATCAATGTAGATCGACCCTCTAAGCCTCGAAGATTCTCAATCCAGACTATAAGAGTCCCGAATCGACCTAAGTATTTTTAGAAATTTTTTTGGGAAAATCTGAGAATTTTTGTGAATTTTTTATGAATTTTTGAATTTTTTTTGGAAATTTTTATCAATTTTTATTTATTTTTTATTAATATTTCCGGACCGGGTCAAACCGATCAACCCGGTCCACACCGCTCGAGCACTAAACGGTGCCGTTTCTATTTATTAGATTTTTTTTATTTTTTAAAATGTTTTCTAATATTCAGAAAATATAAAAAAGAATGGACGGCCGTGATCAATCTCAGATTTAATCTCGGCCGTCGACTTGCCACTATGTAAAACGACGACGCATCGACCTCATCCACACAAAACGACGCCGCACCTGTTAATCGACGGACGGTCACGATTAATCCTAAGGCCCGATCCGAGCCATCCATGCCCTCAACGCACGAAACGACGATGCATTTGTTACGGGCGTTAAACGACGTTGCTCACCACTTACCCATACGGCACCGTTTTTTATTTTTCTAATTTCTACCTAATATACTGAAATTCCGAAAATACAAAATATCGATCCAACGGTCTAGAATTGAAATCAACTATTTTTCTCCACCGTCGGATCTAATCCGACTCGACCTTTTCGCACGCACGGCTAAGCTAACTGGGGCCGACTCGGACCACTCACAGGATGACACCTCAGAACTTTGACTTGTTGATCGCCACGTAGACTTCGTCATCTACCTCTCGCCAGCGACAGAATGAACGGCCGAGGCTCTTCCGGCGAGATCTAATAGTGAGATCTCGCAGGAATGGCCTCAAACCAGCGCCGATCGACTCGATTTAACCTCTAGATTAACACATCTAAAAACCAGGCAAATTCATTCACGAAATTACCACTAATCAAGCTTACACGGTATCAATATCACAAAGTTCAACCTAGCATCACAGAGTATATTAGTTTAATTCCCTCACATAGAAGCTCGAAAAGGAGTATAGGAAACTTACCTTGAGCTCAGATAGAGCTCGCGAGGGCTAAAATGGCCTCGCCGACGTTCGACTGCACCGGCATGGATCACAAGCTCAACTAGAGGTTTTCAGCAAGATCAATGCCGAGAAATGGATGCGATCATGACCATGGATGTTCAAGAAACAAAAGGCACACATCAATTGCGGGGAGCGAGTTCGCGAAAGCAAGATGCCATGAATGTACAAGAACAAATCGCGAAGTTCAACTCACCGATTCGGGCAGCCTTTGGTGGCGAGACCGATGGCGATCGCTTCCTTGACCCTCGGGTGAACTCCCGGTGGTGATCTTCGAGCTCGATATGGCCTGGATTAGTCGGACAAGGATCTCACAGTCTTCGCTTGAAGTTCCAACTATGGCGTCTCTCTCTCTCTCTCTCTCTCTCTCTCTCTCTCTCTCTCTCTCTCTCTCTCTCTCTCTCTCTCTCTCTCTCTCTCTCTCTCTCTCTCTATTACATTGATCTAAGCGAGCATGAATGAACCTCCTCCTATCTCGCGAACCTTCTCGCCCTTTTTATACCGAGTTTGAATTTTAGCGCGTCGGGCGAAGCTTGGCCGAGTTGTCCTCATGTGCTCTCACGTGATTTTTGGTTCGCCGGAAACCGGAAGGCGATGGCCATCACAATAAACTCCGTTTGGTTCTCCGTTAATCGCAAATTGAGCTCAAATTGGGGCATTCTGTGAAATGTTGACTTTTTGAACCGCCGAGGCTTTGACTAGCGATTCCGACCACTTCCGGCAGCCATTGCCCGTGCCGCCAGTGGCAATCAATGCTCCATGACTTGAATAACAAAACCCCCACAATAATTGAACTAATTAGGATCGAATTGCCCTTCGGTTTGATCGTTGAAATTCGATCTCGAAATCTGCAGATTGGCACGAGTCGTCCGAGGAAGACGACACTATGCTGGACCGGTTCGACCGGTCCGACCGGCGGCCAGACCGGTCTAAACCGGTTCGGACAGTGAACTTTCCAAAATTTTCAAAATTAATCAAAATTGGTGGAGAATTTTTGCAATTAAACCTCAAAATTGTATTTAGGGGCCTGAATATCATCTAGAAATGTGGTTTTGCCCAAAAGTTCTTATCAATTTCAACAAAAGCCCCAAATTTTCCAAAATTGCCAATTTTGGAAAAACCTCAATTGGACGTCCAATTGATTAAATTGGACCACGATACCCCTGGAAATCAATTTGGAATGTGTTAAAACATAGGGGGACAGTCCTATTTTGCCACGAAAGTCCCTCAATTAAAAGTAATTTCAAAAATTGGCAAAGTGAGGGACTAAATTGCAAAAATTTTGGGGGTTTTTGCCCAATTCGTGCAATTCGTGTAATTGAGGGTGCAATTAATCAAATTGAAGCTCGAAAGGACTGAAATTGAATGTCTGGACTCTAAATGTGCAGAAATTGCAAATAAAAAAACTCAATTTGTATTTTTTTTATGCAAATTCAATCTTCGGTGTTGTGAAGAAACACCTAAAATTGAATTCGATTTTTGATTTTTCGTGAGGTCAATATGAAAAGGGAATTAAAATAAAAATATTGGACATTTTTATGTATTTTTGTGACCTCAAAAATTATTTTTTATGAATTTTATAATATTTTCCTATTTTTCGAAAATATTAAAAAATGTGAAAAATATGAAAAATTATTTTTTGTTCAAAATTGGTTCCTTATGCTAGGCCAAGGTTCCCAAACTTTATTTTAAATTTTGTTTTACTTTTTGTGAATTTTTGAGAATTTTTGGAAAATAAAACTAAGGAAAAATTGATTAAAAATCGGGTGTCAACAATTGACTAAGCGACCCTTGCCCCTGCAGCTTGGCTTTGTCTTTTTGCGACCTGTAAAAGGACTTTGTATAATTAATCAAGTGCAGCATCAACTACATCAAAGGAAAGCAATGACCCAACTCACCCGAACTTTGATCCTTTGTACCGATTTGTCCTCGCGCTTTGTCCCGCATCGTTACTTTCTGCGGTGCGCTCACCTACCCCCGCAGCCTGAGTTGGATTTTTCGGAACCTGCAAAGTGACATAGCATAATTAATGTAATGCAACAACACATACATAAAAGGAAAATCACCAATCAAATAGGTTACTCCAACATTGCACCTGTGTATCGACCGAGGTGTCCCCGCGCATTGTTCTGCACAATTGCTTCTTATGCTTTCCTCGGCCACCCCTATAGGCTCAATTTGTCTTCTTCTAACCTACTAATGACGTAGCATGATTAATGTATTTCAACAACAACAACAAACAAATGCTTTCCCGCAATGACTTTTAAACAACTTACTTCAAGTTTGCTTTTACGCATCGAATTAGTTGTCTCGACACTTTGTCCTCCACCACCACCACTTCCCCTGGTGCCCTCACCTACCCCTATATCATTACTCGTCCGTGTATTGACTTGCTATCCTTGTTGGCCCTTTTTTGTTGGACAACCAAGAGTATTATGCCCTTTTCCAGGGCATAATGAGCAGTGAATTGTTCCACCAGCCATGCTCATTCTGTTACCAGAGAGCTCAATATCCTCCAGCCGTCTTTTCTTCTTAAGCCTACCAACTTGCTTCTTCATTGGGAGAGGTTATGTGGGTTGATGATTTGTTTTCTCCCAAAACTTGTTACTTCTTAGAGGCTGCATCATAAATTCATATGAAGCAAGATACTTACTTTTCTTGTAACAATCATCCACATAATCTTCCGCATTGAATTGTTGGCTTTGGATGGCACAAATGGCATGGCAGCAAGGTATTCCAGTCAATTGCCATGCTCGATAGGAACATTTTCTTCTGTCCAAATGAACTACATATTTGTCACCATCATTCAATATCTCGAACCCATCGTCTCCATTCCAAGTTGCATGACAAAACCTACTGGAAGTAATGCTCTGTTCCAATTTTTTCACAATCCTAGGCCACATTGTGTAGGCCATTTTGAACATTCATCCCGCAGCCTTTGCAATCTTGTCATTACCATTAATCTAATGTCTTCCAGCATACTGATAATTGATTGGGACCTAGCTCCTATAATCCTACCATTAAATGCCTCACAAAGGTTGTTATTGATGGTATCACACTTAAATTCTTCACTCAAGAAGGCTCTACACCAATACTTTGGATCGGTTTGGAACAATGCTTCAATAGCTTATGCCGACAATGCAAATAGAGCTTGTTCTGAATTCTGAAATCTGTCATATTTGTGCTCTTCGCAATCAGCCGAATTACCTCTCGCAATTGCTCTCCTTTATACTTCTTAGCCCAATTAGCATATATGTGCCGAGCACACATTCCGTGCTCAAGATACGGCATCAAATCAGCAATTGCTGGCACAAGTCCCCACACATTGAACAAGCATGTGTAAGCACCAGTTAGTATCTAATAATATAAATGCAAAAGTTCAAGGATAGTACCTTTTGTTGGTCACTGATGAATGCCCACCTTTTTCCATCGGTTATTTCAAGGTCCCATTAGATTTTTTAAAAACCAGCACCAAATGTCTTTGTTCTCTACCTTCACAACAGCCCATGCTGTTGGAAACATTTGATTATTTCCATCTCTGGCAATGGCGGCCAAGACCTCGAAACCAATGACTTTCCCGCAGCCAGCTAGGAACCCTTTTCTGCATGCCTCGAAACATACATACATCCTATTAAACTGTGTCCCATCACTAAGCAATGGCTTCTCCACAACTTCAACATGAATTCTACTAGGAGGATTCCGGTACTTGCATTCCCTAGCATACTCCCAGATTTGTGCATATTCTTCTTTGTACGTACCCATCAACGTACGCATCACCTTGTACTTGGCCCTTTTGCATTGACTGCTGGAAACATTCACACCTATTTGCTCTCTAACTAGTTGTTTCGGATGAGGACCTTTAATGTTTGGCATGGCCTTAATGGTGCTGAAGAAATGCTTGGCTAGCCACACACTAGTCACTCTATTATTATCGAAAGCAATACTACATGTGTGCTCCTCCCGCAGTGAGCGAATCTACAATGAACGAAACCTCTTGGTCATTGCAGCATATATATGCCAAGGGCAACCGCCTTGTGCACACTTTGCTTGAACATAATCCTTTATGTTTCTAATGAATTTGATATTCCTCTGTTCACTAATTGAGTACCCTACAATAGCATCTCTAAATTGCTTCACATCATCAAACTTCATCGATACACATAATACTGGACTTGCACTACTTGCATCATAAAAGGGAAACTTAGTTTTCCTTTGTGGTTGAACTGCAACATCATCATCCTCATCTTCCGAGCTACTATCATCGCATTCATCATATTCACCATCATCACCATCTAATGATGTTGGAGGTCTGTCATTCCGGTTTATCGAAATGGCCTCATTAAGCTCCCGAAATGGTTGTTTAATCTTTTCATGATATTTCCTCACCCGTGCCCTAGTCAGTTGCATATCCTCATCATCAACATCACTTGTACAAAATGTATGCACAAGTGTTTCGTCATCTTCATCATCTTCATCGTCAACATCCCAGTATGCGGGTTTCTTCTAGTCTCTTCATCAAGTACTGACCCATCACCGTCAAGAATACCACCACTTACCCGAGCTTGCGCACATAACTCTAGGACATGAGCTATGTGAAAAGGCTCAGCTTCCCGCCCTCTCGGATCTCCATGACATGCATCATCAGCTACTTCGCTTTCATTACGAGCTTCCAATAGTGTTTCCTGATGTCCATTACCATTGCATTCAACATACGGAAAAATTTCATGACCATGCAGATGTTGGTAGACAATATCTCTCAAACCATTATCATCAAACACATGTCTCACACCATCCCTAAGACTTTTACCGGGAATTTGATAGTAAACTTCTTCTACTGTGCATTTGCCCTGTTCATCTATAGCCTTGACAAGGTCTTTATAAGACAGCCTACTGATGTTAAATCCATATTTCCTCCTACATAATCGCATTGTTCCCCGAAAATAAACTTACCACCTGTCCAAACTCTAAAGGCGGTTGTTGTATCACCCCTATTGACACCGCAGACAAGGGAAAATAATCATTTCAATAGCAAACAGCACAACACAAACATCATTATCAACTTTAACAATACATAACGGCAACACTTTCAGTAAATAATGAGATAGAGGACAACTTCTAATTTGTCCCCACAACACACTTTAAATAAAGACAACAACTTTAACTTTCGGTTCCCACAACTGCAATACTTTGAATAAACAATAATTTAGGCGACGGTCAGTGGACCCAAAACGACAAACTTTAATGGCAAACATAATATGTCACTCACCTTTACACTCTTATAGTAACCACTATTTTGGGCGTTCGATCAATGTCGTTCTCACTCATTCGTCGTCATTCAACAAAAAAAAATACAAAAAATGACTAACCTTTACCGGTGTAGAGTCAAGATTCGTGCGCCTCAGAAGCCCTCTTCACTTGAGAGCTTCGACTAAACTTGCTTGACCGATTGAAACCCAGCGAGCGAGAGCGACAATTGAGTGAGAGATGCGATTTTTCCCTAACTCGAAATTTGGGGACAAAAATTGATTTTGCCCTAAGTTGCCTGTCCCGATCCACCTTAAGCCGCTTCCACATGATGTCGTATCGAGTTATTTCAAGGCCACGGCATCGTTTGCTGGGTTCTTTAGGCACTTGCCTTGTACGGTAGTACATGCTGCACAAGGCACTTGTTCTTTGTTTATTTCTTTTTTTAAATTACATATGTTTTTTTAACGTTTTTGAATTATTTCATATTAATATTTTTAGAGCAAAAAATAAAACTTTTTGTAGCCATGCAAGCATTGTGCGCACTATCCTTGAAACTTCGCAATTCCAAGGAAAAAATATCTTTTTTACTATTTGTCGTCAATTTCTCTTCATAATTTACAGACGGACTTTATTAGCAATGATTTCTGCGACGAACGTGTCACTGGAAATGTAATTTTGTGACGAAATTTCCTACAAATCTGATGTTTCGTCAGAAATTAGCAACGAACTCTTTTTCATAGGTAATTTTCCGTAGTTAATTTTTTTTTTCAATTTTTGAATTATTTTATATTTTTGGTCCAACAAAGATATGTTACTCGTCTTTAAAATCGTCGCAAATTGACGACAAATACAAAAAAAAAAATAGGTAATTTTTTTTTGTCCCGAGAAGTTTCAAGGACAGTGCACGTAATGCTTGCAACGCTAAAAAGAAGAGTTTCTTTTTTTTATGGGCTCTCAAAATTTAACATAATTGAAAAACATAACAAAAAACATATGAAATATGTGCCCTGCGAGTCTCGCCTTTGCATTTTTTTTACTTCATTCGTAAATATTTTAGTTGTTTCGCACTGTTTTGGGAAAAAAAGAAAAACTTCGTTCGCTCTGTACAAGTGGAGGAGCCTAGGAAAGTTGAACTTGGCCAATGTGGCAAAATATTTTTTGAGTGAACATTTAAGTTCACGAACTTCGTAAAAGTGAACGCTTGAGTTCATTAATTTTGTAAAAGTGAACGCTTGAGTTCCTTAACTTTGTAAAAGTGAACGCTTGAGTTCCTTAACTTTGTAAAAGTGAACAGCTAAGTACCATGAACGTCTTCCTAATAACTACAAACGTTGGTGTGACTTTGTCAAACACATACTCAGAGCTTAACATCATCAAACTCACCAATTGCACATACTCCAATGGACCAGCAAAATGGTGCTTTCTTAAATTAAACAGCTACCCCTTTAACAATTAATAGTCATCCATCATATACCAATAACACAAAAAGACGCAACCCATTGCCATAAAAAACAGAAACCGCAAACAACCAACCCCCCTCCCATCAAAAACAAAAAACCCTCTTAGGCTTTCCATACATCAGCACCTATTAACTTCTTATTCTTTTTGGAACAGATTGTCCAGTTGGGTGTCCCGAAGATATCAGCACCGCTAAACTCCTCCCAGGTTGCAATAGGAACCGAATTGGACCAAAAACAGAAAACGGAGACCCCTCGACATCAAAAAAATCCGGGAAGGTACACTTCAATAGGTGATTTAGGCGGTTAAAAGTTATGCACATTCTCGAACATGTGTAAGAGATGTCCGCATGTTCGAGCTCATTAACGGGGATGACATTGCGTTCGTAGTCTCCATCTTCGGTAGTTATATCGACATCACCACTAGCATATGTGCATAACTTTTAGCCATCTAAATCACCTACTTCACTCGGCAACTCTGTTGTTCGGTTCAATCCGTTTTCTATTTTTGGTCCAGTTGGTTTCCTCACTCACTCCCGTAGCCCGACTCTATTTTCTTTTAACCTACAAAAAATGCAGCATCATTAAAGTAATGCAACAATGACCAAAATGAATGTCACCAGCATCATAAAGGGGCTATCTGATCGCAAGTAAAATAAGAAGTTAATCACCCTCCAAACATTTGCCACCTGAACCACAAACCACTATCCAGCCATATATATTTCATCACTCGTATGTCCTCTTCTAATGAAAGGAGACATCTTCAAGTCTACGAGCAAAAGATGACGAGGCATAATGCGAGAAAAGAATTGTCTTCCCCTACCCCAAAACCCTCCTTGCAAGATCAAATGATAAAGGTCATTCATATGTGAAGATCTTAACCCGATGCTCATAGCAAAGGACATGTAGACACCGATGACTTGTTCAAACCTAAATACATACTCTCTACAAATGCAATACAGGCACGTACGAAAGGGCTTCACCATCTAAGGTCCCTTAAACAGGGAAAACTTAATGTTACCCCACGATACTATTACACGGATGAAATAAATGGATGAACCTGCATAAGGATATGACACACACCTACAAGGGTCAAAGTTTCTAAACCAAAACAGGAAATCAAAGCTTTAGCAATAGAGACTAGCAGATAAATTTTCAATAGCACACAAGAACTCGGAGTGGTCATCTCGGATGAATTAGCCTAAGCATAGCATCTCACTAAGCAGAAAGTTAAGCCATAGCTAATTGCCGTTAGGCTAGAATAAAAACCTACAACCACATGATTAAACAGTCTAAGACATCACCGTAGAAAATTACATGCCTAAGATGCATGTGAGACCAAACAAGAAATGAGTTTCGGTGCACATCAATGAAGTTTAGTCAGATTTGTCTTCTTGATGATTGAGAAGTATCTTGTTTATAAAGTTTTACCTTCTTCTTAGGTGCTCGAATTCTTTTATCAATATCTTCACTTGGGCAATCGAGATTACTTCCCTCCCGTGCATCCGAGGAAGAGATGGTTCCAGCAGCATTTGCAAATGTAGTGAGCTCATTCATCTGAGTTGTCAGTACTTTAACGTATACTTGTTCATTAACATAGACTTCATATTAGATTGTGTTCCCTATTCATCAATGCTCCCACCTACATATGCTTAAACATTTTTACCCCTTTCAAGAGCAGCCTGCAATAATAGGAGAATTAGTTTGTGTCACGACCCGAACCCTGCGAGCCGTCGACATCCCACCTGGCCACGACCGTATGCAGTTCTCTAGGATCCAAAGGCCAACAAATACAACACTTACGGAAGCAGAAACAATTTCCTGTACATAAACCAATTAACATCACGATGACTTTGGACGGTAAAACAAACTTATGTACATATATATAATTGTTACAACCTTCAAAGCTAGGGCTTTAGAAGCCACCGTACAAGCCTGTGACCACCTATAACAAAGGATTACGTGGTCGAAGCCCACTATGCTTCCAAAAGAAAATACTCTACAAAAGCTAAAGAGGCCAACTACCCTAGGCCTCGTCCTCGCTATCCGGTACTATATCATCTCTTGGCTCCAACTCATCCTCGTCGAGCTTAGGTGGCTGTTCCGCATTCGATGGCTCGACAACTTCGCTATCTTCTTCTGCGGTACCGCAGCTATGGGGTTAGGCGCCAAAACTCCATCTCCAAGATCTGGATGCACTACCACACCATCTAAAGGAGCAGCATTTACCGGATCAAACTCTCCGACTCCATCAAAGGGAACATCAAATCCTCTCAACGGTCCCACGGTCATATTACCGTGGCAATACGTCCAAGCTACATATGTATGGGGCTTCCAAGTAGATCTCCCCGTGTCCACCCAAATCGTTGTCACGTGCCTACAATAAACTTTGTTTTCCCCCACCGGATATTCTGTTACTAAGGTATCTATGTCTTGGGGAATACCGAACCTACGAGGCGGTTCATTCATGCTTGCGGCAGAGGGTCCGAAATAAACAATGAGCCCACGACGGGGTGAGAATAAATCTCAGCAGGAAAATCTCTAACCCTAGATCAGGTCGCTAGTGCCTTCGGACACAACCTAGGCGAGCAATACTCAAGAAACCTCTCCTCGGTCAATGGCTCACGGAATAAATCTCAGAGAACATATTCTTTTTTCTCCCAACTTGCTATACCTTTAGAAAAATTCCATGTTACTCGGAAAATATTCCACGTTACTCCGAAAACTCCACGTTACTCCACCGACATCATACAAGTTCATAACATTGAGCCTCGGACCTTTATAGAACACGGCTCTATATATATATATATATATATATATATATATATATATATATATATATATACCAGGGTCTCAGACACAGAGGAATATGACTCATAAATCTCGGTCTCGGACACATAGGAACACGACCGGATTAAGTCTCGGACAATTAGTCGAACACGACCCACTTCGGTCTCGGACGACTTAATTGAACACGACTTTCATACCTTCTCGATCTCAGAAAATCGGAAGAATACGGCTCACTTTGGCCTCGCACGACTTGATTGAATACGACCCTCATATTTTTTGAGTATAGATCGGGACCACGTGATTTGCTCATGTTAGAAAATTAATAAATCGGGACCACCCGATTAATCACGCTAATCCATAGATTAATCCAGACCACCCGAACAATTTATGCTACCAGAGAATTCAATCTACGCCATACGACCATATTTATGCTAACGTAGCAATAAATAAATAACATACGATTAAAATTATACTAACGTGCAATTAATACGCACCATACAATTTAATTATACCAACGTGGGAATTTATCGGGGCTGAACAATTTAAATATTCTAACGTGCAATTTATTCACTACTATAGTACTAAACTATAATAATACCACATTTCATTAATCCCATGGCATAACAACATATTGTCACATAAAAGTAACTATAGTTAAAATCTAATCTAACCATAGTTCAAAAAATTAACTAGAATTAATAACTAACCTAACCATGGTTAAATAATAGCATAAAGTAACTAGAGTTAGCAAAAGTAACCATGGTCCAACTTTGACCATGCAAAAATCCTCTTGAATTTACTATTCACTTCAAGAACATGGTGTCTCTCTCCTCACTCCCTCCATTTTCGGCCATAGCCATTCCAAGCTCAATTCCAACAATTTCTTCATCAAAAATTTCGCAAATACATGGTCTCTTAGCAACCTAACCGCCTAATTTAGGTTTAGAAATAATCCTACCTCAAAAACTAGCAAAAACCTCCGTTGAACGGTTGAGAAAAGCTTGAATCAAGAGGCGATTCCGGCGGTCCTTGCACGGCCGGCGATTCTACGACGATCCAACAACTCCAAGCTATCCAAAGCGATATCGGTGAAAGCTTGAAGAATTTTCGGTGAGAATGGTGGTGGTGTAGAGAATTCGGCCAAGAGAGAGAGAGAGAGAGAGAGAGAGATGTGGTGAGGTAGAGAGAAAGTGAGCTAGAGAGACAAGGTTCTTGAAAAATAAAGAGGAAGAAGGCCAAAATAATAACTAATATAGGTTAGGATAATATTGGGAGAGATATTTTGGTCTTCAAAGTCAAGAGGGGTAAAATGGTAATTTCCTCCACCAAGAATAGTCAAATTTCGGCCAAGGGGTGTAATGACCAAAATGCCCTTGAGCTAAAGTGAAATCTTGGGTATTCTCCAAGGGCAAATGGGTAATTTCCCATTTCCAGTCCAAATTTTATTTTTTTTGAACCCTTTGGGCGAACCGCGAAGAAATTGTGCACTGGATGAGAAAACGTCCAAAATTTATTTATTGAACTCCCCGAAGGTCCGACGTCAAATTACAAGGCTCAATTCGTGATCAATCTCGATCAATAGAAATTTCAGCGTATTTCAAACTAACGGACGGCTTTTAGGAGTTACGCGTATCGACCCGTGATTAAAATCACGTTTAAGAATTACTCGAGCCATGGCGACCTTGGTTGTCATTCAATTGCAAGGGTCAATCACTAGTCCCGATGGTCGCGATCATTAAAAAATAATTTAGGGATGTTTGGAACCCATATGAGGTCAAACGGAATCATTCGTGATCCAAGAGTATGATATTATCCAAATCGTTCCTTAATCATTCTAGGATCGGCCTATATTAGTCCAAAATATCCCCTCGACAATTTTCATGGCCAAAGAGTCAATCTAGAATCAAGTTCTTAGGTCCACGTACTTGATTTTCCTAGCTAGCCATTAACATTTGGTTAGTGCATTCGGAATAGACCATTTCTAAGTGAGATTAAACTAAAATACATCAATGAGACTTTTCATTTATTCAAAGCTTCAAAACGAGTCGATTACATGGATGTCACGCTTTGGTTCTACCACTAATTAAGGGAAAAAGGATTGATCGGGTTTTCTCTACATATCCGCACAAAAATACGTTCAAAATTCAACGAAAATGCTCATGCCACATGCGTACCTATAGAGTATGACACTGAATTATCATAAAATCAAATTTAAGCATTCTTTAGACTATGCTAATGATACCAAATGTCGTATCTATGAGACAAATGTCATCTAGATTTTGGAGTACTTTCTGATCCAAGAAGCACTAACTTACGAGATATAGGACCTACTTTCGGAACCTTATATTCACTTTCTTCGACGTAACTTGAGCACTCACCTTTACACATTCAATACATTATGTGATACAGGACAACTTGAACATTCACCTTTACACACCAGCAGCCCCTATTGTGGTCAATGTCGTTTTCTCCTCTTTTGCACTCTGTCACCAACACGATATTGAATAAAATTTTACTCATTTCTCCATTGAACAAAAAAAAAATTACTAACCTTTACCCCCTAACTTTGGCTCTCAACGGATAGAGAAACGATGTTGTTTTTCCTGCTTTTACACTTTGTCAATAACACGACATTGAATAAGATTTCAATTATTTTATCGTCAATGGACAAAAAACAACAAATGACTAACATTTACCTTCGATTAACCGATATTCGTTCGCATGAGAAGCCCCATTTGCTTGAGAGCTTCAAACACCGAGGTCGATTCAAACACATGATCCAGGTCGATTCAAACACAACAAATGACTAATATTTACCTTCAATTAACCGAGATTCATTCGCGTGAGAAGCCCCATTTTCTTGAGAGCTTCAAACACCAAGGTCGATTCAAACTCACGATCCAGGTTAATTCAAACACAACAAATGACTAACATTTACCTTCGATTAACCGAGATTTGTTCGCGTGAGAAGCCCCATTTGCTTGAGAGCTTCAAACACCAAGGTCGATTCAAACATACGATCCAGAGCGATTGTAGACCTTTACTTTCACTATTAGAATGGAAGCCCCAATTCGTGCGAGAGACCAACAGATGTGTTCAGAGAATGATGAGCAGAGATTTACCCTAATTCTCTCCCCAATCTCTCCATTTTGCCCTAAATCTATCGCTGCAGAAGGTAACTCAATGACGTCGTCTCTATTAGACAAAGAAACAACGTCGTCTCTTCCTGTCGACGTGGATAACATTTTCCACCTTGGCAAATTAGGCCTTTTCCAAAAATTACACGTAGAAATTGAAAACTAATTCAAATTTACACGTAGGATGACTGGCCGGAATTAGCACTCAACTACACACTTTTACTCCGATATGGCACTTAAGTGAATGTTTTGAAAGTTATGGCACTCAAGTGAATGCCGTACAAAAGTTATGGCACTTCTAGTGTACTTTTCCCGCAATTTGGATTGTTCAAAGCTCCGTTGCACTCTTCATGGCCGAACTCCTCGCCGTTTTCAAATTTGCTATCGCAATTCATCTATTATTCGCCGCTTTTGTACTCAGGTTATTCAGGGCGTTTACATCGAGCGGTTGCGAAAAAATCCAACGGCATGTACTTATCATTGTTGCAGACTTTGTTGGTCGTGGTTGTATCCGAATCACCTCCAACGGCATTGCAAGTAGATAAGAACCTTAGGATAGAGACTTTGATACACTGTGCAGTATTCATGCTAATATCAATTGTGTCTCTGTTTTCTTTGATTTATCGCTTGGACACACATTCAACAACATAAATTAGGCTTAAGTACATTACAAGTGCCAAAACTTGTATATGGCACTTACTTTAATTCCAAAATTTTCAAAACGATCACTTAAATGCCAATTTTTTTAAAAACGATTACTTCAGGGTTAATTTTTTTTTAAAACGCTCACTTCAGTGCCAACTTTAGTAAGCCATGTCAGCTCAAATATTAATAAAAAAAATAGGCCACGTTGGATTTCCAATGAGCTATGTCAGCTCAAATCGGAGTTGACATTGAAGTGAGCATTTTTCAAAAAGTTTGGCACTTAACCGATCGTTTTGAAATTTTTAGCACTAAAGTTAGCGTTGTACACAATTTTTTGTACTTATAATGTACTTTAGCCGCATAAATTATGTAGAGTTTACGGTCGTGGATATCTTCACTAATCTCGAGGCTCCTTTTGGGTCAAATGCTTGATGTTCTGGTACTGAGAACTTGCAATTCTTCTAGTTTACTGATAATAGTGTCCATTTTGATGCGGTTAGTATTTGGAAAGGTTAGAACGCAAGATGAGAGCTGTAGGTTATTCTAATGGAAGAACTTTCCAGTCTAAGAAAGTTTAGCTCCTTTTGGGTCATATGCCTGATGTTCTGGGGTTGGGAATGTGCAAATTATCTGATTTACTTATAATTTTTTCCATTGAAATGCCATTAGTACTTGGGAAATGTTACAACGCAAGATAAGGGTTATAGGCTGATGACGTTTGTTTGAACGTTCGGCTTTTGTTTTGATTATATTGAACAATAATATTTATTTATTCTATTTTCACTCAAGCACTCCAAGAGAGAAAATTTTCCATTTGAGGAAACCTCGGTACATAAGTTTTGCATTTCGTCAAATTACTTTAGATTGTCTCTATATTTCCTATGCTAAGCTAGTTTCGCTTTCAATATGGAATCTATCTACAATACAAATAATGAAAGCTGCTAGCCCGACCGTCTAATAATACTGTCAGTAATTTCTAATCACCATGATCTCCAAATTAATGAGTGTTTTATGCAAAACACACGGTGATGGTGTGTAAGTCTACGATTGAAATTGTAAGATCCTTAACAATACTATTAGGAAAGCATTTTCCTACAACTAATCTCTCTTGCTATACATGGGATTATCTTAGAGTTGCATTCTACCAGATGGTCGATGTGGTGGTGGATGGTGAGAAAGGTACTAGGTATAAAAATACATTATTTTATTTCGCCACTCACACGTTTGAGTATTAAATTACCATATTTTCTTTCCAACACAAATTTTATTAAAGAGATTTCAAATCTTGAAATTTCATTTTTCTTTATAGTTTCTTTGTGGTAGGTATTTCCATTTGTAATTTCTTTCAATCATTTAAGTTTTAAAATGTTTAGTGCTAGGATATTGTTGTTGCAATGATGATTTGGAAAAGTAAAAAGTGAGACAAATGAAACTTTTGGGTATTATTATATGGGTACATAGATGCATTAGAGCCATTGTCCCAGCCAAAGAAATAAGAAGAATCGTTCATTTACTTGAAAGTACATTTTTTATGCATCGGTTATACGAACTGGCCAATCACATTTTTTGCCTTGCATCCCTACAATTTTGCATTTGAAATTTTAAGACTCAATTAGAGTTGGCAAGAATTAGTTTCTCCCTATATTATTGCCGTCGTACATCCCACTTAAGAAATACCTTCTCTTACCTCAAACTCAAAAATGAGATTTTTGGAAATGCATAAAATTTTGGTGCTATAAGACAACGCTATTAGTGTATGTTACGTAATACAGTTGAAGCTGTCGTGACCCTCCCAATAGTCTGGGGGAATCGGGTTTAGAGATAATACCGAGCTAGGTCCAATGGTCCTCAATCGGCTCGTGTTCTCACAAACCCTTAATTGGTGCGGCGTTGGCAATTCATAAGAGAATTTTATCATGTGAGGAAGACGCCAAAAAAAGAAAAAAGGAAGACGCGGCTAGCCTATTGGGACTGGCTAGGGGCCAAGTAAAATACAATAGTATATCTCACTTCCTATGCAACTAGAGATTTATGGTTGGGGACTTGATTATACTAGCTGTTCCAACTAATGTCTTTCGTTTCCGACCAAAAAAAAAAAAAACTAATGTCTTTCGGTACCCTAACTTAATTGATTAGTGCCGCATGTAGGTTTTTTTTTTAATCCAATTATAAGTCGTAAAGTTCTTATTTGCTAATTGTCCACGCGATGTTTTTTTATTATTGTGATCCTAACATGTAATCTACCTATTTAAGTAAAACAAAATATCGAAAGAGAAATAAAAGAATTAAACAACAAATTCATTAAAACAATCATAAAAGAACCCACCACGGGCATGGCGTGTTTGGTGAGCTTTGAGCTCTTTGGCCTTAAGGCGTAAGCTGGTCGAAGGTTCAAAACCCTCCCAACGCGTTTCTCGGACTTAAGTGAGGGGGCCCTTGTTGGTGGGCTGCGGGGCTAGCCTCCCTCCGGGTATAGTCGCCGTCGGAAAGGGTCTTCGCCGCCCTTCGAGTGGTGGTGAGTTGACCCGATTACGACCGGCGGATCCTGGATTATCAAAAAAAAAATAAATAATAAATAAAGATAGAGTGTCCTAAAGTAATCTAATATCAATAGGTAGAAAGAATATAACACGACCTTGGTAGCAAGCCCCAAGACAACAATTCCATGAGCTAAGTTCAAATTGGGTCCAATTTCTTACCTAAAAGATCAATCTACTAAAACTAAACCATAGTGAAAGTTGTTCACTAAACCCCTAAACTAAGTGTATGTCATCTAAATAAAATTAAGTTATATCTGGTACTAAAATCTGACAACTAATTTTTTTTAATTATTCTATCTTGTTGAATATATTATTATTGTTGTTATTATTTATCATTTTTTAATCCAACCTAATTTTTTGGGCCTGGTCTACATTAAGGTCGCATACGTCGGAACTGATGTGAATACAAGTGTTCAAGTGATCTTCGGCTGTTTGATGTGGTCGGTCACATACTGGGACCGATTGGAGAACCAAAGTACAAAAAAGCCCCCTTTCTAACACCATCAGCTTCTAATTCATTTTTATTTTTTAATTAGTGTATTATTTATTTATTTATTATCTATTCCTTTTCGCACTCTTTTGTTGTCTTTGCTATTTTCCATTTTCGTACTTTTACAAGGGCGGACACTTGAATTGTCGACAAAAATTCAAGTGCCGATGTTATACATGATAACACTAAAGTTGGTGCCATCAAAAGCTCGATATTTTCATAAATTGATTGTTTAATAAGTGCATTCTGCATTGATTAACACATTTCTCAAAAATATTTCCCACAATATTAACGAGGACCTCAGAAAAAGCTCCTCCCCTCCTAAAATTATTCAAATTTTAGATTACGAGCAACAAAATTGCATTCTATACTGGCATTACCAACAAAATTTTGTTAAATTGGCACTCCCCTTGCTCCTTGCGGACTCATCTCTTGCTCCGACACACGTGAAGCTGTCTGAATATAATAATCCTCATTTTGGGACTCCAGATTGACCATTATTTGAGAAGGAGTATAAGAGAAAACGTCTCTTGCGAATGCGAGAGCATGAGCAAAATCATGAGATAGGGATTCGCTTCTAAGCAAAGAAGAGGGTCCGCAAGCAAGTCCAAATTAAAAGATTGGTAACGTCTAGACGACACTTTGACCCATTAGAGATTCAATTCGGGACTTTTTCTGTCGACAAAGCCCTAAGTCCGAGACGTTCGGGCACTACACTGTCAATTTGTGTAGAAAATTCGAAAAGATGAGACTTCCCGACTATTTCATGCACATTGTTTCGACTCATTCCGTATAAGTTGATTCTCAGCTTTTTCTTCGAACAAATTATTTTATCAATCTTCTCTTTCTGGTGGCGAGGACTGAAGGTCTCAGTGTGGTTGGTTTCTGTTTTTGGTGGATATTGTGAAACTTGCTATGATAATGAGTAATTGCTTTTGATGCTTGATTGTGTATTGCTTCCACCAAAGACCTATTGCAGCGATTCTTGAATGTTTTAGAGGAAGATGATTGTGAATTTATTCGAATGGTATGATCCTCAGAGTCCCATTTTACATCTAAGAAGTCGTATGGATGTTGACGGCTCAAAAGGTGAAGTTGATGGAGAAGGTTCGACTTATAGAGGCTAGAGAGAAAGTGAATTCTTGAGAGAATAACGAATTTCGAAGAACAAAATTTTGAAGAGCAAATATTTTAGAGGGAGATCTCACTTCTTATCAAGAGACGGAACAACTACGTGATCGAATCGAGTTGGAGATGTCAAAGAGAGAGAACTCATGTTGGAATGATAGTTGTAGTTGTGATGTTTATAAATCCTAAGTACTAAAATGTAGAACTCCGATTGTAATTGGTTGGCCAATAACCATATAATTGGGAAATTCTGACTACCATCAATTGTTTAAAGAATTAAGTAACCTCTTTTTTTGTACCGGGTAAGTAAACGTTCTTGATTATTGATTATTTACTAGTTAGATGATGTTTTACAGCTTTGCTTTGGGACTGGCTGATGGGTTGGCTGGGCCTGAGCACGACATGGCTAATGGCCATTGGTTGGATATAAGGCCGGAAAAGTCATGGGTACTCAGAAAAATGGCCTAAAAAATCAGGCCCTTGGAGCAAAGAAAGAACAGCATGAAATGAGCACTTTAGGTTAATCATTTAGAAATCTGGATACGAGGCCGGAAAAAGTCATGGCTACTCATGAAAAAATGGGAAAGTCTTATTTAATGCACAGGAGCTCCTATGTTATTTCTATCATCTTAGCTACTAAATAATTTACAAGCATTTAAAAAAATGCTATTGCATTGAGTAATATTACATTGGATTGAATCTTAATATTCTTAGACATAATTGAACGATACGTACAATTTCATAATTTAATACTACATGCTTTTTAATGTCTTGAGCTCATCCAATGAGAATCAACAAATAAAATTGGACTAAATATCTCCCGGATAAAAACCGGCCTAAAGTTGTCGGCAAAGCAACTTTCATGAGTCGCCTCATGGTGGCCTGTGTTCCTGGAACCACTTGTTACTCCTTTTTTCAGGCTGTAAAGAGATATGGATATCTTCATTGGATTCCCAATCGATAGAGCTCTGTCATTGGAAAAAAGCTGTACACATGGCTCAGGTCCACAAGATACAATAATTTGACTAAGACATTAGATAAATGGGGTGTCCTACTCCCTCTCCCATTCACATTCAATAAAGATGTGACGGGATCTAGTACCACCTCGTTCATTGGCAATTTGCGAGGCTTCAGCCGGTCGACCAACGCAACGACGCCGTTTATCCAAGAACAAATATTGTTCTTTCATGTAATTTTAATTCACGTCACACCATCACTTTTACACGTAAGACAAGTAGCCATGACTCGGCTGACACATCAAATTAATCAAGCGACGCTTGACCGAGAGGGCGTAATTACACTTTTATTCAAAAAGTTAGAATTAAATTGATTCAATTGAAAGGTTTAAGACTCGAATTCAATACTGACCGTGCAATTTTTCAACAATACTTAAGAATCAGTACCTCATATATTTTGTCATTTCTTGAGTAAATTGATCATTTGTGCCTATTATCGTGAAACTCTATTTCCACATATTACGAACTCCACGCTACTAAAGCAATTAGATGGAGTGATATTCAGGGGATATTTGGATTTCAACTTTTAACATTTGGGTCTCAAGTGAAAATAACGTAAATACAAAGGATGAGATCATTTGGGCACATGAGGATTGGGTCATGCAATTAAAAAAAAAATTGTTTCTTCAAAATTTGGCTCACAAGGAAAATCCTTCACTCATGCGTGATGGATTTTCTTAATCCATGCTTATAATCAAGGTCAAGCTGGTATTTTTCTATGTTTGTTATCTTTAAAATTGTTTTAAGTCGAATTCTCTCATCTTTTGTATCCTGTCTTACACAAGCAATAGGACAATGAGTTGTTCAACATAAATAAAGAAGAAGAAAGATTTCGAATTCAATGTCGGGAACAACACAAAAGATACTTCTGGGAAGCGTTTGAGGTACACACATTTTGATGATGAAGTGCAGACTTAGAATTGCAGAGTCCACTATGCATTATTGGTGTGAGACTCCGCTCTTTCTTTCTCGGAAGAAAAAGCAAAGAAAACTGTGAATCGTTGTTGCCCTTTGACAATAATAGGAAAATTTTACACTAAACTCATATCAATATGTAATTTTTAAAAGAGTCAGAACACAGAGACAATAACAAAATTTAAACCACATCATCAAATGGCAATTTTATAGTCGTTGTTTCACATTCTAATCTAGTAGTTATGGTTGGTATAACGATTACACAATTTCAATTTTATTTTGTGAACTGATTTTTTTCTCTCACTTAAAAGGACTCCTGAGGGCTTTTCTATCAACAAATCTAGGAAAGATACTACATGAAAAGTCGAGATTTATTTTCAATTAATGGTAAATATTAGTGAGACATGAGGGTCTAAGTTAGCCCAAGTCTAATGTGCCAATATGGAGAACATTGTCAAAAATTGCTATTCAATATGTAATCTTTACGTAGGCAAATCATCAAGATCCCCCATCTACTTAGCTCTCAATGAGACATCACATATCCTCACGCAACTAAGGCTTAATTGAACTTTGGTAAGCTTCTTTCCCAATCAGTCATCGTACTTTTACGAGAATGCTGGAAGACGAAGTTGTCGCGTGAAACGCCATCTCATTTAGATGGTGCGTATAGTAATATTTTATTTAGAGAATAATTTATTTTTAGAAATAATTTTTTCTATTTCTATTTCCTAAACGAGTTTCTGAACGGAAAAACGCATTTGCTAACTGTAAAAAATTTCTGTTCTTGGAAAAGAAAAAATCTAGAAATGCAATTGGTACGTCCCTAAAAAAATAATATCGATGAGGGTGATAGACGGCAGTCAGCGGTGACTGGCGGTAGCAAGCGATGACCCCCATTGGTTTTTTCGCAAGCGGCAATCGACAACGGTGGCGATCGATGGTGGTGAGGATTGGCACCAGTGGCAGAGGCGGTGATCGATGGTGGACTCGTGATTGCAAAGACGAGCATTAAGTTACATTACGCTTGTGATCAATTTTGTTTCTTCAAAATTTGGCTCACAAGGAAAATCCTTCACTCATGCGTGATGGATTTTCCCAATCCATGCTTATAATCAAGGATAACCTCGTACATTTTGTAAGTTCTCGAGTAAATTGATCATTTGCACCTAGACAGTTTTGATCACCTCCCTTCATCGTGAAACTCTATTTCCACATAGTACAAACTCCACACAATGATATTTGGGAGATATTTGGATTTCAACGTTTAACACTTGGGCCTCTAGTGAAAATCACGCAATGCAAAAGGGTGAGATCATTTGGGTCACAAGGAACATCCTTCACTCATGCGTGATGGATTTTCCTAATCCGTTTTTATAATCAAGGTCAAGCTGGTATTTTCCATATCCGCTATCTTTAAAATTGTTTAGGTCGAAATATCTCATCTTTCTATCTTGTCTTACGCCAGCAATAGGACAATGAGTTGTTCACTGTAAATAATGGAGAAGAAAGATTTCGAATGCAATTTTGGGAACAACACAGAAGATATTTCTGGGTAGCGTTTGAGGTGCACACATTTTGATGAAGAAGTGCAGAGTCTAGTACCATCAAGGTCTCATCAATCTCTGCCGAAGAAGATGTCCTGAAAAGGCGCGCCCATCCTACTCAGAATTATTAGTGTGAGACTCTGCTCTTTCTTCCTTAGAAAAAAAAAGGCAAAGAAAACTGTGAATCGCTGTAGGAAAAACTTTCGTTAAACTCGCATCAATATGTAATTTTAAAAACAGAGCAAGAACAGAAAGACAATAACAAAATTTAAAGCATATCATCAAATGTCAATTTTATGGTCGTTATTTCACATTCTAATCTAGTAATTATGGTTGGTATAAAGATGACACAACTTCAATTTTAGTCTGTGAACTGATTCTTTTATTTTATTTTTTTCACTTAAAGGGGCAGGTTGAGTTTGAGGAGCTTTCTATCAATAAATCTAGGAAAAGATACTCCGCGTAAAGTCAAGATTTATTTTCAATTAACGGTTAATATCAGTTGAGACACGGGGATCTGTGTTCCTAGAACCACTTGTTGCTCGTAATTTTTCAGGCTGTAATGATATATGAATATCTTCGTGAGATTCCCAATCAATAGAGCTCTATTATTGGAAAAAAGCTGTTCACGTGGATCAGGTCCACAAGATGCAATAATTTGATTAAGACATGAGATAAATGGGGAGTCCTCACTCCCTCTTGCGTCCACATTCAATCAAAGATGTGGCCGGAGCCTGGATCTTCGAGTGTTCCGAGAAGGCTGCCATGGATTATGACCACAATTCCATGACCGGACCATGCATGCAATGGAGGGGGGTCCACTCAGTACTCTTAGTCGATGCTTTCGTTTTCCATGATGTCATTACTAAAGTTATTATTCCATGACTGAACCATGCATGCCATAGGTAGGGGTCCATATGTACTCTTTTGTCTGATGGAGCTCTCTTTCGTTGGAAAATAGCTTTGCCCGTTGCTCGGGCCCGAAAGATGCAATAATTGTACTGGACATTAAAATAGCGGGATGTCCCATCTCCCTCTAGACTCCACCGTTAATAAAGGTGCTTTTTTTGAAAAAAGAAAAAGAAAAAATAGACAAAAGTGAAGCAGCAAACACGAGCGATTTTGGCTGCGAACGTGGAAATAAATTAATAGATTAATGATAAGCCAAGATGGCTATCACGAGATCTTTTGATGGTAAAAATATGCAGAGGAATCAATACAGTTTTGATTGTTAGGTCAAGCACGCGTCATGCAGCAAGCAACCACTCAGACATTAAGACATAAGTTGCTCTGTTTCCCTCTTTCTTCTCCTCCGCAGAACCATCTTTCCTCCTCCTTCCTTCTTTTTCTTCATTTTCTCTCTGTTTCTCCATTTTGTTTTTTGTTGCCTTTTTTATTCATGCATGATGTGCATAGAGTCTGCAAGCACATGTCGCTATGAGCTCCATTGATCTTGACATACCATTAAGTTCCCGTCAATCCTCAAAAGATGCGCCCATCCGATTTTGAATTATTGGGCCCACTCTGCATTATTGGTACGGAGACTTAGAGCTTTCTTTTGTCAAAAGAAAAATCAAAGAAAATTATGATGGGTAATTTTAAACGAGCAAGAGCAAGAGGAGAGACAATAACCAAATTAAGATCATATCATCATATGGCAATTTATGATGGATATTTTCCAATCAGCTTGCTTCATTGTATCTGGCTTCTCTCTAAATAAAGATAAATGCAATTTCATCTCATACAGATAATCCTCAATTTGCATCTTCTAGAAATCAAAATATCTCTTATCAAATTTATCGATTTTCACTTAAGCTTCTTCCGTCGTCATCGATTCACTTCAACTCAAGCAAGTCTAGCTTTGATACCAATTATTGTGCGAAACCAAGCAATCGAACAATAAAAGATAGAATTAAAAAAAAAAAATAGGACACCAGATGTACGTGGTTCGATCGTAGGGATCTACATCTACGGGAAGAGCAGCAATGAATTTTACTATAGATCAAGTAATACACAGATATTACAAACCACACTCGAGTTACCCAAACACTCTCAGTATTTCCCAACGTTAATTACATCCAATAACGCACACAGTATTTAACCCTCAATCTCTCATGAAATAATTTCCTTTACACAAATCTAATAACAAGATTTAATTAGCTATCTAACCCTCACCAGGATGCAATTAGCGAAGCAATTACATGCAACGCTTATAATCCACGAAGAAGTCCCCTTTGCACATCAACCGTAGCTTTGAAGACAAATTAATGATCCAAGCAAATATATACATCAAGCCTTTTTTGAATCCAACTACGACAGTCCATATATTTGCTGTTTTGTTGATCGAATCACAGTCCACTTGGACTTTCCTGTTTCAAGCGCAGACTCCAACTGCCAATAGGAAAGATGATTTATTCTCCAACTTCGATTATCACCGGACAGAATATATGTTTCCGTGGTGCATAGTTGTAGATATCCAAGAACATTCAAATTCAGACTTTCTTTGACCGACGTGATATCAATCAAAATACGAAATATTCAGATTTTTATTTCGGGCTCAAACTCGTAATATATTCTAATACCACGGCACAATAGTTAGATGATATCCGATGCATATAGTCCACATCATGACCAACTCCGTTTGCATGGAATGTAGCCCAAGTTGAATTCGCCCCAGCATTTAACACAAGTCAGTTGCCCGGTTGGTTAGACGCTATTAACGAGTTACATTAGACAAATCTTAATTTTTCTAGACATAATTGAAAGGTACGAAGAGACTTAATCGCCAAAATTCATCCATGAAATGTATTCTAACTCGACATAAATCTGGACAAGCTACGCTTGGAATCTAAACAATTGGTACAATGCTTAAAAAAAAGTCTAACAACAGAGATGCGCTAATTTATACTTAACTTTGTTTGTGAGCAAATGAGATTTGTTATATAGTTACCCATATCAATTACACCAAATGTTTCATAAGATCCATACTATTTCATTATTTAAAACTACATACTTTTTACTGTCTTTAGCTCATCCGATGAGAACGGACAAAGTAAATTGAACTAAATATCTCTCAGATAAAGACCGGCCTAAAGTCGTCCGTAAAGCAATTTCCACGCATCGTTACATGGTGGTCTATGTTCCTAGAGCCACTTGTTGTTCCTTTTTTAAGACTGTAATGATACATATCAGTGGAAAAAAGTTGTGCACGTGGCTCGGGTCCACAAGATGCAATAATTTGACTAAGACATGAGATAAATGGAGTCTTCCCACTTCCTTCCGCGTCCACATTCAATCAAGATGTGCTAGCGGTATTGTAAGATGATTGACGTCTACATCAACGATTTTTAATTAGAGCATTCATATGAGCGATTTTTTTATCAATAAGAGTAAATCGACAAAATTCGAAAAAGATTTAGTGTTAAATCGGAAGACTTGGTGAAAGCACTCGGTACTCTTAGTCTATGCTTGATTGTGTATTGCTTCCAACAAAGACCTACCGCAGAGATAATTGAATGTTTAATAGAAAGATGATTGTGAATTTATTCGAATGGTATGATCCTCAAAGTCCCATTTTACAACAAAGAAGTTATACCGATATTGATGGCTCAAAAGTTGAAGTTCAAGGAGGTGGTTCGACTTGTGGAGGCTAGAGAGAAAGTGAATTTTTTAGAGAATAATGAATTTCGAAGAGCAAATATTTTAGAGGGAGATCTCACTTCTTATCAAGAGACGGAACGACTACGTAATTGAATTGAGTTGGAGGTGTCAAAGAGAGAGGACTCATGTTGGAATGATAGTTGTACTTGTGATGTTTATAAATCCTAAGTACTAAAATGCAAAAAAAAAAAAAAATTGGTTGACAATGATCAAATATTTGGAATTTCTTTCCAAACATAGAACTCCGACTGTAATGGACATGCCCATAACCATATAATTGGGAAATTCTGACTACCATCAATTGTTTGAATGAATAATTAACCTCTTTTTTCGTACCGGGCAAGTAAACGTTCTTGATTGTTGATTGTTCACTAGTTAGATGATATTTTACAGCTTTGCTTTGGGACTAGCAGATGGGTTGGCTGGGCCTGAGCACGACATGGCTAATGGCCATTGGTTGGATATGAGGCCGGAAAAGTCATGGGTACTTAGAAAAATGGCCTAAAGGATCAGGCCCTTGGAGCAAAGAAAGAACAACATGAAATGAGCGCTTTAAGTTAATCATTTAGAAATCTGGATATGAGGCCGAAAAAAGTCATGGGTACTCAGGAAAAAAATGGGAAAGTCCTATTTAACGCACAGGAGCTCCTATGTTATTTTTATCATCTTAGCTACTAAATAATTTACAAGCATTTAAAAAAAATGCTATTGCATTGAGTAATATTACATTGGATCGAATTTTAATATTCTTAGACATAATTGAACGGTGCGTACAATTTTATAATTTAATACTACATACTTTTTAATGTCGTTAGCTCCTCCAATGAGAATCGACAAAGAAAATTGGACTAAATATCACCCGGATAAAAAACCGTCCTAAAGTTGTCGGCAAAGCAACTTCCACACGTCGCTTCATGGTGGCTTGTGTTCCTGGAACCACTTGTTGCTCCTTTTTTAAAGACCGTAAAGAGATATGGATATCTTCATTGGATTCCCAATTGATAGAGCTCTGTCACTGGAAAAAAGCTGTGCACCTGGCTCCGGTCCACAAGATGCAATAATTTGACTAAGACATGAGATAAATGGGGTGTCCCCACTCCCTATCTCTCCCGTCCACATTCAATAAAAGATGTGGTTGGATCTAGTACAGTAGTACCGCCTCGTTCATCGGCAATTGGGGAGCCATCAGCAAGCAACGACGCCATTTATCCATGAATAAATACTATTCTTTTATGTAATTTCAAAACAGAGCAAGAACAGAGAGACAATAACAAAATTTAAAGCATATCATCAAATGTCAATTTTATGGTCGTTATTTCACATTCTAATCTAGTAATTATGGTTGGTATAAAGATGACACAACTTCAATTTTAGTCCGTGAACTGATTCTTTTATTTTATTTTTTTCACTTAAAGGGGCTCGTTGAGTTTGAGGAGCTTTCTATCAATAAATCTAGGAAAAGATACTCCGCGTAAAGTCAAGATTTATTTTCAATTAATGGTTAATATCAATTGAGACACGAGGGTCTGTGTTCCTAGAACCACTTGTTGCTCGTAATTTTTCAGGCTGTAATGATATACGAATATCTTCATGGGATTCCCAATCAATAGAGCTCTATTATTGGAAAAAAGTTGTTCACGTGGATCAGGTCCACAAGATGCAATAATTTGATTAAGACATGAGATAAATGGGGAGTCCCCACTCCCTCTTGCGTCCACATTCAATCAAGATGTGGCCGGAGCCTGGATCTTCGAGTGTTCCGAGAAGGCTGCCATGGATTATGACCACAATTGCATGACCGGACCATGCATGCAATGAGGGGGGGTCCACTCAGTGCTCTTAGTCGATGCTTTCGTTTTCCATGACGTCATTACTAAAGTTTTTATTCCATGACTGAACCATGCATGCCATAGGTGGGGGTCCATATGTACTCTTTTGTCTGATGGAGCTCTCTTTCGGTGGAAAATAGCTTGGCACATTGCTCGGGCCCAGAAGATGCAATAATTGTGCTAGGCATCAAATAGCGGGATGTCCCATCTCCCGCTCGACTCCACCGCTAATAAAGATGCTTTTTTTGAGAAAAAAAGATAAAATAGACAAAAGTGAAGCAGAAAACACAAGAGATTTTGGCTACAAATGTGGAAATAAATCAATAAATTAATTATAAGCCAAGATGGTTATCACGAGATCTTTTGGTAGTAAAATATGCAGAGGAATCAATATAATTTTGATTGTTAGGTTCAAGCACGCCTCATGCAGCAAGCAACCACTCAGACATTAAGACATACGTTGCTCTGTTTCTCTCTTTCTTCTCCTCCGCAGAACCATCTTTCCTCCTCCTTCCTTCTTTTTGTTCATTGTCCCTCTATTTCTCTGTTTTTTTTGTTTCCTTTTTTTCATTCGTGCATGATGTGCACAGTCTGCAAGCACGTGTTGCTGTGAGCTCCGTTGATCTTGATATACCATCAAGTTCCTGTCAATCGTCAAAAGATGTGCTCATCCGAGTCTGAATTATTGGGCCCACTCTGCATTATTGGTATGGAGACTTAGAGCTTTCTTTTGTCAAAAGAAAAATCAAAGAAAATTTATGATGGGTAATTTTAAAAGAGCAAGAGCAAGAGGAGAGAGACAATAACCAAATTAAGATCATATCATCGTATGGCAATTTATGATGGATATTTCTTGGTCAACTTGCTTCATTGTATCTGGCTTCTCCCTAAATAAGAAAAAATGCAATTTCATCTAATACAGATAATCCTCAATCTGCATCTTTCAGAAATCAAAATCGCTCCGATCAAATTTATCGATTTTCACTTAAGCTTCTTTTATCGTCATCGATTCACTTCAACTCAAGCAAGTCTAGCTTTGATACCAATTATTGTGCGAAACCAAGCAATCGAACAATAAAAGATAGAATTAAAAAAAAAAAATAGGACACCGGATGTACGTGGTTCGATCGTAGAGACCTTCGTCCACGAGAAAAGCAATAATAAATTTCACTATAGATCAAGCGATACACGGATATTACAAATCACACTCGAGTTACCCAAACACCCTCGGTGTTTTCCAAAGACAATTTCATCCAATAACGCACACGGTATTTAACCATCAATTTCTCGAGAAATAATATCTCAATCTCACAAATAAATTACACAAATCTAATAACAAGATTTAATGAGCTATCTAACACTCACCAGGATGCAATTAGCGAAGCAATTACATGCAACGCTTATAATCCACGAAGAAGTCCACTTTGCACATCGACTGTACCTTTGAAGACAAATTAATGATCCAAGCGCGCGCGCGCGCGCATATATATATATATATATATATATATATATATATATATATATATATATATCATGTCCTTTTTAGTCCAACTACGACAGTCCATATATTTGCTGTTTTGTTGACCGAATCACAGTCCACTTGGACTTTCCTGTTTCAAGCGCAGACTCCAACTGCCAATAGGAAAGATGATTTATTCTCCAACTTCGATTATCACCGGACAGAATATATGTTTCCGTGTTGCATAGTTGTAGATATCCAAGAACATTCAAATTCAGACTTTCTTTGACCAAGGTGATATCAATCAAAATATGAAATATCCAAATCGAAACATTCATATTTTCGCTTCAGCTCAAACTCGTGACATTTTCTAACACCATGGCGTGGTAGTTAGACAATGTCCGATGCGTATAGTCCACATCATGACCAACTCCATTTGTATGTTTAACAAAGAGGATTTGAAATAATACAAACTAAATATACAGTGTACAGACACAATTGATTTAAGAAAAAAAAAAGAATTCCAAGACCTACCAACAATGTTTGCAAAAAATTCAATTACTACGATGCCTAAATCCCTTATTAATTATCAAATCCTCCTTCGGAGCTAGTTCGAGCCATCATCTATTTCTTGGAAAATGCAATGAATAATATTTAGATATATGTATAAATTGTGTTAAAGAAGTGCCACATCAAAGATTGGTGTATTGTAGGGTAGTTAATATATCTAAATTGATTCATAACTCAATAGTTTAAGTTTTTAAGTGAAGATGAATTCAATTTGATATGTTGATACAGTCAAACTTGGACTCTCTTTTAGTAATCTTTTTAAGCTGGATTTCTACTAAGTGCTCTCAACAAATGAAAACCTTTTTTTTTTCAAAATCTTTGCTGAAAATATACGTAGCAACTCACGAAACATTACTGAGTATAATTTGAGGTGCACACGTTTGAAGTATCTAGAACAGCTTTGTTTCCCATGTTTCCTTCTTCTTCTTCTTTTTGGGTCAAACGTTGCCTTTTTTATTATTATTATTGCCTTGTTGACTCATGCACAAGACTAATTTTATTTTGTGGGGTCAATGCCGACACATGTCCCTGTGACCTCCATTGATGTACCACCGGGACATACTATTATTTAGGTAATGGGAAATGGAACGGCTCGTCAAGAAATTTGAAAGAGAAAAGGACGAAAGTTTTGACAACTTAGACGAGGACTTCGAGTGGACACAACACCACACTGCATTATTGATGTGAGACTCCGCTCTTTCTTTCTTGAAAGAAAAACCAAAGAAAATTATCAATCGATGCTACCGTTTGAGAATAATTAGAAAAATTTACATTAAACTCATATCAATAAGCAATTTTTAAAAGAGCAAGAACAGAGAGATACTAACAGAATTCCAAACCATATCATCCTATGGCAATTTTATGATAATTATTGCACATTCTAATCTAATAATTATGGTTAGCATAAAAATTAAACGACTTTAATTTTATTTTGTGAATTGAGTTTTTCTGTTTTCCAAGTAAAGGGACGCCTAGAGGAGCGTTCTATCAACAAATTTGCTAAATATAATACATGAAATGTTGAGCGTGAAAGACAATATTGCAAATTTGTTTGCAATGACCACATTGAATTAGCCAAATTGAAATTAAATTAAATGAGATTTAATTTAATAATTCTTATTTTTGATAATGTCGTACGTATATATGATGTGCACGCACGCCCAAAATGGATACATGTTGATGTGTCAAAATGCACACGTGGGGTCACACTATTTTGTTTTGATTATGTTAAATATGTTTATATATGTAGATATACATTTATATATACTGTATTAATGTGCATCCAACGGACATGGTCGACACATGATGTCCATGTGCTGACCATTGTGTTCTCTTTTAATTAAAAAAAAGAAAAAAAGAAAGAGGAAAACAAAGCTTAATGCACACAGTATGCTGATCGTGCACAACGTGCGATCAAGCTGTCCGTTGCTGATCGCACGTTATAGTGTGATCAACAATGGTTTCTGTCTGTGCGCGCGTGCTTTTTCGTGTGCTAAAGAGCGCGCAAAGTGGGGCAAAGTGTGCCGAAACAACTCGAGAGAGAGAGCAGAAAAAACGTTATTCTGTCTTGCTTTCATTGTTCTTGCCGTGACCAAAAAATATAAGAGAGTTCGGATAATTTTTTCATAAGATTGCTAGCACAACTAAAGTAGTGATTTCTTGCGAGTTCGGTTTCCGTTCGACATACGATTCTTGGTGCATTTGAATAAAAAGTCCGACATTTGTGAGGCTCAAACTAAAGAACATCCGAACCAAATCGTTTTGGGCACACTTCGAGAGGCAATTCGATTAATCCTTGTCGTTTATTTTGATTTTTGCTTGAAACACACGAACAATACTGCTGAAAATATATGTACAATTTTTATTCCCGCTGCGTTTTATGTCTCAATTTGTCCATGCTTTTTAAATGTATCCCAACACAATCATTGTTCCTCTTTCCCTTTTTTGGTATTTGCTCCTCTTTTGCAACACTCTCTCTATCTCTCTGTTTTCTGTTGGAAACTGGGAAGGGGGTTTCTCTATGTTTTCTCGTTCTTTCTTTCTCAAAATAAAAGTCGAAGAAAATTGTGGATCGATGTTGCCGTGGAGAATAACAGAAAAAAATAATGTTAGACTCATATCAGTAAGTAATTTTCAGAAGAGCAAGAGGAGAGAGACATTAGCGAAATTCCAACCATATTATGATATTGCAATTTTAAGATAATTATTCTACTTGGACTATTGGTGCATCTACCTCGTACATTCCGTCTCTCTTTCGGCTCCAACAATTTGTCTTTTGAGTGGAAGTCGTGAACCTTTTTTTTTTTTTTTCCTTGGATTGCTACTAAATTTAACAGTGTGAGTACGGTAGGCCTCCGACGCATAATCAATGATGATATGGATATGCAGCCATATTCCTCCTCTCAAGTGCCACGACAGATGGATTTCCTGGTGTTGATGACAACATCATTATTTAAACAATTGTAAAGATAGGGAAATTAGAAAATGTCAGCTTGACCTTGACCATAAGCGTGGCCTAGGAAATTCAATCACGCATGAGCGAAGTACGTTCCTTACGAGCCAAATTTTGGAGAAACAAAATTGTTTTTTTTTTTTAATTGCATGAACCCAGTCTTCGTGAACCCAAATGATCTCGCTCTTTGCATTATTGATAATAATTTATGTCTTGATATATTCTCATGCACTATAAAATTATTATCATTTATTTATATTTGAAAGTATCTTTTAAACTATTTATTTTCTGTAAATTAAACGGTATTTACTCATTAAGCCGAGACGAAAAGATGAACTAGATCTTAGGTAGATATGATCATGGGCCGGTTTGGACCCGGTTACGGATTCACAAAAAGCGAATATTTTTTCCATCTTTTTCCATCGTTTCGTGCCTCGTTTCATATATCCGAGAGTCATCCATTTTGTTTCGGTTCCAACACTTCCGTCATCGTCATCCGCACACAAGTCTCCTGGCCTTGTTCGTCTCCCATCGTTCTTGCTCTGTTTCGCTCTTCTCCTCATTTGCACTCAAATCTCTGTTTCGTTCCTGCTCCCTTTCCTTCATCCTCTTTTTTTCTTTTTAACTGAAATCCCTTGGCCTTCTGTTTAGCTCTTCTTAGTCTGTTTCGCTCAATTCTCTTTTTCGTTCTTGCTCATCTTCCTTCATCCTCATCTGCACTCAAATCTCTTGGCCTTCTCCCATCGCTTTTGCTCTGTTTCGCTCTTCTCGTCCGCAGAACCATTCTTCTTCCTCCACGGCTGCTTCTTCTTTTTCTTCTTCATTATCTGCCGCTCCTTTTCATCACTCTCTCTATTTTCGCGTTCCTTGTTTCTCGAACAAAAAAAAAAAAAATCAAAGAAAAATGGCGATCGATGCGTGGATTCGGATATGTCATGTCTTGAAGATGGGGTTTGATCCCATCAAGCGTGGATTCGGATATGTCATGTCCTCCAACAGCTACGCCGACAATCTTCGGCAAGAAGTCCGGAATCTGGAGTACGAGGATCGGAGGGTCCGCAGTGCAGAGGCAACGGCCAGAAACAATCTTCAGCATATCCACGCATGGGTCCCAGGGTTTCTGGAAAGCGCTGAGGAGGTCTTGACGGAGGCGAGTGACCTGTTGGGCGAATTCGAAGGGGCGAGCAAGAGTTGCTGCTACGGGACTCTTCCTGACGCCAATTGTCGGTATCGATTCAGTCGGGAGGCCAAGCACAAGATCGATGATATTAAGAATCTCATTCTAGAAAACAAAGACATGGAGATCTCCTTCATCGGTCCTGCCTCGACGTTGATTAAGATTAGGGATGATGGCGGCTTCGAATCCAGAGCTTCTGTTATACAAGAGATCATGGATGCTCTCGCCGATGACACGAAGAGCGTGGTCGGGGTTCACGGGATGGGCGGGGTCGGCAAGTCCACCCTTTTGGAGGATGCTGAGAAGAGAATAAGGGCACAAAAATCGTTCGATTGGGTCGCCAGGGCCGACGTGTCGGAAAATCCAGACATCAAGAGGATTCAAGGAGAGATTGCGCACTGGTTGGGCTTTACTGACTTAGAGAAGGAAGAGGATGTCAGCTTGCGAGCGAACCTTCTGCGCTCGAGGTTGGAAAAGGAGAAGAGGGAGAAAAAGAAGGTGCTCATAATACTGGACAACCTCTGGGAACAGCTCGACTTGAAATCAGTCGGCATTCCTTGCGGACCTGACAACAAAGCCATAGGATGCAAGTTGTTGTTGACGTCCAGAGATCTTGATGTTTTGCAAAGGGAAATGGGCTGCGACAAGGCCTTCCCCCTTGGTGGGCTGCAGGAGGAAGAGGCAAGAGCTTTGTTTGAGAGGCTGGTGGGAGACAAAGTTCGTCAGGACGAGTTCAGACCCTTGGTGAATGAAGCACTCCACAGATGTGCAGGTGTGCCTTTCCTGATTGTTGCAATGGCAAAGCGTTTTGAAAATGCCGAATTATTTGAATGGAAGGACGCTTTGACACAAATGGACAAGTTTGTAGACAGAGAAAACAGCGGCTTGATAGATGACATGTTGAAATGGAGTTATGATAAGTTAGAACCGGAGGTGCAGGCATTGTTACGACTCTGTATTGTTTCTAGTGCCTCCAAGCCTTCTCTTGACGACTTGGTGAGGTACGGCTTCGGTTTGGGGTTATTTGAACAAGTTGGCAGCCTGGAAGAAGCTACAGATAGGTTGCGCTCTCATATCCGCGCTCTTCAGGCCTCCGCTCTTCTGTTAGACAGCGAAGACGTTGGTGGTTTCAAGATCCATGACTTGGTTCGCGAGTTTGTTGCCTCAGTCTCTTGGAGAGATCACCACCCTCTTCTCATATTGGAAGATAAAGTTAAGTCGGTAACAGAGTTGTCGAAGGACAAGCTCAAAAATTGTGAGGCGATGTGCTTTCCCAACATGAAGGAGCTTCAGCAAGAATTAAATTGCCCCGAATTGCGCATCCTTTTGCTGTCCACAAACAACGATTCTCTTCCCATCCCAGATTCATATTTCAACTCTATGAGGAATCTCATGGTCTTAAATCTCATAGGAATACGCCTCACTTGCTCCCCTTCGCCGTTTCAATCCTTGGTGAACTTACACACCCTATGTTTTCAGAATTGTTCATTTGAGGATGTGGCCATTCTTGGCAATCTCAAAGGGTTACAGATTCTTAGCATTGTGGACTCCGATATTCAGCAATTGCCGGAAGAAATTGGGCAACTGGTAGAGCTCAGATTGTTAGACTTAAATGGTTGTTCACAACTTCGAAAAATTGAACCGGGTGTGCTTGGAAACTTGATGAAATTGGAGGAATTGTACATGGATCGTAGCTTTGATCAATGGAATGCCGTGGAGCAAACTCCACCAACTAATGCGAGTCTAAGTGAGTTGAATCGCATGAAGAATCTCCACACTCTCCATGTGTCCATTCCCAATCCGAGTGTGCTCCCAGAGGACCTAAAAGTTAAGAAATTGACCAAGTACAAAATTAACATAGGTGACACTTGGCGTTTTCTGTCAAATTACAAAGGATCAAGCACATTGGAGCTCAAATTGGGTCCAACAAACGATGTTCTTCAGAGGGGATACATACGAAGTATCTTGGGCAAAGCCGACGGACTGTTTTTGGAAGGAATGCACGGAAATGACCAAAGTATTTGCGCGTTATCCCAAGTCGGTTTTCCAGAATTAAAGTATCTATGGGTCATGAACACTCCCTCCGTCCATTACATCCTCCAATCGCCATCCCATACAGCTTTTAAGACTTTGGAGTCATTGCTTCTCGAGAATCTCATCAATTTAGAGAAGATATGCTGCAGCCATACCTCGTACTCCAAGTCCTTCAGCACATTAAAAGTAGTACGAGTTGAAGATTGCGACAAGATGAAAGTTCTATTTCCTCGTTCAGTGATGAGAGAACTTCCACAGCTAGAAGAGCTCAAAGTCGTCAATTGCGAGTTAATGCGGGGGATTGTAGAGGCTGATGATGATCGTGGCAAATTTGAGTTGCCTAAGTTGCGTGTGTTGAAATTGCATGCCTTGCCAAATGTCAAGAATTTTATCACCGCCGGGTCGTCTCCCTCGAATAGTACATCAGACGACCAAGTTGGCACTCAAACTGCATTTTTCAATGGACAGCAGGTAACTTTCTATTAAAAGAGTATTAATTATTAATTAATTTTTCTTCCCTTTGCTAATTAGATGTAACGCATATTATGATGCTTATTCAATTTGTTATTTTCAGTTCATTTTCTTTCTAATTGCCTTGTCCGTTCACACCTTCCATCTAATTAGATAAAGCAAAATCTTCCGTTTCTCCTATTTGAGTAGAAATCCAACTAATCGAATGAAATCCATGTAAATTTAGTTTGTGATAGGTTACGAGATATTTTAAATTTACATTTTGGAAGCATATAGATATTAATAGTGTTTCACAAAGCAAATTGACGGGGATTTTTTGGCATTAAAGTAATTGCATAAGTAAAGTTATTTTTTAATATTTCAAAATGTATTCTGTTGAATTTAAGTATGAAACTTTGTTATTATACCCAAAATGCATAATATGCTAACCTGATTGATGCTTATTTTTTTGTGTCGTTGTTAAATAAGCACTTAGTCATTGCGTAGGCCTCAAAATTGTAAGATCACATAATTTCGTGCATGTTCATAAACAGGTACAACATGGATAGAGATATATTTGTACGGACTTTTGCATTTGATATCTTTTTAAACTGGTGGGGCCCAATACTCTTGCAACATGATAGTTTCCTCCTCCGTAAAGAGTCGGTGGAAATATAAATTGTGGGCCCCACATGCTATTATGTGTGAGTACCACTTAAATCTTCTTTTCATGCTTTGAGGTTCCAAGAATTGCATATTTCGTTGGGTTTCCTTCCTTTATTCTACGGACGGAATACAACTGGCTCACTAATCAAATTAAGCTCTGCATTGCAATTTCTTTACCTAAGGAAAGACTGGAAACTAGAAACGACATTAGTATGGTGATACTATTTTTCTTAATCCGTTTGTTCATTTTATTATGTTTTTTCCTTTTTGTGCAACTCAATAATTCCCCTCACCCCTTGGTACTCATCTATATTTACATCTTAGAAGTTCATGAATTCGAGATTTAACTAAATCACCAATTTCATGAACGAATTCCGCAGGTTGCCTTTCCAAATTTGGAGACATTAAAAGTCTGGGGCTTGGACAATCTCGGGTTTATGTTTTCCCCATCCATGGTAAAATCTCTTGCACAACTGAGAAAACTAAAGATAGGCGATTGCAAGGAGATGGAGGCGATCTTTACGGAGGAAGAAGGATTGGGAGTAGAAATATCAGAAACTCTAGAATTCCCGATGTTGACTGATTTACGCTTATATATGTTGACAAATTTGGCGTGCTTCTCTCGTGAAAAATGTAAGATTTTGTCTTTTTTTTTTCATCATTGAAGACCTTCACGTAGATGGATTCATCTCTGGAATACAAATTTTGACAATTCTTTCATCCAATTAAAAATCGTTGATAGGTTCACAAGAAGGTCGGAGTCGGGGCTGCGTCCAATCACGCTCTAGTGTGCTTTTCAACCGAGAGGTACGTGATTAACTAGAAGCTAAAGCATAGCCAAATTAAAACTAAATAAATTTACTTACAATCTTTACTTTGGTTGAAATATCTCACAAGAAAATCAGTAGCACACAAGCACAAGTATTCGGAGTTGCTGCGGACACGTACGGGTTGCAATTTCTCACCGTTAATTTCCTGGTCGAAGGAAGCTTTACTCTCCCCTGGCCCTAGGTGCACCAGCAGAACGAATCTGAGCCCACTCCCCGTCAGGAAAGAGCAGTGGAAATTTTAGTTGTGGGTCCCACATGCTAGTGTGCCTGAGTACTTGACTTGTCCTCTTTGCGACGTAATCATTCATTTTTCTAGAGTTATAGCAATGATCCTTTGGAAAAACAGAAAATAAAGCTTTCCATTGTAGAGCAGGGACAATTGGGTCTTTTCAACTAAAAATGTTATGGTCTCTGACATGTAGGCTGCGAATTTAGACTCACCCTTAAAACTTATTGTATAGATGGGAGCGATGGGTGAAGGCCCAAGGAGAGTAAAGCTTCCTGTTTAGATTGCGAGCAAACTTTGCAGATGAAAGATTTTCTGGAGTTATAGCAATGAACCTTTGCAAAAGGCTAGTTACGCTTTACACAAAAATAAAAATAAAAATAAAGCTTTCCATTGTAAACAGGGACAATTGGTTTTTTCTTAACCCTAAATGTTTTGGTCTCAGACATGCAAGCTGCAGATTTGTACTCACTCTTAAAGAAAATTTAAAGGGAATTAGGCATATTTAGTTCTTTCAGAGTGTGAAATGATGCAAATAAGATTTGTATGTTTGACCCTATCAATCCCTTTTCCAATTGATTTCTCTTAGCCTCACTTTTAGGCATTCGGTAGTAGATAAAATCACACCTTTTCTTTCTAGTTGCTAATATTCTTCCTTGGGCTATCCTCGACTTCATTTTTCTTTTACCACGTCAATTCAGTCACTTCTAAGTTCGAACGTTAATCAATGATTACCCTTTTGAGGTGGTACTTTGATTAAAATAATTTAAAAGAGAATGAGTAGCATATAAGAATAAGTGTTGAGAGTTTTGAGATCGCACAAATAGAGCGATCCCTTGACAATGTACGGAAGCCAAAAAAAGCGAACTACGTTAGGTAGGCGGAAATTGCTCGATCAAAAATTCATCGTGTCAAGTGATAAAAAAAAAAATACCGCTCGAACCATATAGTGTTAATTAAAGTAGGATTACATATATTTTGACAAGTGGAAAAGCACCAACCCTTTCATGTGTAAGTTCAACCATCAGGAGCTTCCTTAGCAGCCTTCACAAAGCGGCCTTTCACTCGTTTCCTGGTATCAGCTTCGGTCTTCCTCGACTCATATCGTATGTACTCATAGATGTAGTTGGACGTACTTTTGGCACCATTACAAACACAAAATTTGTGTTTGATATCCTGTTAAATTGGTTGTTGATGGTGATTTATTAACATTAAAAAGAAGTTAGTAATCTAAGGACAAACAATTATGTAGTTAAGGAAAGCACGAGGCCATTTTGTCTAGCAAAAATTGATGGTGGGGCCCAAGACTCCTGCAATATAAGTTGAGGGCCCCACAAGATAGTGTGTCATTACACTAGAAACTAGAAACAACAGTAGTATGGTGATTTTCTTAGTCCCTTTTTTTTAATTTATTTTATTATTTTTTTTCTTTTTGTGCAACTCAATAATTCCCCTCACATGTGCTTACATCTTGGAACTTCATTAATTCGAGATTTAACTGAATCACCAATTTCATGTACGAATTCCGTAGTTGCCTTTCCAAGTTTGGAGACATTAGAAGTCGAGGGCTTGGACAACCTTGGGTTTATGTTGTCCCCATCGCGACTCAAGCGTATGAAGTGGCAATTGAGATGCAATAGATCTTAACATTCATAATATGAATAATTAATCATTTTATATATATTTAACCTTTATCATCTCGAAATCCGACTTAGAGATGTGTCACAAACACTATGTAATAGAAAATATTTTGAATACAAAATTGATAAATTAGATCATGACAACAACAATTAATGGCAGAAATTGAGAGAGATTATTTATAGTATATTAAATTCCAAACTAGCAGGCGGAGACGTAGTTAACTATTTAACTAGCTTTAATAATGACATTTAATAGGAGATCCATTAGGTATAATCGCAACGCCAACTTTAAAGAAGATGACAAATCATTCAAGTTAAAAAGGGGAGCAATTTGCAAGCGGAAAATGCTTTATTATTATTTTTTATCAATGAAAATGACGTTACACTATTATCGATAAATGTTGTGGCCCTATATGCTATTTCACGGGACCAGTCCCGTTATCCAACATCGGCCATTGGATTTAAAACAAAACAAATTCCACTTGTTAAGTTGGTCATTAATAGTAATTTACTAACATTAAACTGAATTGGTAAACTAATGATAAACAATTGCCCAGTTAAGAAGAAAAGCTCGCGGCTATAGTTTATACGGAAAAAAATTGCAGTGGAGTGGAGCGTTTTAGTTGAGTAGATAAGATTGCCCTTTTATAATTACATGATTATCGCCGAAGTTGATGGTGGGGCTTTGCCTTTTTTGCCTTTTTTTTTTAAATTTTTTCATCGTAATCTTGTCGGCGTTGACGATACTCCAACGAACGAAACACAAAGAAGTGAAATTTGTTGTATGGATGGAAGTGATGGGTGATGGCGTGGCAGACTAAGGATTTTCTTATAGTAATGAACGTTTGGAAAAGACTAGTTATTCTTTGCAAAAAAAAAAATAAAAAATAAAAACAGAAAACAAAGCTTTCCACAGGATTATGGTTCCAGCGGAAGTGGAAGAACATTTCACTGGAAAATGAAAGAGAGTAATTTACTGGCGGGTCCATTCTGACTAAACTAAAAGCAATATAGGTCATTCTCCTGAAATGTTGTTAGGCTGTGAAAATGGGCCGTCCCACAAGATTAATACGTTGGGTCTCTTAGATAATTTTAATCTTTTATAATGAGTTCAAAAATCTTCAATCATTTGATTCAAGTGTATGTATGATATGTAGTCGGTATCAAACTATTGGACTTTCTAGGACTGATAAAAGATCAATGAATTTTAAAGGGAAAACTAAATCGAATTAAGTGTAGTTCTTTCAAGTGTGGAATGACGCAAGTAAGATTCGTTCGTTTGACCCTTGTAATTCTTTTTTAAATTGCTTTTAGAGTGATATAATGTTGATTTTAAGCATTCGATAGCAGATAAAATCACACCTTTCACTGTATTGCACCTTTTCTTTCTAATTGCTAATATTCTTCCTCAAGCTATCCTCAGCTGCATTGTTCTTTTACCACGTCAATTCAGTGACTTCTATGTTCTAAGGTTAATTAATAATTACCCTTTTGAGGCGGTACTTCGATTAAAATAATTGAAAAGAGAATGAGTAGTATATAAAAATAAGTGTTGAGAGTTTCCAAAAAGTATTGAGTTGCAAATTTCTTACTTTTAATTTCTCTAGAAATTGTTTCCATAAATATGGTTGAACATCTCTAATTGTACCTGCACACATATATATACACATTGAAGGCAATTGAAAAAACACCAAAGAGGAAAGCGACCAGTAACATTCAAGAGTTTGAAGGAAGCTTTACTCTCTCTTAATTTACTTCATTTGCAGCTACAAGATCTCACTTTTTTTCCCTGATCAAAGGAAGCTTTACTCTCTCTTAATTGCACCAGCAAAAGGAAATCACTCATTTTAGTTTTTACATGAACTGCAAGACCATTCTTATGAAACTGTTGTTAAATAAATAAGATACATTTTGCAGATTAGCCATTTCGATTGAGTCATCCGACTCGTCCGGCACTGATAAAAGGTTAATCAATTGTAAAGGGAAAATTCAATCGATTTAAGTATACTTAATTATTTCAAGTGTGGAATGATGTAAGTAAGATTTGTTCTTTTGACCCAAGTAATTTTTTTTAATTGCTTTCTCTTAGACTAATGCGATTATATGATTGTTAAATGAGCATATCCGGATTACAATTTTGATCACTGTCAACGTAATCCGATCAGAATAGAATTCCTACTTTTTTATTTGTCTCCAATAATTCAGATAGCCTTCCCTTCTCGTCCTAGAGTCATCCACATCAGTATGGAGATGTTTTGCAAACTTTTTTATTTTATGTTTTTTCCTTTTGTGCAACTTTAAGACAGGACACCAATTTCGTGAATATGTAATTTACATCTTGACACTCATCTGTATTTACGTCTTGGAAGTTCATGAATTCGTAATTTAACCGAATCATCAATTTCGTGAGCAAATATCTGCAGGTTGCTTTGCCTAGCTTGGAGACATTATATGTCACCGGCATGGATAGCATCGAGATGATATGGGACAATCAAGTTGTTGTGGAATCTTTCCCCAAGCTAAAATCGCTTTACGTGGATGGATGCAACAAGCTTGTGACCGTTGTTCCTTCTTTCCTTCTAGGACAGCTCAAGAGCCCGGAAAGTTTAAAGGCAAAAGCATGTGGTTCGCTTGAAGTCATTTTCGAACTTCAGCCACTAATTCCTCTAGATGGGCATCCCGTTGCTCTTCCGTTAAGAGAGCCGACAATATCGGGATTACCAAATCTAAAGTGCGTGTGGGATAAGGAACTTCACCGTCAAGTTGAATTCCAGTGTCTACGTTCTATTAGCGTATCCGAATGCAATAGCCTCACCTCTCTATTTCCAGCGTTAATATTTAGAGATCTAACCCAACTTGAAGAGTTGGAGATCCGTGAATGTGGCATTGCAAAACTCATCGAGAAGGAAGAAGGAGTACCAGTTCCCGGGTTTGATTTCCCAAAGTTAACCTCCCTCCAGCATGAGCATCTAACAGAGTTGACGTGCCTCTACGACAGAGCACATACTTCCCATTGGCCGGCATTAAAGACCTTGAGGGTAGATGGCTGTAACAAAGTAGAGATACTTGCTTCCCGGTTTGAGAATGAGATACCACGTCATAAACAGCCTCTCTTCTTGATAGAAAAGGTACGACCCAAGATTATTTGTTTAGCTTCCATGGTGAATATTTGAAGTGATTGTTAACGTCAAAGCCAAGAATCTCATAAAAGTAGCTCTAAAATTGAGGATGTAAACTGGACGACTCTCTTTGAATCCATAGACATATTACAACATTGAAACATCATATGTTCTTCAAGTGTTGACCAAACATTCTTGTCCATGTATAACGTACCAAATGCATACTCATTGAACCCTCAAAAAAAAAAAAAAAGGGCCAATTCTGATGATTTAACTCTCTCTTAAGTACCGCAAAGATTGCAAACACGTGGCATGTGGTGTGATCTTACCATGGCACGAAGTGTGTTGTCTAATTTGAACCCTATACGGATATTGATTTTATGATAAAAACGGAAATATGAGACATTACCATTAATATTAACAACTGAAATTCGTGCAATTGCGGCTGTTATTGATGCAAATGTTATTTTCACAATGGATATATCTATAGAAAGATGAATGTAAGGAGTTACTTAAGTTTAAATATGGATACAAGTCAAATATAAAATATCAACGACGTTGTTGGTTTCATTAGGGCACATATCTTTCCGTTGAGACAAGAGATTCGATATTCTTTTTCTTTTTAGATTCAATATTCTAAAATGCACGATATGCAGGACTTATACCATAATACATGCATGCATTTTTAACTAAGCTGACTTTAGGTTCTGATTTGACTATTTTTTTTTCAAGGTGCATATCCTAATTTCCAAGAGTTGATTATTCACGACTAAAGTCATAATACTCGAGTACTCTTTTATTAGCTGGCTTTAAATTCTGATTTGATTATTCTCTCGGGGCTTATTCCCCAATCTCCAAGAGGTCAAATTGGATTTATGTGAACGGATGGAGATATGGCATGGGGATTTTCATGATGAGGAATTCTTTTGCAAGCTTAGCGTTCTTGAGCTTCGTCATCTCTCCAAGGAATCTGCAACATCCACAAGTCGTTTTATTGAGAGTTTAACCAACTTGGAAGAGCTAATCGTACGTGAATCTTATCTAGAAGAGCCAAGCAGTGATGTGGAAGTCTCGGAAGGCCCTAGTCAAGAGCGGAAAGTAATATTACCCTTTTCAAGACAAATTAAACATTTGAAGGCTCTAAATATGTCAGATTGTGATGGGTTATCAAGTATGTTTACACCGACAATAGCTGAAAATTTGGTGGCTCTCACAAAATTGAGGATAAGTAATTGCGGGATATTGACAGAAGTTATTAGTGACAAGGGAAGTAAGGAGAGGCATGAAGTGGCTTTCCATCATTTGAAATGTATGGAGCTTGATGGGTTGATAGAGTTGAAATGTTTCAGCTCAGGTGGATGCGCTTTAATATTCCCTCTCTTGGAAGACGTCATTGTGAATGGATGTCCCAACATGAAGTTCTTCTCCGAGGGGCCAATAGAGGCCCCAAAGCTGGATAGAGTAAAAGTAGATATGACGAAACAGTATGGACCAACAGAGTACCAGTATTTTTGGAAGGAAAACCTCAACATGACCATCCAAAATGTGTTTAAAGAAATGGTATGCATCAGCTACTAAGTTCTGTGCAATTGGTTGTTTTTTATCACCGATAAAGTAACCGCTTTTGCTAACTAGAATTTTACATTTAATGATGCATTTTCCGACAGGCTATGGTTGCTAAGGCTGAGTTTGTGCGGCTGTTTGAGTTCCCCGAACTCATTGGAAAGTGGCACAATGAACATAATCCCGTCAATTCATCTTGGCGATTAAAAACCCTGGTGGTGGATAAGTGTCCATCATTTATTAATGCTATGCCATCCAAATTGATGCTTGTTTTGGAGAAAATGACGAGCTTGCAAGTGCACGATTGCAAGTCTTTGGAAGAAATATTCGATCTTGGAGGGCTTGAGGGCGTGGAAAGCACTCGGGTGCTGCCTCGGCTACAATATTTGAAGTTGGTCAATCTACCGAAGTTGAGGCAACTATGGAACAAAGATCTTCAAGGAATGATGCGCTTCAATTCTCTATCTTCTCTGACTCTTTATAAATGCAGCAACTTGAGACATGCTTTCACCCCATCGATGGCTTGGTGCCTTGCCAATCTAGAATATATGGAAATAAGGGAGTGTGATCAAATGGAAGGAGTGATCGAAGATGAAGAAGGGCAGGGAAGCGCAATGGAGAAGATTTCATTCCCGAGGCTCGGTTGGATGATACCGAAATGGTTGCCCAATTTGACTAGTTTCCTATCGGGAAAGAATCATGCGTTGGATTGTCCCAAAATAGAATATCTGAGGATTGCCTACTGCCCCAAAATGAGAAGTTTGACGTGGCAGTCTTCAATGGATATTGACTATAATATGCCTTCACTTTTCACTCCACGGGTTAGTCTTCTTTTCCTGAATCCAATGCTTTTGTTTTTCAGATAAATCATCTTGTCAAATGAATGCACGCGTCACATGAAACAATTTTTGTTCCAGAGCAATGTAACATCCGATTCCGGCTTTTTGTTTGGGCTAAAAAAAAAACCCTTTGAACACGGCATCAATCAAGGATAAGAAATTGGTTTCCTCTTACACCCAATTCTTGCCGGTGGTTGGATCCGAATCTTCTCAATGTAGAACTAGTAAATTGACCCAATTTGCTTTTTCTAAGATCATAACATAGGTAATTTATTCAAGTCGTTATGTTGCCCATGCCTCTTTCGAATTAATTTTCTTTCAGTACAAAAATTTCCATAAATAATAAAGATGAAACTTGGAGAAATAATCTATGTAACGAGAAGACGCATTGAATAGTATCGGACTCGAGTTGCAAATAAATTATAGTACTATATTAGATTATAAAAAATGTTTGAGAAAATGGAATAATTATGATAATAATGACGATGATAATAGTAATAATTGAACAGAGAAGGAAAAAGAGCAGTTGGAATTCAGATGGCGCAAACTCTTTTTTGTCGACTCTTGCGTTGGACGGTTGGACCAAAAGCTGTGTCTCCCATTTCTTTGACCCTCGTCTTTGTTTCTCCTTGTTTTTTTTTTTTTTTTTCCAGCTTTCTTTCTCGGATTTGGTGGGGTTCCTTGCGTGATTAGCGGGGGAGCCTTCACCTTTTTTTACTATTGTAGGAGGGGAAAATTCAAAAGCAGCACACCTAGCAAATTTCGAAATTCCCCCGGCCCTAGAGAGTAAAATGGCACGTGAGATGCACGTGGTCGCTGGATGGAAAAGATTTAAGACAAGTACTATTTCGAAATCAACAATTTCAGGGTTTTTTTTTTTTTTTAAGACAAGTACCATTTTGAAAGTTCGTTTGCGAGGGGTTTGAAGTTTTCCCATAGAGGTTGGCTTTGTTGTTATGCGGGTCATGAATTTTAACAAGCATATTGATCTCAGCCATTGATCTATATAAAAAAGTATGTATATATATATATATATATAATCATATATATATATATATAATCATCTTCCAAGTCCATGCTATAACAAGCAAATAAACATCATAGTACAGAGTACTTTTACCTCCGTACACATATGATACTAACATATTGTAACCGATTCGCTTTTGCTAATAATTTCTGGATTTTTCTAAATCTAGTAGAGATGAAAATGGGAAGTTAATTTTTTTGAACTGCACCCATCAGCGGGGCATTGGAGCCAACATTAGGAAGAGAGAAGAAGAATATGTATACAAATCTCGACCGAATTGAAGCACGTGTGTCAAACTTGCTTTGAACCGTGCTTCAAGTTCATTCATTCCTTGAAAGCAAATAAATCTAAGAAATTCTCAACTCATAAAAAGGTTAGCGCAACCAACTTTGACATCGATGAGTGCGAACAAATCTGACAAACTGCATGTTAATATTCATCATTGTAACTTTCCAACAATTAAAGGGATTCTTAATGTACGAGTGATTATCTGAATGCATTTGTCATAGCTGAAATGAAAGCATCAATTAGCCCCTCCCTGTTTATGTCACTAGCAAGCTCTTGCATTCTTATGATTTGTGAGAGCTAGAGAACTTTGGAAATTCCTTCTTCGAGATCACAACTCAATATGATCACACTCATTGTATCATTTTTCTCAAAATGGCAGGTACAATTTCTTGGGCTCATGTGCATGGTTCTCTCTCACATGGACAATTTAAGCAAAATATGGCCCGACAATCCTCAAGAAACTCTCACTTTTGACTCTCTTCGGGAAGTGAAGGTCAAAAATTGCGAGAGCCTAGAAAATCTGTTTCCGCATTGGGTGGCTACAAGTCTAACCCAACTTGGGAAGCTTCGAGTGGAATCTTGTAGGATCGAGGAAATAGTCACTAATGGAGACGACACTCGACACTCCAATATTGCTCAAGTTCTTTTTCCGAAACTAACGTCTTTGATGTTACATGATATGACACGACTCAAGACCTTCTGCCCTAACTTGCCCACTTTGAATTGGCAATTCTTGAAGGAGTTGCGAGTGACTCACCGTGATAAACCGAACATGTTGTCTTTTGCGGCATCCATGAGCAAGTGGACTCGAGAAGATGATCAACGGGACCTTTCAGACCAAGAAGCGCACTCTTCGTTTGAGAGGGTATGATTTCATCTGCTTTTCCTCGGTTTCTACTTAGTTCTTTAAAGTACCCACTAATCTCATGTCCTCTACGTAATCACGTCACGTTATGATAGTACAAAAAATATGATCTGTCTTGCCAATTAGTTTGTCGACAACATAAGATATTTTTAGTATCTCAAGTATACTTTTCATTTGTGGAAACACATACGATATTCCATTACGTAGAACTACAAAAATAATAACAGATTTTTGCTGACTACACAATATGTTCGTATTCTAATCTTATCTAATGGTGCTCCTTGGGGAAGTCAATGAGGATTTCACACGAGATCCTCTCCATTGTTGACACGTCTTCCATCGTACTTTTATGCTCTATTTTTTTTTTCTACAAACTCTAAGAAAAATAAACTCAAAATGATTTTTTAACTTAATTCTTTAATTCACCCATTATATTTCACGTCCGCTACATAATCACGTAAGAATATAATACTATGGAGATCACGAAACCCCCTACCTATGAGTTTGCAAATGAGCACACTATCCAGTTTGTGGAACCCATATTTTTCTTAGAAACATTATGAGTGCACCTCATTACAATATTTCCGAAGATGATAAACTTTTATTACCAAGATAAGATATTTCTAATAAAAGATGAATATGGCGAGCTAGAGGGCACTTGAATTTAGATTCGCTCTACCAACTTAATGTTACCAGTCTCTATTTGAGACTTTAAAACCTTAAGACTTGTATGCAAGGCTCTTGAGATTTAATGAATCGTAGGAAGATGAGCACCTTTCATGTGAATCATCTGAATTAGGTTTAGGTTTTACAGCACTTCACTTATTGATGAACCTTTGTTGAATTTATTTCTCATGTTGCGTTGGCAATTTGACAGGACTTTCCCAACTTAAATAGACTTTTATTAGTCGCTAAGGATATTCAGATGATACGAGATGGGAAATTTCCCGATGACATCTTTGGCAAGCCAAAAGCACTAACATTGGCATGCTTCCAAGATGAAAAGGCCACCTTTCCTCCCAGTTTCCTAATAGAGAGATTTCAGAATATGGAAAGTCTTGAGATCTTACGTAGCTCTTTTGAAGATATATTCCCACGGAGGGATTGTTGACGAGGGAAAACATCCAGTGCTTGAAAGTTTAAGAAAACTTAAGTTGAGCAAGCTACACAAGCTAAAGCGTGTGTGGAGAGAAGACTGTTCATTGCCCAAAATTCTTCCGAGCATCGAAACACTTGAGGTCCGGGATTGTCCCGAGTTGACGATACTGTTTCCAGTCGTGACATCCTTCCAAAATTTGACCAAGTTGGTGGTGAAAAATTCGCCTGGATTGGTACATTTAGGAACAGCTTCAACGATAGCAAGTTTGGTGCATCTTGAGGAGATGATTATAATAGGATGTGAAAGAATGAAAGAAGTAGTGGCAAAAGATGAAAATGAAAAAGGACAAGTGATTTCTTTTGGGAAGCTAAAATTGTTGATACTCAAAAATATGCCAAGCCTAGAATGCTTCTCCTCCAACACAAGTTGCGTCTTGAGGTTTCCATCCCTGTGGATTATTACAGTGGAAGAGTGCCCCAAAATGAAGATCTTTTCTAAGGGTACGCTAAGCACGCCAAATCTATATGGGGGGACACTGTTTGGATACCAGTGGGAACGCAATTGGGAGGGGATGGGTGATCTCAATAAAGCCATACAAAAGTTGTCGGCATAAACAAATACATATGCGCAATAAAAAAATGAGGTAAAAGTAGATCCAATTGAAATTGATTTCTTTCCCAATTTTCATTTTCCCTTTGACCCCCCGGAGAGGAACAAGAAAAGTCGAATGAAGATGAGAGATAATTTCATCTTTCATTTCTTTGCTTCGGTCAGGCGACGTTATCATCAACCCACCACATCGGGTCTCGCCTCCATCCCTGCAAAGGATTCTTCGCGCGAGCTGAGCATGGTTTCTGCTCTTCGTCGTCGTTGCTGGAGAAAAGACGAAAGCGCGACGCCGGATATGGCACCGCCGAGTCTAGACAGTCCTCACTTCGTCAACTTCATACGCTCCTCACATCATTTCTCCGGTATGCCAGAATTTCTTCCCATTTTCATGTCTTATTGCGCGTCAATTAGTTGAAGTCGGAAGCTGGTTTTCGTAAAACCTTCCTCAATCGTCGTCTTCTTCAGCTAGGGCTCCCTTTTTAAATTCGTTCTTTTCCCTTGCACCTGGGAGTGCAGATTGTGGCCGGTGAAGTCTTGTGGCCTTCTTCTCTGCCCGTAGGAGAGCATTTGCGAGAGAAACAATTCTGTGTAGGGAGATCTCTGCGTATTTCATGCTCGTCGATGGAGATGATATTGTGTTCGAAGTCTCAAAGCTGGTGAGTACCGGAGTTATTTGATGAGATTAATATTGGAGATGCCGCTTCACGCCACTTGCGAAGGCCAATACGAATTGAAACTTTTGCCGCTCCCTTTTGAGCTGCGCTTGAGAGAATTGTAACAGCTTCAATTAAAATCTTCAATTCCATCCATAATCCAGTCATCGATGTCTTTGCTCTTTTTCCCCTGCGCTTGTGGTCTGTGTGGCTCAAGTTCATTTGTGTGTGTGGATGTGTGTATAGGACATGGAGAGCATAGATTTTTTTGACATTTGACTTCGATTTGCCGGCTAAGATTGATGACTTTTCATTATATTGTTTACTGTATGTTAAAACTCATGAAACTATCAACTACCACCTTTTATTCGCGGTGTGTGTGAATTGATTCTGTCATTAGTGTATGCTTACTATGTTTGGTCTATGTTCACCATATATTGGTTTTTTCAACCATGTACCTGGGCAAACTGCTCCCGTTCAATTCACTAGGAAAAGTATTCTGGAAAGCAAGCAAATTACGACTGTCAGGTAATCAGGCAGGCCATGGACGGTAAAGCTGGTGCTATGGACACGATCAGGGCATTTTTCTGCTGGTCTGCATGTGGAGGATGTTTGTGTGTTTACTCTCCTTGATAGGGATGATGTTGTGTGCAGAGTCTACATATTCACTAGTGCTGGTAAGGACTTGATTTACATTGATCGAGATGAACTCTCGAAGTGTCACTTTGCCTGGTCCAAAATTTCCAAATAATATCTCCTTGCATAGTCTTGATGAATAAGGGAAGCGTACTTCTATTCTGATTGGGTTTGTAAGGCTCATAATAATCCAGATGGGCAGAGTCATTAATTCCACATTCCAAATCTGAATGAACCGAAAAGAATGTGCTTCAGGATGTCCTTTTTGGTTTATGCATTCTTGTTATGTTGATCTTCATTCTGCATTTGAAATTAAGTATCATAGTCTTATGAAGATTATGGGTTTTATTTTCCGCACAGGGAATACCAAAGAGGTTCATGAGAAATATGGTGAGAATCTCTCGAAAGGGATGCTTCTGAGAGTGTTGAACAGTCCAATTATTTGGCTTGCGGAAGTGGAAAAATGTGATGAGATGGTTTGATTATCAAAGGGTTGGAATGAATTCGCAGAGCATTACTCTCTCTGGGAGGGCCAATTTTTTATCTTCAAATCTGAAGGGACTCTATTTTCCATGAATCACATTCGATATATGCACCTCTGAGATAGAATATCCGCCAATGAGTGGCAATTCGTGGAACTAAGCCTCAGCAGTTGTGGATTTGTCTCGCCGAAATTGGAAGGTGCCGATGATTGCCGTGATGCTTCTCTCGAGCTTGAAGTCTTGGGGGGTGCGTTCACCCAAGTGTCCTTGGATTCGTCAGGCAATGGAATCTAATCAGGTTTGTGAAGTTCATGGCGGTTCCTATGCACATTCATCAACACTGAGTTTGAGGTATGAATCTTAATCTACTGGCTAATATCCCCTAGACTGTGTTGTTATTGTGTTTGATTTGAATTCCATACAGGAACTCTGCGAATCGTTAGGCTAAGAGAGGCTGTGTTAAAGTCATCTTTGTAGTTCTGTCTCTAGCTCTCCCGTGGGGGCATTTGTATGTATTGGGAGATCTCGTATTTGTCAAGCCAATGGAGACAAGCAAACCGGACATTTTGGATTTGATTGTGCTGAGAATCGTATTGGTGTTCATATAGGCCTCAAGAAGCTAGACCAATAGAAAGACTTATATCTAATGATTTAAGGTTGCTATGTTGGTGGATGAGTTTGACATAACAAAACCTTTTCTCATGTTATGTTTGCGACTGCTGCAGGTAAGCTGAAAGAGCTGGGCCTGTGCAGAGCTCTTGAACCGGCCAGCAAATTCAAACCCAAGTAACCTATCTTTCATATTGTGGTGAGGTGAATATATCTGAAGAAAAGCTATGTGGTAAGATCCTCATGACAATAACAACTCTTGGATTTAAATCACATAGAATCGCTAGACTATTTTAGCTCTAGGTTAATCGTGCATCGTGCCAAGAGTTTCTGTTTCTATCCTTCACATGCTTTGAAAAGGATCCTTATACTGTCTTCCTCAGAAAACACTGGTTTTTTCTTCTTTTTAATGACAAGATTGCAAAACTTCTATTTGAGCAGAGAGTTCCCAATTCATTCCAAAAGATGCACATCAAGCAAAGGCCGCAGACCGTGGCCCTCATATTTCGAGGCAAATCATGGCCGTTGAAGCTCATCAGGCACGAACATTATGGAAAGTTATCTGCCAATTGGGCTGCATTCATGAGAGAAACTTCTCTGAATGCAGGAGACGCGTGTGTTCGAGCCTATTAGAAGGGACGATATCGTGTTCGGACTATCCATCTTCAGAACCACTGATAAGACTTGGGTGAACAAAGCTATGCAACAGGACGCAGCAGAGGAAGCATTGCTGTAGCTCACTTTCGGTGAGAACAGAACTTCAGAATTGCTAGGCTGGATTCTGCTTCCGATTTGGCAAAACAGATAAAAGCATGACCTTTGTTTTAAAGAATGCGATGGTCCGGAAAGTGTATGATCCCATTCCTTGATCCTAGTGTTAGCAGTCAACATGTGGGTATGAGTCATGAGACGGAGGAAGTTGATTGCTAATGTTGATTATATAACTTCCATCTTGGAAACAACATCTTGAATTAGGTGCTGCTTTAAGGTTTCTGGTGGCTCAACCGACCTTTGGAACTGTAGAGTGCAGTAACATCGAGTACACTTCCCTGAAGCCATATGCCAACTTTGAAATTCAAGGCATAGGGCTTAAGATTTTATGAGAATGGTTTTACAAGCTCCAGTGAACTTTCATCAGATTCTTTTTGTCGTGTCTTTTCGAATCCTTGAAGATTTTATGACAAGTGTTTTGGCATGTGGGCGCAAATTGAAGTTTATTAGTTTCTTCTCATGGGAAGAGCATTCAGAATTTGTTTTGGCAAATTAACTGAATCTTGATGGGCATGGCAAAGCAATTTCCAATCTGTACTACATCTTTTCATAGTTGGTCAATTAAAGAAATTTTCAATCCAATGTCTACTGAATTCCTCGGTGTAAGGATTTCCATGATTGCATTGGCAGTTGATGTCCACTTGTTGGAGATTTTTTTTCCTCTATATAGTTTTATAATGCGATCGAATATATTACTAGAATGATACTCATTATTTCTTTAATGCTCGAACACTTTCAAAAGTATAAATTTATCCTTGGATTTCTCGTTACCTTCTTCTGACGTGGTGAGCACTTATAATATATCCGTCAAATTGTTTGAATTTCGATTTTTACGATAATCATAAATTTCATTCTACGTATAGATATTTTCACAGTAAGATAGTTGAGGAAGTGCTCATACGAAAGACTATTAAAGTTCTCATTTTTAGCTAACTATAGTCACGAACTGTCTAGATTCGGAGTGAACCATTCTAAGCAGGTTTTTCGTGTAGTTAAGGAAGTGCTCATACGAAAGACTATTAAAGTTCTCATTTTTAACTAACTGTAGTCACGAACTGTCTAGACTCGAGGTGAACCATTCTAAGCAGGTTTTTCGTGATCCTGCACCTCCAAAGCCACCCAATTCTCCTAAATTTGCTAGTGAATTTGATCCGGAGCATCCCTTCTTCGAAGTGCTAATACAGCAAGATCAGGAGAGTAAAGTGGTAATGTTTAGCCTAATCCATCACCGGCATATATCAAGTTTAATTATGATTGCTATATATGAGGGATCAATATTACGTTTTGCCAAGTTGATTTGGCTTGTCTCGAAAACTATATGACATGTTATTGTTCTCAAAGTGTCCATTTGGAACTAGGAAAAAAATGAATTTAAGTAAAGACAAGAATCGGATCATGACTACGTTTAACTAATTGAAAATAGCTATTAATGGACACCAATTCTTCAAGAATGCTTTAGATTGTAGGTTAACATCGATGACTTTCATGAGGCATGATGTCAATTAGACTTTCTAATTTGACAAACACAAAAAAAAACCCCTTTCTTAAGCAACCTGGGATTTTTTGAGGTCAACTACTTACGTCACATTCCTTTCGTCATCTCTTTTCACATTCTTGAAGATGTTATGCCAATCTTTTTGCATGTTGGTGCAACTTGTACTACGTTAGTTTCTTCTGATATGAAGAGGGTTTAGAATTTATTCCGTTGAACTAAATTTTGATTTTCATGATAAGAAAAAATTCCAATCTATGCTAAATCTTTTCGTAGCCAGCAAATTAAAAAGACATTTCACACCCGAGTCTATTGTAGTTCTCATGTTTCACTACAGGTGGGATCAAACATTCTACATAAAAAGCAAGCCATTCTAAGCCGGATTTTCATGGCCTCTCACATCTCTTGAATTGGACAATGAAATTGATTCGGAGCATCGCTTTTTCAAACCGGTGATCCCACGATGTCATACCAATAGCCTGTTAAGATATGGAGCTTAAATCATCACAGATATTTCTCATGTCCAGCTTTTCATGTATTGGCTGTTCAAAACATGTACATGTCCAGGGTGTTCCGGTTGGATTCCCCAAGCAACATATTCAGGAAAACAAATGAATGTCAACTCTTTGGTATTTGTAACAAATCGTGGCCAGTGAAGCTCATTAGGAGTCATGGACGGGCCAAAGGGATGTAGTATCGATCCCAGGGTTGACAGGCATTCGCAAAAGAAAGACATTAGTCACAGCTTCTTGATAGACGTCAATCACAAATAATTCACACATAACTATGTGCTTTTTCCCCATGTAGTGTAAAAAAATCCACAAAGATACTTCTTCAGATCTTCATGATTTGTATTGCCAAAAGTCTTTATGCTAATCTGCTGTCACTAGATACATGTATACAAAGAGAAACAAATGCAGCAGATAGCCTATAATCAATGACAACGTTGCCCAGGAGTGAGCTTTAGGAGCTCACCAATTTCCTTGCACCGCATTATAACAGAATAAAACAACTCGTAATATTGACACTAATAACCATGAAGCAAAGCAGATCCAAACCCTAGAACACTAGAGCATGTAATTAACAAATCGAATTCGATAAGACTGAATCATCAACTAATTACCCTTGTTACCAAATGGAGCAACGATTTAGAGAATAGGGGTTAAGCTATGCAACAACAGGTCACCGATCAAAGTTTATGAGGGCAAAGAGCCACCGAATAGCAAAAGCAATTTACTAGTTCGAAACAAGACAAGCATGTCCAGAATTTGCGGGTGATTGCTTACCCTTTCAAACAAAAGAAGGTGGGAACAGGACGGAGGAGACATGAAGCTTTCTGAGCCTAATACCAAATATTACAAGCTGAGTTAATCAGAGCAACAACAATGGTGCCATCCTGCGCCTACGATGTTGTATTGAGCATTTGTGTCATGTATATGTCATTTTTTCTGCAGCTTATGTTTCTACCATCATAATATTAACTGAAAAGGAGACTTGAGTAAACACCGCTTAAATTTGTGACCACGCAAACTATCCACTCCTTGATGACAATGCATTCAAATAATGCAACTAATACACTGCATTCAAAATGGGGGACTGCAAACCTGAAAAAGCAGAGGATGAGGAACAACTTTGGTTGGAGGAACATACCGGAGATGTTATACACACACAGTGAATGAGATACACTCTTATTTTGTATGCCATGGACGATTCTCGCGCTCAACAGGGTGATTCAACAAGGCCGTAGGAATGTTGAGCACCAATTCATGCTGCAGCTTCTCCTGAAACTATTGGGGCTGATATAAGGCCAGCCGATATGTAGAAAAGAAAACATTTAGACACATTAGAAATACAGTAGGATCTGCAGACATCTCCTCCTCAAGCGTGGCATTCAGAGCCTCTCTGACCGTGTTCTCTTTCCCCTGAGTAGCATAACTCTGTAACTGCGTTGCTGCGGTACAACTCTTCCGCAACCTCTCTCTTAACAACACAGCATTCAAGCCTCCGGCAGTGGGTTTTCGCCTTAGAATCGGCAACATCTTGCGCTCTCGAACTTGAACTTGCTCTCACTGTCAGATAAAGCTCTCTGATTCTCTCTGTTGAACGGGTATTCTTCGAAACAGAGTCCAGCTTCGTCATTCCATCAAACACTTTCGTTGCAAACTCGATTGCTCCTCCACAGGGAAACCAAAGGCAATGGTATTTGGGAAGACAGCAACAGAATGGGAGAAATCAAAAGCGAAACAATAATCAACAGACAAATGCAGAACGAATCTAAATTAATTCTAGAGTTCAATCGGAGATGAAACGACCTGCTAAGTGCGACTGTTCATTGACAATTTCGGCATCGCCTGCATGTCGTGAGTAAACGGCTGTCTTCCCCTGATTGTTTTTTCAAAATCGTCTCACCCTCTGATGCTCTCTTGCGCAATTGACCGAACACTTGCTGGTCAGAGGACGCAGCACATTCAACGACCAGGAAACTCCGTGGTCAAGTTCGACAGTCGTGGTGGCTAAACAATAAATGACGATCCCGAGCTTCATCTTCTGTACAGGCAAGGCAACCATGGTTGGTCCCTGAGCTTCATCTTCTCTCCAGATCAATCAATCCCCTTCATTCATTCAACTGGAGAGCTCTCTCTCTCTCTCTCTCTCTCTCTCTCTCTCTCTCTCTCTCTATACCTTCTTCGGCCATCCATCATTTTCTCTCTGTCCATCTTCATCTTCACCAAGTCTTCCTCCATTCTTTTTCTCTCTCACGCCGTCGTCGCTGCTGAACCATCAGGTCGTTTCATCTCCGATTGAACTTTTGAGTAAATTTCGATTCATTCCAAATACGTTTGTCGATTTTTGCTTTGTTTCTGTTCTCTTCCACTTCAATTGCCGTCGCTTGCGAGTCCTTCGTTTCGCCCGTCTAGGCCGCGCGCAAAGTGGGGCGCCGCTGGTGTTTACAAGAGCTTATCCGGATTGCCAAGCTGAGGTTGGGATCATCTGGATACGATCCGCTCGATTCGAAGGATGAGATTTCGGTTTCACTCTCGGCCCTTCCCCCGGTCCGGCGTTGCTTCATCAACCGAAGCACCCGAGGCCAATCGAGTCATCGTCCGTCCGAGACGATAGGCGGCGAGCTGAAGAGAGAACAACCAGAATTCGGTGCAGAGCGGAGCGGTGGAGATTCGGATTTTGTGTGGATTGAGTTGAGGGAGAACGGTGGCGAAAAGGCGAAGCGGCGGTCGTTGGATGAGAAGTACGTGTGAAAATAGAAGAAGAAAATTGCTTAGAGTTCTCACCGCTTCGCTTTCTTGATTTTATGCATGAACATTTTTATTGATCATAAAGTATTTTCGATTATTTTGACGTTTTTAATGAATCAACGAATGAAAGTTCGAAAAATAAATTCCTCAAAAATACTTTCACTCAAATAAACACATCCAAAAAGTGTAATTGTTATATAATTAAAAATAAACATCATGATCCATACACTCACACGTATATATATAGTATATCGACTTCTTATTCAAATCAAGCTCCAGTATCAAATTAATACTTTTGAGCTGGAATCTAGTTTTGAGCACCAAGTACGGAGATGAGCTGATCTCAAGTATGGCACTGTAGCAGCTTGATTTGACCCTTAGGCCCAGCCATGTTGACACCCAATTCGACTAATAGGAGTCGACGTATCTATTCAAGCGGTTAATGATCCTTCCGCGTAAAATTCGAGTGCAAGATTATTCTTGAAAAATCTCATTACTCAAGAGGAGTCGGTAGTCCTAATTCTCTTGTATTTTTTTCATCCCTATGACAATCGATGGCTCAAATGATAAAAGCATGTGAGCATTAGTAAATGTAGGTAGAGAAATATTAAATACCAAATGTCCTCCTTTTAATTTTTCCATAAATTGACTTGAAATGTACATAGAAATCCCTGATAAGTTTGCGTTGTGTCATTCCCTCATCCTTTGTAACATTTAACATACATTTCAAACAAAAGAAAGTTTCACTTTTATTTTTCTCAACTTCAATTCCAAAGAAATATTTTCTTCAGTTTTCCTAGGTCTATAATTGGAAAATTTACCTAAAGTGATTTCCGGTTATGGTTAGATCAACAACAAAAAAATCATGAATTGTTAACCCCTGAGAAATCATAAAGGGAAGAAGAAGAAGATTCGTAGGTTTTCCATTTCTTGGGTTTTGAGCTTCAGTCACTCCGCTTCTTCTCGATCTCCACTCGCTAAAACCTCTCTTCCTGTCGTTCTCGCAATATCGCACAATCTCTCTCTCTGAACCTCGAGCCGAGCTACGCCGCCTCTATAGGTCTCCGACCACCGCCGTATCCACGCAGCTAGTCGCCTTGGCGTGTGGCATCAACATCGCACCTCTTTCTCTGCCTGTGAAGCCCCCAAACCCAAGAGGTTTCTTGCTTCGGTTCTACGGGATTGTCGAAGATGGATGAGGACCAGGAGATGGAGAGGTTCGGGATGGACAATGGTTACGAGGACCCGCAGTGGATCGATGGGGAGTTCTATTACCGGCAGCGGAGAGAGAAGCGCATGCAGAGACCAGGAAGGACGTGGTCTTCGGTGTCTTCTCCTCGTGGGGACTCTGAATCGGACTACGACTCCTCCTCCTCCTCCAAGAGGAAGCGAAAGAAGAAGACAGACCTCCTGGGTAAGCCTGATCTGTCGAAACCTGTGAATTTTCATGTCCGCCGGCGCAGTCATACCCGAACAGAGAGATTGATGAGAACTCGAAGACAGAGAATGAGGATGACGAGTCCGCTGCCACGGATGAGGAAAAAGAGAAGTTACAAGCTGAGGCAGAACTCCAGAAGAAACAACTGAACGGTATGCAGGAAATAATGAGTAGGCTAGGCGGGATTGAGGAGGAAAAGTCGATGGGAAGAACATTGACATTAAACTCGCTAGCCAAGTCTTTCGGTGACATGCAAACAAGGTTTCCCGATGAAGCAAATCAAGATCCAATATGAAAATTTCCCTAGAACAGCAGAGAACATAATTTACTGATCGAATTCGACGAGACCGAATCATTGACTAATTACCCTCGTTACCAAATGGAACAACGATTCAGAGAATCACGGTTAAGCTATGGGACAAGAGGTCGACGATCAAAGTTTACGAGGGCATAGAGCCATTGAATAGCACAAAGCAAATTACAGCTTGGAAACAAGAGGAGCGCATCCAGAATTTGCAAGTGATTGCTTACCCTTTCGAACAAATGCTCACAAGCCGAGTTTAATCAGAAGAGTAATAACAATGGTACCGTCCATAATGGCTAATAGCAACTGAAAAGCAGAATTGAGTAAACACCAATTAGGTTCGTGACCACGCAAACTATCCACTCCTTGATGACCCCTGCATAAGATATTAGTGACTGCAAAAATCTGGAAAAGCCGAGCATGAGCAACAACTTTGGCTGGAGGAACATACCAGAGATGGTGTTACACACAACGGTCATATTTCTCTTTTTCGAGAAATCGAAGAAGCAACTCTTATTCCGTATGCCATGGACGATTCTCGCGTCCGAAAGATCCTGAGGGCGATGGTGATTCAACTTGGCCGGATTAGGTACAGCTTCCTCCTGGTGGAAGAACCTTGGTTGGGAATTTCCTCATCATGCGCAGTATTCAGAGCCTCTCTCACACTAATCTCTTTCGCCTTAGTAGCATAATTCTATAACCACGTAGCTGCAGCACAAATCTTTGGCAACCGCTCTCTCTACAAAACAGCATCTGAGCCTCCAGTAGTGGCTTTTCGTCTTAGTACCGACCACAACTTGCGCTCTGGAACTCGAACTTGCTCTGCCACCAGATAAAGCTCGCTGATTTTCTCTCTCTTGAGCGGGTGTTCTTCCAAACAGAGTTCAGCTTCTTCCTTCCACCTAATAACTTCCTTGCGAACTCTGTTCCTCCTGCACAGCACAACCGACAGCAATGGAAATTCGGAAGACAAGGAGAGAATGGGACAATCCAAAGGCGAAACAGAAATCAACAGATAAATTTGGAATGAATCGAAACGAACTCTGGAGTTCAATCGGACATGAAACGAAGCAACGATCTCCAGAGAGTTCAATCTGGTTGAATTGCGCTGGTGGTGCTCCATTCGCGGTTGCGGTTGCCACCAATCATCGGCTAGAAGAGATTCCAATTGACAGCTTCACTCCTTTTGATTATTTTTTTAGTTTTAAATGATTTTAATCATTAAATAAAGAAAACGGAGCTTTTCGAAAAAGCATATATTATGTCCAATCTCTACCGTATGTAAAATATACTCTCCTCATATCCTTGTATTAAGATGAGAATCTATGTAAAATAGCTTACTAGTGCTAGCACAAGATATGATCCCTTGTCATGTTAATTAAATTGGGCAAATTATGTTACATACAGCCAACATATACCCTATTTAGGGGCGTCAAATGGGTGGATTGGGTCGGGTTTGGATCTGGTTATAAATGGTCCGACCCAAATCGATCCATTAACCCGTTTATGACCCATTTATACACAATACAAATTTCTTGACCCATACCGGATCCATACCCAACCCAACTCATTTAAGAAAATACTTATATATTTAATTTAATCTATGAAAATTGATTTCTTATGATTGTTTAATAAAATTATATTGCTGAAATATTTTCATGAAATACAAATCAGCATTTTTATAATTTTTATTTTTTTATGATTTTATAATTTTTTTTACGTTCTCTTTTTTCCCCCCCTTCTACGTCACTAGTTTAAGATCCATTAAATTTAATAATCGGCTTGACCAAAAAAAAATTTAATAATCGGCTCTGAGTTAATGAAATAAACGCGCACAACTACTGAAAAAGGACAATCTCATAATTTAATTAGAGTCAGTCTAATGACAGACGAAACAGATAATACGCTGCAAGAATTACTTGTAAAACGAAGACAAGATCATCGGCAAGTACCGGAAGAACTTGTCTTTGGTCAAAATTGACAGACGAATTGCTCTTGGTCAAAATATTACAAGAGAGTATGAAATGAAGTTCCAATCATGAAGCCACCCCCAGCAAGAAACCTGAGAATTCACATTGAATAGTCAACTCTGTAACTACATCCAATATGTTCTTGTCCACCTCAAAACCTGAAGAGGGAAAATGTTCTTCAGGTACACTAGAGTTAGCTTCTTGACAACACCTAACAAACTAGACTAGAAGAAGATGATGTCCTAGCAAGTGACAAACCATACCAAAGGTAAAGAGATTTCACTCAAGAATCAAATGCAGGTTCAAATCATAGCAAGTTTGCAAATAAGATGCTGCAGGGATGGAGTTCATTCACTCCTTCAAAGCAAAAGTGACGTCTGTCATTGGCTTCTGGACTTTCTTTTGATCTTTCACCGAGCCTCGTAGGATGCAGACCATCAATTCCCACATATTCCTGTTCAAGGTATTGCCAATGAAAACCAACCGCTTCCCCCTCAACAATTCGATCATGTCACTCTGCATTCAACCTGATCATTCACAATCTTCTTACATCAATATAGAATCCCAGAATCTCATATGGGGATTTCATAAATTCAAAAAGGAAAAAAAAAGTAATAAAGGAAGAAGAAGAAAAATGGAACAGAGCAGGCCTTTCCCAGCAATATTTCTCACTTTGGACTCCCAAAAAGTGGTCAGCCGATCCCCTGGAGCTTCTCATATACTAACAGACATCATCAATACAATGCAACTCACACATACAGGTCATTAGAATTACATTGATCTGATATTCTGCCACTACAATGAGATAGTAGCTATTGCAAATGCAAAAGTGAGAGAACCAGATAAAAATTTAGCATGTTAATTCATTGGGAATTCAGATTAGTAAATTTAGTCAATTTATTGATAAAAAAACAGTACCCACACTCCGAAGAGTAGATGCATGATTTTTATTTGTTTTCTAACTAAGCAAGAGCACAATGAAATCACTAGAACAATCATGGTAAAAATCAAATTGATCACAAGTGCATTCTGTACCTTGGCAAAAATCAAAGTGCATTAAATCATATGACTAAACCAACAGAATGAGATCAAAAAAAGTGCCTACAGCAAATAGTCTTGAAGGTCGACGATGAGAGACTCCACATCCAAATCTTATGGATGAGGAGTCTCTCATCGTCGACTATACAAAAAACTCCAAGCAAGCAACGACTTGTACTACTAAATACTTTTTACGAGTAGAATGTGTTTTAACTATCCTAAATTACAAACCGGCAGAGAACACATCACGCATGTAACCAATTCATCATATCACCAAAAATAAAAAGAAAAGCCCAAAAGCAACAATTAATATCCAAATCACGGGATTAGCATCAGCAACCAAGGCAAAACATTAATGATGTCCAGGTCAGTCTCGAATCCACTCGACAGTCTCTATCTAAGCTCCACAGTCCATCACGAGCATCCAATTTGCACCACTCCACTCAAATCAACCGAAGCAACTCCGACCCAGCATCAGAACCAAATCAGCAAAAAACCCAATTCCGACATTCACCCATCATATTTCATAAGCAATAAGGACACAAAGAATCGAGCTCGTAAACGCACCTCCTTGTGCGAGTCCATGGTCGGGGTATCGGCGATGTGGATGCAGTTGTACTGGTCGGGATTGGCCTCGCCCCAGCCGTCCAAGACCACCATGGCGATCGTCTTCCCCTTGGGCAGCTTCGGATGATCCGCCAGCTTCCATGGGAGTCGTCGGTACGCTGGAGTCGAGTGAAGAGGGAGAGAGAAGATTCTGTCGCGTCGTGGGTGAAAGTCTGAAGAACATTGACGAAGAAGATATTCGGTCAAATAAGTTAAATGGCTGGCCTGAAAATAAAGAGTGACCCATTAATGACACATTTATATAAAAATGAGTTTATAAATGGATTTTAGACTCATTTTGACAGGTGTACCTATTCCTCTCACAACCAGCATATATGAAAGCTTACTAAGTCAAACCATTCACGGCCCATTTCAAATTAGGATGATAATCATTTGAGATTGGCTCGACCAAAATATAGTGAAGCTCTAACTCAAATTACTCGAGTATCTTGTCAAACTAAAGCTCAAGTTCGCCAATACTCGGTTCAACGAGCTTTTGAACCTAATTCAAAAAATATAATTGTCATAAAATCAGGAGTAGATATCCTTAGCCACACTCATGTATAGGTAAAAATATTGACTTTTTATTCGAGTCAAGCTCCAACATGAAATTAATACTTGGTTGAGGCAAAATTGAGTTTGGAACATCAATTATGGAGTTGAGTAGATCTCAAGTTGGGTACTGTAGTGGCTCATGTTGACATTGTTGACACTTGAATTTCGCCAACGAGTTTCATATTCATAGAAACTCGTTTAAGATATTAGACTCGTCACCAACGAAATTTGACCTATGATAAAATAAAGGGAAAAAAGCCACAAAAAACCCTAAACTATATCATTTGTAACACATTTACCCTAAACTTTTCTTTGTATCACAAAAAACCCCACACTTTTTATTTATGTGACACATTTATCCCAAATTTATACTCATGTAACATATTTATCCCAAACTTTTTTTTATGGCACTAAAAATCCTAAACTTATATATGTATGACACATGTACCTCAAAATTTAGGGTAAATATGTCACAAGCCTATAAGTTTGGGATTTTTTGTGTCACAAAAAAGTAATTTGAGAAAAATGTGTCACATTGATGTAAGTTTGAAATTTTTTGTCATAAAAAAATGTTTGGGGTAAATATGTCACACGGATACAAGTTTGGAATTTTTGATGTCACAAAAAAAAATTTAGGATAAATGTGTCACAATGGGCATAGTTTAAGATTTTTGGTGGTGTTTTTCCTAAAATAAATAGTCAGTTTGCATAACTCGGTGTCCATTTTTCCAACTACATCCCTTTCGCATTTAGATACTAGACACGTCGTAGATATAGGATCTCGGATTTTGCATCGATAAATTAGGTATTATTCATGAATTTCGTCGCGATTGAGGGTCAAATTCTTCGGTAATGCCGAAGTTCAACCCTTAATCGAAGACATCGTGGTTTTGTATCCTATATTTGTATTCTCCATCTAGTTTCTTATGTATTTTAATCTAGGGACGTTGAAGTTTGGAGACCAATGGGCCGGAGAACAAAATTTCGCTTGACGGAGGCCGGTCAACACCAATAACCCAAGTTAACCTTTATGATGAAGCCTATAAGCTGGCCAACTAAATAATTGTTAGAACGGCATCTAGCGACGTCTCTATTTGTTTCTCGAAAAATGAATGATTTGAAAGATATATTTTTTTGAAAATAATCCTTTATATCGGTTATAAAAATGAATGAGCGAACAATATTTTTATCGTTCATGAAAATCTATAAACATAAATTGTTGTCGAAATTGCTCCTATTTTTGTTGATTGTTCACTAGTTAGGTAGTGTTTTACAACTTTTCTTTAGATTGGAAAAAGGGTTGGCTCGGCCTGAGCATGACATGGCTAATGGTAGGGGTGTCGATGGTTCATTTTGGTTTGATTTTCTTGAGAAATTGAACTATTAGGGTGTAAGGAACCAAATCTCGCCCTGAACCGAATATGACCTTAAACCAAAAAATCCAGTTCGATGCGGTTTTTTGTTTTTATTTTTTCCTTTTCCTTTTTCTTTGTTTTTTTTTCTTATTTCTTTTTTGGTTCAAAACCGGCGGAGCCACCAACCTTGGGCAAGGGGTCGCGACCCCTCACGGATGCCAGATTTGGCATCTTGAGCCCTCACCTAGGCCCTTGTCAACCACAGCAAGGGCAAGCAAGGGCCGTGATGGCCTTGCTACCTCAACGAGGGGCCAGGACCCTCATCCACGGCCGGTGGGGTCACCGCCCTTTGCCCACAAAAAAAAAAAAAAAAGAATGGTTATTTTGATAATTTTTAGTGCGATTTGGTTAACTATATTGAAATAACATAAATGCAAAAATTGAATGGTTATTTTTCAATTGTCTAAACCGACAATTGAAACGAATAAAATAGGATGGAACTTTTAGTTCAGTTAGTGGTTCAGTTCGATTTTCCAATTCGGTTTTGACACCCTTAGCTAATGTCTATTGGTTGGCCCTTATATATGTGTGTGTTGGAAAAGCAATTGATGAGGCGTCTTTAAGAATTAGAAGCCAAGTCCTCTTACATAGAGAATGTTATTCAATGCTGTAAAAGTAGAATATATATATGTAAATCACACAAGGAAACTAGTTGATATGTACAAGCAAATTGCAAGAATGTCGCTACCTCCATAAATAAAGGGAAAGACCTGACAGAGAAGAAGGTGGCTTGTTATGATTCTAAAGTTCAATTGTAGATTTAATGGCTAATAATTCAAATATCAAATAAGAAATACTGTTGTATTTCGTCATATTAGCTAGATATTCGAGAAAAAAAAGCTTACTTTACTTTGTCAAATTGAACCAATAGTTTGATAAATCATTAATTTAGCTGTGCTTGAAAGAATTGAACAACTTAAGGTAAAATTCTCAATTCCATCTATGTTACAGTCATTGATTTCTTCGCTTTTCCCCCTGCGCTTACGGTCAACGTGTGAAATGCATGCGTGTTAAGTACATTCAGTATATTGAAAGGTTTCTTCTGGTTATGTCTAACGCGAAGAACACGTACATGTTAGTACCATGATCACGGGTATTGATTTGCAGATCGTTGCAACTCGATACAAGGTTTACAGCGGTAACTATGAGAATTCTCATTTCTCAAGTGAGACCCCGAGCGGGTCTTGCAAGATCCCTCGTTTCCGTGGCTTCCCACTGCTCTTGAAAAAAACTAGAGAATTTGAATCGGAGTATCCATTTATGAAATTGGTAATCTAGCCACTTTTATTAAGGATGGAACTGTGCTAACATGAGAGTAACTCTTGCAGCGTCACCATGAGAGTTCAAAAATTATGTGCGCTATTTGTAGAGACTATGAGAACAGTATTGTGACATTTAAACTTCAAATTTCAGGTTGGGAATGATGACTTCTATGAACCAGTAAAGGCTGTCAATTGAATTTCGTGAAACTAGTAAATACTAGCATCTATTTACATTTCTTTTGCCTTTTCTTTTTAAATTTTGTTTGTATTTATTCTTTTCCTCGTCACACAACATTGGCAGAGCGTTCCTTGTGGTTTTATAAAGAGATAGATTCAGAAGAACCAGCAAATTCTGACTCTTAGGTGTTTGAACAAATCATGCCTTTTGTGGTTGGTCCATGTTTGTGAGAGAAGCTAGTCTGGATGAAGGGAATGTCTGCATGTTTGAGCTCGTTGATAGGAATGATTTTATGGTCAAAGTCTCCATCTCCAATTATGCTAGGAAGAACCTCATTTAGATCGATTGAGATGAACACTGGAAGCGTCACTCGAGGCCGTATTTTACGAAAACGATTCATGCCTCATTTTTCAATTGCGACAGACCTAGGCTTGGGAAGAAGAGACGACATAATATGTCCAGCTTAAGCCATAGCTACTGCAACAGGCCTAGGCTTAGGATGACCGAGCTCACGACAACAGCTTGCAACAATTGCTTCACGAGAGCTACTACTGCAAGCAGGTTCAAACTTGCAATTGGAAATGAAGGGAAGTTAGTTGGTCCCTAGACCCTTAAATATTAGTCCAACCCCCTTGGTGGCATGAAAAGAAGAAAAGAAAATCACTTCGTGTTTGCCAGGGAAAATAAGATTACCTACTTTTTTCTGGATGTGTATCAATCTAGGACCCTAGGTGCAGCTTTTCATGTTTGTTCGATGGATATCGCAATGCAAGATTGGCAACTCAGACATTCACCAGATTCATGTATCATGTTCCAATTAAATACACGGATCGTGCAGCCTGACTCAATGCATGATGCATCGCTTGATCAGACTGAGTCCGGGACTGATGCTGTGCTCGTTCACCATGAACCAGCATACGATGCAAGACTCATTCAGCATGATTCCATGGATGATGTTGTGCATCAATCAGTGACCGATCTGCACGATGCAGCGAACAACCAGATGAATGACCAAGCGAGCGAGCGGGCAGACAAAGAGTCACCAAGACCCCTCGCCTCCCAAGGGCTTCTAGAACATCCATGGAGCAGTCCACGCATTCAGCCATGGGGGAGCCGAAAAGACTCACTAAGGGACGAGCCATTCTAGACAAAATCCAAGAACCCATGCAATGCAAGACAAGGAGAAAAGATGAACAGAAAAAGACGAAACAGAGGACTTGAAGGGGCCATCCGCATCTGCCTTCTCTTGTCTAAATAGGCGTGAACCGCCACATTGCAACACACCTTGTACACACATCATCAAGCAATAGAGCATTCATTCTCTCCCATGATTCAATCTCTCTCGATTCCCTCTCATCCCTCTACATTCGAGCTTTGTAAGCAAGTGACCGATCCTCAGGCCTAGGCTCGACTCGTGCGCAATATGACTCAAACGGCCGTGAGTTGCCGCATGGTCGTGGTTCGAACAACCAGCCCATGACACGTGTCTCTATATTGATTACATGCTCTTGCTATAGACTCTAAGAGCACAGGATTGTGATATTTTGAACTCAGATTGCAAGTTTGTGATTAAAGACTTTCCAATTAAGCCATTTAGACTGCTAATATGGACTCCGGAAACTAGCAAATACTAGCACAAACGTACATCTTGTTTGCCTTTTCTCTTAGTGTATGCTCACAATCCTCTGCTTTATCGTATATCGGCTGGTCAAACGTCTTCGTCGGCAAGAGCGTTCCTTGTGAATTCACAAAGACATACAGTTCAGGAAATCAGCAAATTGCGACTCTTGGGTATTCGAGATGCATGGTGCCCGGTGACCATCAGGACGTATCGAAACTGCGGTCTAGCGAATTGCAACTCTTGGGTATACGTAAAAGTCCTGCACACATTTTCTACTTTGGGTATTTCGCTTGAGCTTGTTACGCTTTCACCATTGCCTTTTTGGAAAGGATCTCTAATTCAGCGCTTACCCTGGAATTGTAGGTATCCAATTGTACAAGATATTATCTTTCAAAATCTTATTGACATTTTCAAGAACTTTAAAAATCAAATCATTTAACTACAAGGACTGTCCTCACAGATTAAGATGTAATAAGATGGTCGACTTATGCGTCCCAGAAATTGAAAAAACAGGGAAGTATTTGAGGATTCTTTCGGATTGGGGCGTTTCCGAAAAACAGATATTCTCGTGGATCTTAACCTGGGTATATATGAATTGGAGAGTTGGAAGGAGAAATTGCTATCAAAGGCTGGTAAGGAAATACTCCTAACTATTGTTGGGAAAACAGGCATGGCGTTTGGCAAACTCCCCATCTTCTCTCTGGGGCCAAATGCTCAAGGGACTATACTTTTCGGGTTGCGACTTCTGGGAAGCAAGGGAAACTAGTAGAGCGTCCTGGGGCTGGCAGAGTATCCTAATGGGGAGAGACACTATCGAGTCTTTTTTTAGATGGTTTGTAGGAAATGGGGAAAAAAAATCAGAATTAGGGAGGGTACGTGGCTACCAAGAGGGGTGATTGGAGGATCAGCTAATAGCGGTGAACCGACGATGGTCTTGGAATTGATTGATAGTCAAAATCATGCAGGGAAGGAACAAACTCTTGTCAATTGGTTCGGTGAGGAATTAACCAATGAGATTCTTTCAAAACCATTGGGAACGTTACCAGTTCAAGATAAGCTGGTTTGGACAAACACTAAATCAGGTGAGTAGTCGGTTAAGAGGGGCTACAATGGATGCAGGATGGAGTCAGAGAGGTAGACTCAGATTTTCTTAGCCATTGATTGTGCCAAAATACTATCCAAACCAATGTAAACCTTTTTAGGAGGAGAATTACAGAAGAGGATACTTGTGATTCACGTCGTCAACAATCCGAAACACCTGAGCATTTGTTTCTGCTCTGCCCCTAGACAAAAGATATATGGTCAGACTCTGCTATACAGATTCATATTAATTCTTATGGCTTAACCAGAATTGAAAATTGGTTACTGAATTTCGGCCATTCCTCATTTAGCTTTAAGCACCTCGTCGCAATTCTCTAGCAAATCTGGAAATCCAGAAACAATGCCATCTTCCGCAGGAAAAAACCCCACCCACAGAGCCTGGTGAGTTCCGCCTCAGCATTATTTCATAATATCTGAAGGTGGACAACTAGAGAGAGAGAGAGAGAGAAAGAGAGCAAGTTTTGGGGTTGAAATGGTGCAATTATTTAGCCTGTGGAATTGAAAAAATGTCATGAGACGGTTTGATTATTTGGAATGAATCTGTTAAGGTCAATTTTGGGTCTTTAGATACGAAGGGGACTCCGTTTTCCATTCAGTCGTGTTTGATAAAAGCGTGTCCAAGATAGAATAGCTGCCACCAAATGCCGATGGTGAGGAACCGAGCCTTGGCAATTGTGGATTTGTCTCGATGAAAGTGGAACCTGCCGGCGGCGGCTATGGTATTGCAGTGCATGTTGTTTTCTCGTTTGATTCGAAGTCCACACATAAACTTTCCACATCGTTAGGCTAAGATAAATTGGGTTAAGAGCTAATTCATCCTCATAAAGATTCTCCATCTCTAGCTCAGCTGTGTTGGCATCTTGACTACAAATGAGTAAGTCGATGTAATTCATCATCCATCACGTGTACTGGTACACATACATAGTAATCAACAACTTCACTTTTTAAGATTCTCAATAATTTCAAGTTGGTATTTTCTTATGCATTAAATTTTGGAAAAGAAAATCTTGATGCATATCTTGTTGATGGTAATCTCCATTGATGCATCTCACTCGTATGTGTTGCTATCCTATTTTCACAGGCCTTAAATGGGATTCCTTCTTATCAAAAAGTAAATAAGTTACTTAGTTGTATACAAATTATTATTTTTTTACATTTTGGAAGTAATGAGGGCCAACTTCTTGTGTAATAACCTTCCATAAGAATCTTGGAATTCCCAACATAAGAACGTGAAATGCTTTTTGTCTCTCGCCACAAACGAAATACCATTTTTGAATTCTCTCGCCACAAACAAAATCCCATATTTTTAAGCTCCAATTTGTCACTCTTTACCAATTCAATTATCTTATCATGCCTTTTTGTGATAATTTGCACACATATAAGCAAGTCATTCTTACCAAACGAATCCCATTTAAATCATGAGAAAATAAGATTCCAACACCCCCGACTGAGATACATTTCTGAATATTAGTATTGACATGATGTGTGTGACATCCCGAATTGGATATTGTCCGCTTTGGCCCGTCCCATATCGAAGCTCATGGTTTTGTCCTTTGGCCCGTCCCATTCGCCATCCTAGAAGCATGTCATGAGCCACTCCTTGTCCAAGTCCAATACCCCCGATGACCACTCCCTACCCTCGTCGGACCGAGTCGATTCAGACCCACCAGCTTTCGCTTGGTTCGTCGCTGAACCACATGCCTACTGGAGGGGTCCCCTTCTAATACCCTGTTGTGACATCCTGAATTAATTCACTAAGGAATTGTTTTCTTTTTCTCGTCCCATATGAACCTCACAATTTTGTCCTTTGGCATACAAGTAGGCACCTTCCTAGGAAGTCACCCATCTTAGGAATGCTCCCACCTTAGCACGCTTAATTTTGGAGTTTCAAAGCTAAGCATTATTGTTACGTCAAAAGGCGCATCCGTTAGTTAATTTCATTTTTCACATATATATTCCAGAATCACTCTCTCCCTATTCAGTGCATGGTTGGATTCATTCTTACCCCCTTCGCCATCCTTGAAGCTTGCCAAAAGCCACTTCTTATCCAGGCCTACTAACCTCGGCGAACACTCCCTTCCCTTGTCGGATTGGGTCATTACAATATGCATCCAGATTTTTTTCCCCAGTATTTAGTGCATAAGAAGATACCAACTTAAAATTAGCATGGATCTTGAAAAGTGAAGTCGTTGGTCACGATGTATGTGTACTTGTACATGTGATGTATGTTGAATTCCATGGACACACTCGTTGTAGTCAAGTAGGTAAGTGCAAAAAATGCTGCTAATCATTTTGTGTTACTAGAATTAGCAAGGTCTTAATTTAAGTAGTCCATAGTCTTAATTATGATTATCCATCCATCCATTTTGTTGTTTGCAAAACGATTATCTTTTTCAATTTACTTAACGCACAACTTACAAAAGGCTTTTACATCTTCCAAGCTCTAAAATGCATTTTCCTTTGATGAACTTGCAATCTACTAATAATATTGAACAAATTTGAGAGGCACATGCCACAAATAAATAAGATTAACCATAAAGGAAAAGTCGATTATTTTTCTATTGCCAAGAAGTAAAGGTATCTTAAATCTTTCTGCACAAGATCCCATGAGGTAAATAATATTTTTTTTCTCACCGAACTCATACAACCAATCAACTTTTGAAATTAAAAAGTAAAGTAAAAACGCCAATAAAGCATACAACAGGACTATGCCGTCTAAACTTTCTACAGATGCTCACCGTAAAGAAGGGCATAAGTGAAGTAAAAAGGTAAGGCCAACAATAGAAGATAAAGATGTTCGTTATCTTGAGCTAAAAGTCCAAAGGATCCCAATTAAACAACAAAAAGAGCACAAATAAAGCCTAATTGAGCCAGCAAAACACTAAAGCTAACAATATAAAATAATGATGGTCATTCCCACAACAGCAAACATGATGCTTCTTCAGATAATTTAGGCTCCGTTTTTTGGCAAAAAAAATGTGGCATTTCTAGAAGATGTTTTCCAGCTAGTCATTTTTGCTGAAATGACAATATTTGTCAATGTTTGGGTAAATCTGAAAATGAACTAGAAAACATTTTCCACCGTTTGGTATGGAAAATCTGACTTAATTCTCCTCCGTGCACTAACTTTAATTATTTTTTTATTTTTATTTTATCTTTTCTACCGCATTTTAATTATAATTTTTTTTTATTTTTTATGTTTTCTTTTTGTCCTCTTCTTCCTTTTGCCTGCCATGGCCATGGCACTAAAGAAGAAGGGAAACGGAAAAAAAAAAGGAAAATTTAAAAATTTAAAAAAAAAAGAAAAAGAGAAAATAAAAAAAATTGAACGTTTAAAAATAAATAAAAAATGAAAATAAAGTGAAAAAGAACAATTGAAAAGAAAGGAAATGTGAAAGAAGGAGAAAGGAAAGATGGGGAAAATGTTTTCATCTTCTCAAAAAGAGGAAATCGCTTTCCCTACTTTTGAATGAGTTTTTTCCATGGACGGAAATTTTTTTCCTCAACTAGATTATTTTTCACAAACAAAAAGCCGAAAATTATGAAAATTATTTTCCTGAAAATTATTTTTCATGAAACAAACGGAATCCTAATGTAGTTTTTTGTATTTCATATAATTGCAACACTTGATCGGAATCATGGGGTTCAAAATTGTAAATTCCAACTTGGAGCATGCATCAGTCGTGAGGGAGAGAGAGCAATCAAGCGGAGCCATCGTGAGGGAGGGAGGAGCAACGCGAGTGAGGAATAGGATTTTGTCTCACTTTAGTAAGTTTTTTAGGGCCAAAAAGGAAACTAACCAAAAATCATTAATTCGTTATTTTAGCATTCCAAAAATACTGAAAATTCAAGGCAGGTGATCCGGGCCAACATTTGGCCGAAAACCCCTTGGGAAGGCTTGCCGAACACCCCAACTATTCCCCAAGGGGCTTTGGAGGCTAAAAGCCCCTTGAGAAAACTTAAACAAACGTAGCCTGCCTTGAGCTTATAGCTTACCTAAGGCTAGCATTTGGCCTAAAGCCTCTTGGGAAAGCTTGCGAAGCAACCCAAATTTTCCTTGAGGGGGCTTTCGAGGCCCTTGAGAAAGTTGAATAAAACACAACCTTCTAAATGTTCCTCCCTTGGATTTTGCATAAAGTGACTTGGAGTGTTAGAAAAAAGGTGGTGTCTACTCGGGAAATTACTAAAAGTAACAATATACCACAAATCTTCTGTATTGAGAAGGGTCTTGCGAGCCTTCTCTATCCGATCCTTGATTATTTGGACTTTTAGCCCATTGAGATATTACTAGGCATGCATCCTTTCATTCCCATATCCTTCATAATGTCTAAAATATGTGCTTCCTTTTGTGAAGGGAAAATTCCACCCCATTTCTCGCAACTTCAATTCAATAGAAACAAAAAAAAAAAAAATCAGTAGAAACATTATATTTTTCCGAGGTCTTTCAAATTGAAATTTTTATTTGAATTTTCCCTAATTGGAAAATTAACCCAATGTCATTTCAGGTTATATCAGGTTAACGAGAAACGAATTTCCTCTCCTTAAAGTAAACAGGGAGCAATCAAAAATTGATTGCTTAAATCCTAATTTTTACAATGTCTCAAGATAAACGTGTATTATAACATTCAATACTTCCATCACTCTTTCACTTTTGTAATGGGGGATATCTGGACTATTTGCCTTAACCAGTCCTACGGATTTTATCATATGTTTGTTGACATGTGACCTTGAATACTCACCAGTCGCGGTCCTTCCATGTCAAGGATGGAAAATATCTAGTTAGCTAGACGTCATACATATATACTTTCGTCCAAGAATCCAAATATTCTTCATAGGAAACACCTTGGCATTCTAAGGTATTTCTCGTGCCTAGCTCTACAATCCTGGAGTTGGATTTAGGCCCCAGTGTTGTGTCCAGATTCGTCTTTTATTCGATCCTGCGCGTTGCTCATGCATGCAGTACAATCTGGACTGCTCAATGTCCTGTTGCACACTCTGTGGCCGGACTCCTCGCCATCTTCGGATTTTCTGTCATAATTGGATCTATTATTCGCCATTTTGGTACTCAGGTCATTCAGGACGTTACATCGCGGTCAAAGTGAAACAATGGATGATATTGTTTTCACTTGTGTCTGTCTTTCTAGTGAAAAACTTTGACTGCACATTTGTGTGATGCAAACCGTAGTTATAGACAGTTCCATAAGCTCCCATTCCTATCTTAAGACTTTCAGGGAATGATGATGTATCAGAAACAATCTCTTCCTACGCAGACATCTGATATTGCAGCACCTGGCCCAAAGGAGCATTCTCCAGCTTTTCCTTCTCTTTCACATTATGCAAAGTCTTCATCTCCGCCACCTTCCTTTGGGATAAACACAAAGGATTTAGGATTGGATTGACAAAAAAAGAAGATTTAGGACTGAATTTGCACAATTACAAATAGATTTATGATTTTTTGGTAATTTCCCCATCATCGCAGTTGCATTGAATCATTAGCTAGAGATCAATCCTCTTCATTCAATTGGAGTCATCTCTTTCCATTTCTTCTTCGGCCAAGCAACATTTTCTCTCTGTCCATCCTCATTTTTCGTTGAGTCTTCCTCCATTTTTTTCTCTCTCAAGCTCACCGGCTCCACCATCACTATCGTCCAGCTCTTTCTCTAGCTGCAGCCAAAGGCATCTCGGACTCTCTCCCCAGATTTTATTCGACCAGATCTTTTTGCATCTTATTAACATCTTGCTCTGGATTACCCCGATTCATCTCCATCAATTCAAGATCATCCCACAGTGAGCAACACCGTCAGATTCCATGTTCGAGTTGCACTGACGCTATCCCCCGTTACTAAGTCTTCTCTGATTCTAAGTCTTCCCTCTCCTGTCCTTGCACATGTCTGGACCAGATTCATCTGTCGTCGGGCCTTCTCGAGCTCACGCCACCAAGGCTACAAATTGTTATGGACAATTTTTGACATATGAAGAATCTAGATGTGTCATACTGTGATGGACTATCAAATATGTTCACGCGTAGGATGGCTATAAATTTGGTGGCTCTCACAAAATTGAGGATAAGTAATTGCAAGATATTGACAGATGTCATTAGTGACAAGAGAGGCAGGGAGGGGCATGAAGTAGCTTTCCATCAATTGAAATGTATGGAGCTTGATGGGTTGATAGGGTTGAGATGTTTCAACTCTGGTGAATCCACTTTGATGTTGCCTCTCTTGGAAGATGTCATTGTGACTGGATGTCCTAACATGAAGTTTTTCTCTGGGGGACTAATAGAGGCACCAAAGCTGGAAAGAGTTCAAGCAGCAAAGGAAGCGTGGTTTTGGAAGGAAAACCTCAACATCACCATCCAAAATATGATTGATACATCTGGTACCTAAAAAAATGGGAGGCCATACAGATGCGAGTGGGATATGCAGTTTGATGGGTGATCTCAATATAGCCACACAAAAGTTGTCCGCGCAAACTAGTAAGATCCAATTAATGTCTTTTACAATCCATTTTTTCTTTTGCTTGCCCCGAGAGAAGGAAAACTTGAATGATGAGATATTTCATCTTTCGTTTCTTTGCTTCAGCTAGGCGACACCATCGACCTCATCGGATTTCGCCTCCTTCACTGCAAGGTTTATCCAAAAAGAACGGATTTTTCTTGCGAGACTCCCACCATTCCCTGAAGTTCATGGTTTCTGGTCGTCGTCGTTGCCGCTGTTGCTTGAGAGAAGAATAAAGTGCGACGCCAAAGAAATCGGAAGTTCCGGCGAACTCGTAAGTTCGCCCTTTCTTCACTCATGAGTTCTTCGGTCTGCCGGAATTTCTTCTGATTTCCATGTTTTGTTGCGCGTAAATTAGTTGAAATCGGAAGCTGGTTTTCATAAAACCTTCCTCAATCGTCGTCTTCTTGAGCTTTGACGCCTAAAAGCACAAGTCCTTAAACTAGCAATAGTTGCCCTAAATCTACGTCTTGCGTGCTTCTGTCATGAGTATATGCGATCTTTCTTTATCACACTGGCTGTCTGAAAATGTGCATGGGCAGAGTCCTCCTTGTGGCTTCATCAAGTAAAATAAAAACAAAAGAATCAAGGGTAAATGAACTGTTTCTAAAGCTGTTGCTTTTTAAGCACATCTTATGTTAAGCATCGCACTGTATGATCACAAGCTTATCAACTCAAACTGGCATGTCTGAAAATCGAATATATGAAGGCTCTTTATATCTTTGCTTATTGTCACGACCTATCCTTTCCCCTCCTAAGGATAGTTTAGGTTTAGAGGCATTATCTATCCGTTTAGGCACAAATTCTCCCAAATCTTACCTCGCGTGACATTAGAATTCATTTTTATGAACTAACATTCCAAACCATTAGGAGTCGCCACTAGCCTTTGGGGTTGACTAGAAACCAATCGAGATACGGGAGCATTATCTCAATTTCTACACAACCAGAGCATCTAAGTTCGGGGACTTATTTACACCAATTATTTTAACTAACGCCCTTTCGGTACCTAACCAATTGGTATTCCTTAAATGACCATGCATTTTACCCATTACATCAAAACTTAAAGACGTCTAACCGGAACTAGGTGACCAGGCATGATGTATTTTTTGTCATTTTCATGTAATTATCTATTTAGTTCTCCGGTTAATATTCATAAGAAATGCCTTTAACAGAAAGGAAACCTCAATGCAATTTTAACAAGATGCCGGACGTTAACTAAAAGGAAAAAAAAGAAAAAAAAATGACTATCCATTAACGAAAAAGTAAACTCGCGGATCAATTGCAAACTCGAATAATCGAACATGAAACGTGGTCGGGTATATAACAAACTAAACGGCAATGGACCTTAACCAAATATATAAAAAAAGAAAGACTATTTACAGACAAAAAAAAATAAAAATAAAAATAAACATGCGGATGAATTGCACACTCGAATAATTGGACACGAAACGTGATCGGGTATATAACAAACTAAACCAGAATGGGCGTTAACCATATATATATATATATATATATATATATATATATATATATATATATATATATATAAAGACTTTTTATAGACAAAAAAGTAAACACGCGGATGAATTGCAAACTCGAATAATCGGACACGAAACGTGATCGGGTATATAACAAACTAAACAAGAATGGACATCGGCCGACCCCATACGACAAAAGAAACTAATTCGGTGGAAATGCAAAAGCAAAGATTGTTTGGTTCTTCGGATTTTTTTTTTTTGTGTCCCTTTTGAATTTTTTTTTTACTTTTCTTTTATATAAACAAAAAAAAAGTTCCTGACTCTACTCTATATAAAAGAAAAAAAAAGCTATAGCATTAGAAAAGTGTGAAATAGGAATGTAAAACCAAGGTCATGTACGAATTATAAAAAAACGACGTAAGTTTGCACAAAGCGAATTACCCTTTTTTGTTGCTTTTCTTTTTCATGTCCCCTTTCTTTTTTCTTTTTTTTTACATACAAAGAAAACGCATTTCCGATTCTACGTTATTTTTTCAAAAGGATTTGCGAACTGCCTTTTATTAAAAGAAGGAAAAAGAAAGTCGAAACAGAACGCGAATTGAGTTCTTCTTTGAGAAGTTTCCTTAAGCACTTTTATCTACAAAAAAAAAAAAATAGAAGACTATCCTTCGGGGGTTACTTTTGACCTTTCAGTCTCGCGATTTAAGTGCAAAAAAAGGTGACCTCAAACACAGACATATACTACTGTACGTAGAGAATGGCATTAATAGAATAGCAGCAAATAAAATGAACAACCAAAAAGGAAGTGATGAGAAAGCCGCTCCAGAGTTGTTGACTGAGCATATTTCGCAAAAACTGGGTTTTATCCCAAACAAGTAGACACGCTCCACAGCTTAATTCTAGTCCGAAATCTTTTGCACGTTTACGTCACGAGAAGAAAGAAGGTTCGATCTGGATGAAACTGTGTAACATGTAGTTTTCAACGCATCAATCGGCTTGGGAAAGGATTGAAAGACACACAGAAAAAGCATCGCAAAGCAGGCTATGCGAGAGACCTCTACATCGGGCCATGTAACTTCTAGTCTGCATACTTGCAACAGCAAAAATCACACGCAACAACCAAAAGTAGAACATTACCTAGAGAAAACGATGTGATATACAGTGATAACATCACATGAACTGATTCCACCTTACATGAACTATAGTATCAGCTTGAGTACGAGTTCGCGGGACCAAGTAAAACAAGGGTCTTGGCCTGGCCAACCTGTGAAGTTTACAAAGAAAAAGAAACAGACTCCACGAGATATTCTACCTGTCGAAAATTGGAAGGACAGCAAATAACGATGATTCCGATGTCAAAAACCATGGGAGCCTTCCTCTTGCTCAGTTATATTCAGACCTCACATGTTCTTTTCCTTTTTTTTTTTTTTTAACTTCCTTCTCTATTGTTGTGCTTTTCCTATTTTTTCTCAGAGAAAGAACGATCAGTCGTCCTTTCTTCACGTTCTGCCTCCTCCACCTTTTATAGTCTCACTCCAGTTAACAGCTATTATTTTTTGTGTTCTCATCCCTTCGAGAACCCAACTCCCCTGCACTGCAAGAGGCAAAACCCATCCAAATCCCCTGCTTTTAACAGAAAAAATCCTGCAGCTAATTCTTTGCAGATTTTTTGTGAAACAGTTGCCTCAATCTGGCTCCAAGAGCCATCCACATCAGCTCCACATCATCTCAAACTTGCTACTTGCGTTGAATCATCATTCTCTCTGCTGCAGCCGATATTCTCCTGCTCCAAGTCCCTTCCACCTCTCTTGGTAGCCAATCAGTTGGCTCGCAGCTTCTTGGGAACAAGTTGAACTCCCGGCCACTTGCCTCTGTAATTTGCTTCAGTCATCATTTCATTTTTCTTGTTTTCTTCCTCTGGCAGGCGTGAAGGGGGGAAGAAATGAATGATTCAACTGCAATTTGTTCTTATCTTCTGTTGGAAATCTTATCCACTATTGAAGCAGATATTTTCTGCTGCAAGCATTCTTCCTTTCTAGTCCTTCAGCCGAACTTGGCAATCAATCTTCACGCCAACTCGCTCTGCAATTTCCTTCTGCAGCAGATATTTCGCTGTAAATGCTTCTACTCCAGCTTGATCCTCAGTGATCCTCAGTAATCATTCTTTTCTGCCACGTGTGTGTGTGTGTGTATATATTTTCTTTGTTTTTTTGGCGGCAACTTGCTCTGTAACTTGGCTTTGCAACTTGCTCTTTATTCATGCTGCAAATATTTCTGCAGTAGAGATTATCTCATGTTGCAACCAAACTTCTCTGCTGCAGAGATATTATACCTTCTAATATTCCTTTTGCAGCCGTGTCTCATCCTCTCTCTGGCGATGGGTCTGCGGCTCCTTGGGAATTGGCTGAACCAAGCTGCAACTTGCTTCTTATTCTTAATCACCATTCCCTCTCTGCTGGAACTGAAATTTTCCAGTAGATATTCTGCTATGCACAGCCAAAACTCTGCCACTTTTTTTTTTTTTTGGCCCAGTACAGCCGCCCACATCAGCCTCTAAAAACTGATAGCTCCAACTTGCAGCTTCAACTTGCCTCTATCTCTCTCCAGTTATCATTCATTTTTGTCCCATGTGTTTTGCTTCCTTGGCTTTTCAGCCGAAACTCCCTAGGTGCAGCGTATTCAGCGACAAATTGTTGGTCTACGAATTTTCTCTGGTGCAGCTTATGTGTCAGTTTGACTGTTTACCCTATTGCACTCTAGCGGCATAGATTTTGACATTTCACTTTGGATTGCAGCATAAGATTGATGACTTTCATTATATGGTTTAGTGTCTATTAAAACTCATGAAACTGGCAACCACCGCCTTAAACTCACGCCGTGTGTGATTTGATTCTCTCGTTAGTATATGCTTATGTTTGGTCTTTTTCACCACATGTTGGTTTTTCAACCATGTACATGGGCATGCTGCTGTTCAATTCGTCGGGCAATATTTTCAGTAAAACAAGCAAATTGCAACTGGTAGGCATTCAGATATGTCATGAATGGTGAAGCTGAGGAGCTATGGACACGACTGGGGGCGTTCTTTTCTGCTGGTTGGCCCATATTTGCAAGAGAAACTCTTCTGCATGTAAAGGATTTTTGTGTGTTTACGATCATTGATAGGGATGATGCTGTGTGCAGAGTCTACTTACTCACTAGTGCTGGTAAGGACTTGATTTATATTGATCAAGATGAATGAAGTGTACATAAACTGTTTCTAAAGCTGTCGCTTTTTAAGTGCATCTTATGTTAAGGTGGCACGGTAAGATCCCAAGCTTATTAGCTCAAACTGGCATGTCTGAAAATTAAATATATGAAGGCCATTAACATCTCTGCTTATACTCTAGTGCTTTTCCAAGTGTCCTTCACTTGTGTAGGAAGTCACACGACATGTTATTTTCCTAAGAATTTTCATGGGTTTATTTTTTTAAAACCAGGTATATATATTAACAATGGAATAATTAAAGCAGGGGAAAAAAATTGAAAGGACAATTATGGAGACGTAAGTTGGTCATCGGAGTTTCAAGAGATAACAATCATCTCCTCTTTAGTGCTGAGGCGTCTCAAATTGTTGGAAAAGCACTTGCTAAGTCGAGTCTTAATATAAGAATCCAAGTCCTGCTAAATGGAAAAAATATACAGCATTATTCAATGTTGTAAAAATAGAATATATATATATATATATATATGTAAATCGCACAAGGAGACTATGCTGATATGGACAAGTCAATTGCAAATAATATTGCTGCCTTCATAGGTAAAGGAAAAGACCTGAAAGATAAGAGGCTGGCTTTTAATGATTCTGAAATTTCATTGTAGATCTAGTGACTAATAGTTTTAATGAGATATTGTTGAATTTTGTTATATTAATCAGATATTTGGGGAAATAAAAAAGCTAATTTTACTTTGTCAAACTGAACCAATAGTTTGATAAAATCTTATTTGAGCTGCAATTGAAAGCATCGAATAGCTTATTTTCAATTCCATCCACAATGCAGTCATTGATGTCCTTGCTATCTTTCCCCTGTGCTTGTGGTCTGTGTGGCTGAATGTATATGCGTGTATAAATAGGACATGGTTCTTCTGAGTATTTACCCTATTGCACTCTAGGAGCATAGATTTTGACATTTGACTTTGGATTGCAGCTTAAGATTGATGACTTCCATTATATGGTTTACTGTCTGTTAAAACTCGTGAAACTAGCAACTATCTCCTTAAACTTGCGCTGTGTCTGATCTGATTCTCTTATTAGTGTATGCTTATGTTTTGGTCTTTCTTCACCACAAGTTGGTTTTCAACCATGTACATGGGCAGACTTCTCCTGTTCAATTCAACAGGCAAAATACTCTAGAAAACAAGCAAATTGCAACTGTCAGGTATTTAGACAGGTCATGGACGGTGAAGCTGAGGAGCTATGGACGTGATCTGGGGGCATTATTTTCTGCTGGTTGGCCTGCATTTGCAAGAGAAAATCTTCTGCTTGTAGAGGATGTTTGGGTGTTTACGCTCATTGATAGGGATGATGTTGCGTGCAGAGTCCACATATTCACTGATGCTGGTGAGGACTTGATACATACAATGACCAAGATGAACTCTGGAAGTGTTACTTTGGCCAGTCCAAAGTAAATTCAGTATTCCAAATATTGTCTCCTTTGTATAGTCTTGATGAATCAGTGAAGTGTACTTCTATTCTAATTGGGTTTGTAAGGTTCATAATAATCCAGATGCACACACTCATTAATGCCACATTCAAATTTGAATGAACCGAAAAGGATATCCTTTTTGGTTTAGGCATTCTTATTATTGTTCTTCAATTTGAGGTTCAAATTGATAAGAAAGAAAGATTAAAAGAGAATGGTATTTGTTCTCTGTTGACACCTGATTTTTAATCAATTTTCTTTTAGTTTTATTTTCTAAAAATTCTCAAAAATTCATAAAAAAAATCAAAAAATTAAAAATCAACATTGGAAGCCTTGGCCAAGCATAAGGAACCAATTTTGAACAAAAAATAATTTTTCATATTTTTTGTATTTTTTAGTATTTTCAGAAAATAGGAAAATATTATAAAATTCATAAAAAATACTTTTCGAGGTCACAAAAATATATAAAAATTTTAAATATTTTTATTTTTATTCCCTTTTCATATTGACCTCACCAAAAATCGAAAATCGAGTTCAATTTGAGGTGTTTCTTCACAACGCCAAAGTTTGAATTTGCATAAAAAATACCAATTGAGTCTTTTTATTTGCAATTTTTGCACATTTTGTGTCTAGACATTCAATTGCAGTCCCTTTGAACTTCAATTTGATCAATTGCACCCTCAATTGCGCGAATTGCATGGATTGCACAAAATCCCCAAAATATTTGCAATTTAGTCCTTCAACTTGCCAATTTTTGAAATTACTTTTAATTGGGGGACTTGCTCTGCAAAATTGGACTACCCCTAGGGTTTTAACACATTCTGAATCGATTGGCATAGGTCTCGTGGTCCAATTTGATCAATTAGACGTCCAATTGAAGATTTTCCCTAACTTGCAATTTTAAAAATTTGGGGCTTTTGCATAAATTGATGGAAATTTTTGGGAAAAATTGCATTTCTAGATAATATCTAGGCCCTAAAGTCCAATTTTGGGGTTTAATTGTGAAAATTCCCCACCAATTTTGATTAATTTCAAAAATTGTGTGTAAAACACTGTTTGAACCGGTTCGGACGGATCTGACCGCCGGTCGGACCGGCCAAACCAGTCCAGAATAGTGCATCGTCTTCCTCGTAACATCTGCGCACATGAACAGTACTTGGGCGAATTTTAACGAGCAAATTGATGGGGCAATCGGTGATGATTAGATCAATTAACCTAGGCGTTTTATTCCTCGGGTAACTACCCGTTGATTGAACCCGACCTCGGAGCCAATGGTCGCCGAAGGAGCTCCGGCGAGCCGCCCAAAGTCCCGGCCATACGAAAAAGTCAACATGTACAAACCAGGGCCCAATTCGCGCGCATTCTTAGTCGACGGAGGGCCAAACGGACGTTGACGGAATCATAATCGATTCCGTCGCCGTCCGGCGACCGTAAAGCGTGTGATTGGCACGTGAGGACAACTCGGCAAAGCTCGCCCGTGCGCGCGCGAATTTGAAAGTGAGTATAAAAAGGCCGAGAAGGTTCCGCAGGCGAGGGGGGCCTCATTCATGCTGGCCAAACTTAACGTAATAGAGAGAGAGAGAAATAGGTAGAGAGAGAAAGCTCTCGAGCGACTCCATCGCCGGAGCTTCGAGCAAATCTGCGGGTTCTTCGCGACACCAATCCAGAGCGAATCAAGACCCGAAACCACCTCCAGAAGCTCGCTAGTGCTTCCAGAAGACGATCGCCGTAGCTCAATTGGCTCTAGATTTTCGAAACTGGTAAGTCGAACTTCCAAACTCAGCTCTGCACTTCTATGGCATCACGTCGATTCAAGCACGATTCTTAAAATTACCGTGTACGTTTTTGTCCTTGAGCATTGCTGATCACGTCTACACTTTCGTTTTATTTCGATTTTGCATAAAACTTGCCAATCGAGTCCGTGAAATCCATCTCCACGGCCGATCACCGTCGAAGCTTGTCTAGACAAATCTAGACCAAACCAGGTCAATCAGACACGTAGGTAAGCTTTCAAAACCTTATGCGAGTGAATCCCGTGAAGGAATTGAGTTATTTCGTTACGTGATGCCCGATTGAAGTTCAAGATGTCGCGACCGTGTATGGTCCGGTTCTTGAGATTTAGTCGATGATCTTGCTCGATTCCGATATATGTTAAACTAGAAGTCTGGATGAGTCGATAGGAGTTGGTTTCGCGTGATTTGGTCGAGGATTCACCGTTGGATCGTCGCCGGAAGATCGTCGCCGGAAGCTCCCGGCCGTCCATTGCGTCGTTGCGAGAGGTTGAAGACGACCGACGTGGCGAGTCAAACGAGTCAAACGGCTTAGGTGTCGCGTGGTGAGTGGTCCAGCTCGTGCCGAGTTAGCTCGGCCGTTGGCGCGAGCAAGCCGACTCGGCATAGATCTAACGGCTAGGATAATTCAACGGATTTGATTTAGGGCCGTTGGATTAGTATTTTCTTATTTTCATATATTAGTCTTATTAGGTAGAAAAATAAAAAATCAAAACGACGACATCTCATATAGGCAATGCTACGTCGTTTTTGGCTTCGCAGGGAATGAACGGCTGAGATTGAGTCTAGATTAAATCGTGACCGTCTAAGATCATAATCGGTGCAACGTCATTTCAAGCGCTGAGTATAAAGCATCATCGTTTCATGTGCATGGAGAGTGAACGGCTCATATCTAGTCCCACGCTTAATCATGGCCGTCCAAGGTCTTAGTCAGAACGGTGTCGTTTTTGTGGGCGAGGTCAATATGTCGCCGTTTTGATATGGAATCCTCGGACGGTTGAGATTGATTTGCAGATTGATCTCACCCGTCCATTCCTTTTTCATATTTTCGAATATTAGGAAAATATTCCGTAAAATCAAAATAAATAGGATAAATACGTATACGGTACCGTATAGGGTTAGAACGAGTCTACGGGCGGTCGGACCGGGTTGACCGGCCGTTGACCGGTTTGACCCGGTCCAAAAATATTAATAAAAAATAAATAAAAATTTCTAAAAAATAAAAAAAAATTGTAAAAATACTTAGAAAATTCATAAAAATTCCCAGATTTTCCCAAAAAATTTCTAAAAATTTTTAGATCGATTCGGGACTCATAAAGTCTGGATCAAAATTTTTGAGACCTCGAGGGTCGATCTGTGTCGATCCAGAAAATTCCCAATTTTTTAGAAAATAAATAAAAAAATTCAAAAAAATAGAAAAAATTAGAAAAATTCTGAAAAATCACAAAAAATAGGAAATTGCCACATTCAACTGGCCAAATCGAAATTTAGTGATTTTCGGGTTCCGACCACCAAAAATGACCATTCTACCCTTCCGGGCCTTCCGCCTCAAATTTTCCCGAACCATCCCTGTAACCTAAACTCGATACTTTTGTGAATCGATAGAGTCATTTTAGGCTCGTTTGTTTGAATTGTTTGGCTGATTTGACGTTGATTGTTTTGATTGTGCATTTTAATTTCTGATTGTGATTGTTAGAATAGAAAATCCTCATCCGCATGAATACCTAGAATTGTTAGGGCCTCCCTCACCCGAAAGCCCGTCTGCATGAATTCATAGGTTAGAAAAACACTCGACATCGGTAACCGAAAGGGCGTCGTTAAAAATCTCGGCGTAACCAAGTCCCCGGACCCAAAAATCTCCGGTTTTCGCGGAACCGAACGGTTTCTCCCGACCGCTCAGCAAGGTTTTCCGATCGTACCTTCCAATAAACCGATCGGTGGCGACTCCAATTGCATGTACACATTTGCACATGCCACTCGACCACACTAAGGTCGATTTCGATAAAATTTTACCCGACATCGCGATTTGAGTAATGGGTCTTGGGAGAGACCCGCGATCCTAAAGGTCTGCCTTCCAACCGGATCCGAAGGGTCGGCTCGTTAACCCTCTTACAACCGGAACTCTTCGAACAAAAAAATATATCCCAAGGGTCGCGACATTCTCTAATAATGGTGTGATGAACAATGTACATGAGAAGCCTTTATATAGGCTTAGAGGAGTAAATGAGCCTAGCATTCTTCCTATGTGGGACTAAAGAGAAAGAAGAGATGCAAGGGAAAACCTACAAAACTATACAACACACTACATGTTCTAACACCCCCCCTCAAACTCAAGGTGGATCAAATAGCGAGAGTTTGGAAAGAAGAAATTTAAATCGTTGTGATGTAAGAGCCTTTGTAAAACAATCGGCAAGTTGATTCTTAGTTCCAACAAAAGGAAGTGAAATAATGCAAGCTTGGAGATGATGACGAGTCAGATGACAATCGATCTCAATATGTTTGGTACGCTCATGAAAGACTGGATTTGCACCGATATGAATAGCACTCATGTTGTCACAATGCAGAGGAGTAGGATCCAGTAGTGAAACACCCATATCATCAAGTAAGCGGCGAAGCCAAACAATCTCAACAAGAGTGTCGGCCATAGCACGATACTCGGACTCAGTAGAGGAGCGTGAGACAATATGTTGTTTCTTGGAACACCAAGAAATAAGTAAATCGCCAAGAAAAATGCAATAACCAGTGATAGATTTGCGGTCGGTGACCTTGGAAGCCCAATCAGCATCAGAATAGGCATGCAACTTGAGAGCGTAAGAAGATGGTAGAAATAAGGAACGCGATAAAGTGCCTCGAAGATAGCGTAGAATCCTTAGAACAACCGCATAATGAGTTGTTCGAGGAGCAGCAACAAACCGATCGACAACATGAACAACATAGGCGATGTCGGGTCGGGAGATAATAAGATAAATAAGATTGCCAACCAAGGTCCGATAGCGGGTGACATCGTAAAGAGGTTCTCCATCATCCGGACAAAACTTCTGATTTAGCTCAATAGGAGTGGCAGCAAAGACGTGAATCGATAGAGCAGCCCTAGACAGAATATCAATGGTATATTTCTGCTGAGAAATGAGAATACCACGTGAACTGCGAGCAATCTCAAGCCCAAAAAAATAGCGTAGTGGTCCTAGATCCTTCATGGTAAAATGTTATTGAAGGTATCGCTTGGTATGCTCAATATGGTCACGATCATCTCTGGTGATGATCATATCATCAACATAAAGAAGAAGAATAGTGCAGCCTGAAGAAGAGGTATGAACAAACATAGCATGATCAGCCTCACTTTGAGTGAAACCAGCAGATCGAATAGCATCATCGAACTTCTCAAACCAAGCACGAGGGGCTTGTTTGAGATCATAAAGAGCCCGTCGTAAGCGGCAAACCCGTCTAGAGGTATGAGCAAGACCAAACGGAAGTTGCATAAAGATATCTTCCTGAAGATCATCGTGAAGAAAAGCATTCTTCACATCAAGCTGAAAGAGAGGCCAACTGCGAATTGAAGCAACGGCTAATAAAGCACGGACAGATGTCATCTTTACTACGGGAGCAAAGGTCTCCTCATAGTCGATACCATACTCTTGCAAGAAATCTCGAGCAACCGGACAAGCTTTGTAATGCTTAATACCGCCATCAGAACGAGTCTTAATCTTATATATCCATCGGCAAGATACGAGGGAGCGACCCGGAGGAAGAGGCACAAGCTCCCAAGTACCAAGATTTCTCTAAAGCCGAGAGTTCCTCGTACATAGCTTGGCGCCATTCTACATGCTGAACCGCCTCGCGATAACTATTAGGTTCTTGTACAGCATGAACAGCAGCTAAAAAGGAACCAAACTCAGTAGAATAAGAAGTAGCAGCAACATACCGGGCAGGTGGACGCCGATCTCGAGGAGGATTACGGCGTGGCTCTAGTTGTGCGGAATCGTCGAGGGCGGATACAGCAGGAGGTGCAACACAAGGGATAGGTGAAGATGGAGAAGGTGGCAATATATCTAGATCCGATGTAGAAGAGGGACTAGAAGGGTCATGTAGAGGATCAACAGGAAAATCCATAAATGGAACAGGAGACGAAACATAAGGTGTAGTATTTGTCGGAAAGAAAGGGATGTGTTCATGAAACGTAACATCACGAGAAATACATACACGTCGCGCATTTGGGTCATAACAATGATAACCTTTGTGCTTAGTGTCAGAACCCAAGAATGCACATGGGATAGAGCGGGCGGTAAGCTTTGTACGTTCAGTGAGTGGAAGAATGACAAAACAAGTACATCCAAAAACTCGAAGATGATTATAGCTAGGAGGTCGAGAGTAGAGACGTTGAAACGGGGTGTCTTGATGGAGAACAGATGAGGGTAGGCGATTAATTAGATGAACAGCCGTGAGAAGAGCCTCAGCCTAGAACTCGAGAGGAACGGATGTGCCAAGTAAGAGAGCTCGAGTGGTCTCTAGAATATGACAGTGCTTGCGTTCAGCAACTCCATTTTGAGCTGGAACACCAGGACAAGATAACCGAGGAAGTATACCATCACTAGCTAAGAGGGAACGAAAGACACCAGAGAGATATTCTCCCCCCGAATCTGAACGAAAAACTTTGATTTTTGTATTAAATTGTGTGGAAACCATGGAAGTAAAAGACCGATAGATGGAACAGAAATCACTACGTTGACGCATAAGATAGACCCATGTATAACGAGAATAATCATCAATAAAAGATACATAATATTTGAAACCACTCTTGGAAGAGAGCGGGGCGGGACCCCAAACATCAGAATGAACAAGATCGAAAATTGCACTAGTTCTAGAGTTACTAACAGGAAAAAGGCTTAGCAGATTGCTTGATCAAAGGGCAGATAGAACATAGAGGAAGACTACTAGAAGAAATAGGACCCAAAGCACCTTGTTGGTGAAGGAAAGTGAGACGAGAAGACAGAATATGTCCAAGACGCCGATGCCACCGAGCAAGATCGAGGGTAGCCAACACAGGATGAGGAAGAGAGGAAGTTGGAAGATGGAAGTGTTGCATAATATAAAGTTCATCCCGTCTACTGCCCTCGCTAATCATCTTGCCACTCAAACGATCCCGCACAAAGTAAGAGCTATTTGTAAAGCTTACAATACATCCAGCATCGGTGAGTTGTCCAACAGATCATAAATTGAGTGCCAAAGAGGGAACATGTAACACATCGGGGACATTGAAATCTTCGGAGATGGTAAGAGTACCATGTCGGGTAGCTAGTAGAGGAGAACCATTAGCAAGAAAGAAATGTGTTGGTTGCTTGAGCTCAAAGAGCTTAGTGAGAAAAACAACGGAAGTAGACATATGTCTAGCAGCTCCCGAGTCAAGTACCCAAGTAGTAGAAATATCACCCGAAGGTGGAGTAGTTGCAGTGGTGCTTCCAGCAGATGAGAGAGTTGTAGAAGTACCAGAATCGGGAAAAGACCTGAGCAGAGAAGGACTCAATCGGGCAAGATGGGCCTCAAGAGCAGCAATACGGTCATTCGTAGAGGGAGAAACCAGAGTAATAGGTTGAGAGATTGGAGATGCGGTAGTGACTCATGGTGATGCGAAAAGGCGTAAAGCATTTCTCTTCTTCCAACAATGTGACTCGTCATGACCAAGACGATGACAATACGTACATGAAAGGCGGCGAGGACCACGAGTAGGCGAAGAACGTGGTGGAGCAGCCAAAACTATAGGCGGAACACGTAGCACAGCCAAAATAGCAGTTGAATTAGAAACTGTCGAGGAAAGAAGACCAAGACGAGTTTCCTCGGATCGTAATTCTTTGACAGCATCAAGGAGGGATGGTCTTGGAGAGCGGTGAAGAAGTTGGCTGCGAACACCTTCATAGGGAGAGCCGAGCTTCATAAGAAAAGAATGTAGACGGTGCCTATCTTGAGTCCGAAGTCGAGTAGATGGACATTGAGTACAATTCGGGCATGATGGGCGGAGAATAGGAGCAAGAATATCCAGTTAACTCCAAAGTGAGTGCATGTAATTGTAGAAATCTCAAATAGAGCGAGACCCTTGTGTAGCATTGTAAACTTCTTGCTCCAACCGATAAACTCGAATGTCCCCCGTCTGGGTGAACATCTCGGCAAGCCGATCCCATAGAATTTTTGCCTCAACAACATTAGAAAATTGTGGGCGAAGAACAGGATCAATGGAACAAAAAATGATCGCCCATGCTTTCCGATCAGCAACTTTCCATGCTCGAATTTAAGTGGCACGTTTCACAACTTCATTAGATGAGTTACTTTGAAGAGCACCAGGACAAGGACAAAGTCCCTCAATATGCTCAAACAGGTCGCGGCAAACAAGTGTTGCCATTGCCGATGGTTTCCAAAGATAATAGTTTGAACCATCGAGTTTGACGTCAATACGGTCACTAGAATCACCCATGACGACAGAAAAAGAAAACACTGGCAAAGCTAGAAATATGGATTGAGGTGGAAGAAAAATGATCGAAAGGATCGAGAAAGAAGAAGGGCGGATTAGAACGAGCAAGGATGATGGCCCAAAAGCCCTAAACTCATTATCTTAATTTCTGATGCGGAAGATCCAATTTATGGCAACCGCAGAGCATACTTTAAAAAAATAATATGCTCATTGTCTTATTTTCTGATGCGGAAGATCCAATTGATGGCAATCGCAGAGCATACTCTTCAAGACAATGAACCTGGCTCTGATACCATGACAAGAAAGAAAGATTAAAAGAGAATGGTATTTGTTCTCTAATAATGGTGTGATGAACAATGTACATTAGAAGCCTTTATATAGGCTTAGAGGAGTAAATGAGCCTAGGATTCTTCCTATGTGGGACTAAAGAGAAAGAAGAGATGCAAGGGAAAACCTACAAAACTATACAACACACTACATGTTCTAACACAAATCAAGTATCACAGGCTTATTAAGGTTATGGGTTTTATTTTTCCACAGGGAATACAAGAGAGGTTCAGGAGAAAATGTGGTGAGAATCTCTCAGAAGGGATGCTTCTGAGAGTGTCAAATAGTGAAATTATTTGGTCTGTGGGATTGGAAATGTGGTATGAGGTGGTTTGGTTATCAAAGGGCTGGAACGAATTTGCAGAGCATTACTCTATCTGTGAGGGCCAAATTTTGGTCTTCAAATCTGAAGGGGACTCCATTTTCCATGTAATCATATTTGATAAAAGCATGTCTGAGATAGAACATCCGCCAATGAGTGGCAATGCGAGGAAGCCTCAGCAATTGTGGATTTGTCTCACCGAAAGTGGATGAATTGCGTTCACCCAATTGTCCTTGGCTTGGCAAGGCATTGGAATCTGATCAGGTTTGGGAAGTTCGTGACGGTTCTATGCACATTCACCAGAATGTGCACGAGTGGGACACGCGAAAATTGAGTTGTGATGTAAGTTTTACGTCCAGTTGAGTTTTTTATTTGTAGACCTGTTGGGTTCGGGATAATAACTATGATACTCCGATTATTAGTAGATTATTTATTGCCGGCTCTTCTCATGGACGTAGATACCGACACTCGGACTGAATCACGTAAATCTTTTTTTCTTTGTTTTGTTTTTCCAAATTCTTTAATGATTTTTAACGAGCTTTTTGAATGTCGGTTGATACCATAATATTTGGGTAGTGGAGATCGTAATTAATTGGTTGGTAACTAGCTCCAATGTGAAGGGGATTAAATTTATTTCATCAATATGTTTTCTGATTTCCATGGTAATAATAATTACCAATCTATGCTAAATCATTTCACACTCAGTCGACCAATGAGACGTATATACCATGGTCCATTAAAGCTTTCATCTTCAGATACAGGCACGATCAAAGGGTGGAATTCTTGATTCGGTCCTTGTTCTAGTTTTCCATTTGTTTTCTTTTTTTCCCCATAAAATTGTGACAATTCCCTTTGGATTCTTCAAGAAACATATTGGCCGGAAGAATCAAATAGCAACTCTTAAGCATTCAGACAGATCGTGGACAGTGAAGTTGAAGAATCCATTTACATTTTCCCACTCGAGGGGATCTCGCTTATATTTTTAGAAGCCGTGTCTCTGCCCACACCATGCTCTTTTATTAGTACGAATCATACCAATGTAGGTAAAATTTCCTTCCTTTTGAATGTGCATATGAGATCAAACAGTCTAGATACAGAGTCGCAGTGAGTGGGTCGTCCATGGCCTCGCAAGTCCAAGTCCAAGGCGTCTCGCTGCTCTTGCATTAGCCAGCAAATCTGAGTCAGAGCATCCCTTGTTTTAAGTTGGGTGATTTAGCCAACTGATACGAAGAGAGAGATCCGGAGCTTAATTCATCCCTGGCAAATCTCAAATTCTAATATTGATTCTGTTAAAACTCCTGAGTCTAGTAATCAATACGGCCGTTGCCATCTACAATTTTTTGTGCTTCTCTCATGAGCCTATGCTAATGTCATGGTCTTCTCTTACATTGGTGGTTCGAACATGCATACGCAAGTGACCGTTCCTTACGGTTTCATCCTGAACCATACCCAAGAAAACAAGAGAAACGTGACTCTCGTGTATTCAGACAGATCATGGTTAGCGAGTTCAGTAGCTGTCCACGCGGCCCACCAGCTTTGTTGTTCGTCGGTTGGTCCACATCTACATGCGAGAGGCGTTTGCCTATTTGAGTTCGTTGATTGGGATGACATCAGGCTCAGAGTCTTCATTTTCAAAGAATCTGGTAAGGACCCAATTATAGTTGATTGAGTTGGACCACTGCAAATGTCATTTTAGGCATTTTGCCGCGTTAACAAGAATTGGAATGTGGAACTATGCCTCCTCTATGCTGTTTGATAAACGATGAGAAGTGCACTCTTTCTGCTTTGTTGTCTTCCTTTTTTTTTGGTTGTTAGTTGGCGATATGATGATTCTTTTTCTTTTTTTTTTGGGTCATAGGTGGTATGATGATTCGGGAGTTGCAAATTGTACTTAGTTAGTTACTTTTAATGCAAGGGACAGACGAATGTCTAGCTTTCAAGATCATATATTTTGATATACAAACAACTTCTTTGATGTTTTCATGCTAAATCGAATGATGAAAATTCAGATCATCATCTGCGAGAATTATCCTTTTCTTTGTGGAGGAGGCCCAATCAATCTAAATGGTGAGAGCCTTTTTGGAAGGTGAAATATGTGTTGTGGTAACTTTCATTTATTTGCAACATTCACGTGTGGTTAGCAATTTTCTTAAGTACTTTCAAGATGCTTAGTAAATTTCTTTCATCGATATCATATGGTCAGTAAATTTCATTATGCTTGGGTAAGTCGCATTTGGGAAAAAGTGAAAAAAAAGTCCTCAACCTATTGTATTTGTGCGAATTCAATCCTAAACCATTTTTAGTGCCAATTTAGTCATAAACTTTTTGCATTAGTGTCAATTCAGTCATAAATTTTTTACATTTGGACCAATTCAATCCTAAACCTTTTGCATTTGTGCTAATTGAGTCAATCCGGTCAATTTTGATCGAAAATCGCTGACGCGGACGTCGGTTATCCTATGTGACAAAGCTAATGCTAACGTAGACAATTTTAATATTATTTTAATATTTTAACAATATTATAAAACTCTCGGTTTTTTATTTTTTTATTTTTATTTTCTTGCACTTTTTTTTTATTGGGGGCAGGCAAGGGTATTCAGCCGACCCTTTCTGGCATGAGAGTGCCGCAGCCTTCACCAGCCCTCAATAAAAAAAATAAAGAAAAGAAAAAGAATAAAAAACCAAAAAATTAATTATAAAATGATCAAAATTATTAAAATAATATCCACCAGCTGTGCCTCATAGGAAACCGATGTTCACACCAACAATTTCCGACCAAACTTGGTCAGATTGGTTAAATTGACACAAATGCAAAATATCTATGACTAAATTAACACAAATGTAAAAGTTTTTACCAATAAAAAGTTTAGGACTGAATTGGCGTCAATGCAAAAGGTTTAGGATTGAATTGGCACCAAAAAAGGTTTAGGACTTAATTGTCGTTAATGCAATAAATTTAGGACTTTTTTGACACTTTTCCCATCGCATTTGTATTTGGAGTTAATTTGGCAGTTGAATTCTTCCACGGGTCACTCATCCAACAATGAATGACTAACGGTGGACCTAATGAAAATCCAACAAGGTATTATAGTATGAATAGTGTTTTTCCAGTTAAATTACAAACTCAATCTCAAATTTAAGATAAGTTCTAACTATATTAACCTAATGTTTTGGGCTGACAAACATTTCAAGAGTGCTAAAGAAGAATCTGGGCTTATTCTGGACAGTTAATTGAGATGACTTCCCAACTTAAATCTTAAGGTATCCTCACGTAACTCCTTTTTCTTTGCATTTAGGTTTCCGGCCCACTCGGATCTATGAGAAAAACAAGTGACACGACTCATTGCTTTCTAACCAGAGCCTTGACATTGGGTAAAGGGAGATGCAAGAGGGAATCTTTCCATTTGATTAGAATTATTATAGCTTTCGAAGTAGAGTTTAATAGACAAAAAAGCCTTGGAAGGACAAAGTAACGGAGATCGAAGTGGGGCTCAACAAACAACATAAAGTTTAAGTAAAGCCAATGTCCCACGAAGTAAGATGATCACATGAAAAGCAATATCGTTGAGAAAACAAACTTGATTGAGAAGACCGAGAGTAGGTCATTGTTTATTCTTATTTTTGACCAATGACATACTTGAAGAGTGTGCTATCAAGTTTTTAGCTTCCCAAATATTTGATGGTGCTTAATTAACTTAACTAAGATTACATTATGAATCTCCATAATCAATAACCATCTCCTCCTCCTTTCTAGTGATTTGGATCTTCCTTGAGATTTTGAATCGTTGGATCTCTCGTATTAAATCTCGACCATCAATAAGTATAACATTATCAAACCTTGCTAAATCAATAACATAACCATTTTATGTTTTAGAGTTTTTTCAATTTATATAACATTTTGAAAATTAAACTTCAATATTTTTTTCTCCTTCAATTAGGTTAATTATGATGTTACTTCTACATTTTTTATATGGTTTCATTGACCTGCATAAGGAGCGGGTTTAGGACTACTACATGATGAACATATGCCGAATGATGAAAGTTCCAGCCATTTGTCTATGAGAACTATCCTTTCTTTATGTAGACTATATAGTCTAAATGTTGAGAGCCCTTTTCAATTAGGTAAAATATGTGATGGGGTAACTTTCCTCTATTTGTAACATTTAGGTGTGATGAGTAATTTTCTTATACATCGGAGTTGCTTTCATTATGCTTACTAAAAATTTTTAATAGGTATTATATGGTCAGTAACTTTTATTATACTTGAATAAATCACACTTATATCTAGAGTTAATTTGGCAGCTGAATTCTTCCACGTGTCACTCATCCAACAATTAATGTGTAGATTATATTCCAGACCGACGAGGGGCCCTAAGAAAAATCCAGAAATGTATTAAAATTAATAGGAATAGTGCTTTTCTAGTTAAAAAATAAACTCAATCTCGAATTTAAGATCATTTCTAAATATATTGACCTAATGTGTTGGGCTGATACATATTTCAGAAGTCCTAAGAAGAATTTGGGCTTATTCTGAACACTTAATTGAGATGACGGCCCAACTTTAGTCTCGAAGGTTCCTCAAGCGACTCATTTTATTGTTCATTGAAGTTTTGAAGCCCACTCGGATCGTCGAGAAAAAGTAAGTGCCACGACTCTTTGCTTTCCCATTGGTGCAAAAGGGAATCTTTCCATTTGATTATAACTAATTGTGATTATGATTTTCAAAGCATAGTTCAACAGACGTAAAGCCTTGAAAGGCCCAAAGAAACACAGATTGAGGCGTGCTCGACAAACAACATAAAGTTTAAGCAAAGTTAAGAGCAACATCTTTGGGTGCCGCGCATCACGGCAGCATGCGCGAGTTGAATAACAATTTATTAACTATTTGAGAGTTCCTAGGCTATTCACCACTCTTTTGAAGGTGTTTAATAATTTTGAAATCATGGTCGTCACCTTGTTTTGATTCCCCACAAGCACCTACATGCACATATCGATGAGAATATTAAACATTGTGAAAAAGATTATTTCTTTTAGTCTCTTTTTAATTATATTTTGTTATTTCGATAGTGACAGACTGAAAAGTATTTATTAAACAAGCGATATAACAGGTCGAATCATTTTCTTGCTCTTACAGCTGGTAATCATTTGTTTTACATATTCTTGTAATCACTTTACTCTTAAAGGTGTCCTCACTGCAACTTCAATTTTATAATGACGGCCCAACTTTAAGTCTTAAACGTATCCTCAACTTCTATTTTGTAATGCAAGAGAAATCAATTAAAGTTCACAATATTCGTCGACTGAGAAGACTGACGACGGTCATTTTTTATTCTTACTTTTGGACGACTTGTATTTTGCGCTACCAAGTTTTCCGTTTCCCAAGGAATTGAGAATTGAGATTATTACTGTACTGCATTCTTGTTTGAAAGAGTTTTTTTTTTCCCTGTTCGGAGTTTGAAAGAGTTGGTAAATCCTATGTACCAATATTGACGAGAACATTAATATAATAAGAAAGATTAAAGATGCCTTTTCTTGTTGGCAACGCCGAAAGGTCCACACGTGCGTTTGCCTCGGTATATGGTTCGCACTAAAATTGAGTTGACAACTGGCCGTGCATGTCACATGGTATTGACTCTTTTTGAGTGCCACTTGATTCGCGTGCAATTTAATAAAGTGCAAAAATTAATTCATTTCTGTATGAATTGAGATGTGCACAGCAGTTTCTTTCTATTTTTATTTTTGGCTACTAAGGCTCTGTTTGGCAGTGATTTCGATCCTCCGTTTCCGTTCCCAAAAATAAAAAAGGATCAGAAACATATTTGATAATGAAAAAAAAATTGATTTCGATTACGGTCACGGGAACACTTTTGGACCACTTTTCAGAAGCAAAAAAAAGATGATTCCGGTGTTTTGAAACACTTTTGAGGATCACTTTTTTACACGATATACTTATGACTTATCCCTTATACTTATAATTAAATTTTTAATATGAAATGATATTATTTAAAAAAAAAATTCACGTGGATTTTCAACTTTACATAAATTAAAATAAATTAAAATTCAATTTTAAAAAATTGCTAAAAACTAATTTTCTTAAATTAAAAATTTTATTTAAGGTAAATTTAATAAAAAAAATTTAATTTAAGAAATGGGGGAAATAAAAAATATTTAGATTTTTAATTTAATAATTTAAAAATAATTAAAAAAATTAAGATTGAAAAAAGCTAAAATTTTGAAAAAAAAATTCTCATCACCAGATTCTTCCCCTCCTTTTTTTAAAAAAAAATTAGTTTTTTTTGTAAAATTTTAAGCCTATTTTTAAATTCAATTTATATTTATATTTATATTTTTAAAAAATTAGTTTTTAGAAAATTTTTAAATCTAATTTATTTTTTTATATTAAGGGACCTCTAATACGCATGTTTTTTTTTTGCATTTTTTAGCTGCTTTATTTTTTATTCTAATTAAGTTTGTATTTTTTATTTCCTACTAGGTTTTTTCAACTTTTATCTTTTTTTTTTATTAAAGACTGGACCTAACCTTTCGTGTCACGAACTAAATCTCCATTTTTTCTCCATTTTTCGAGCCGCACAAAAAATTTGTCAAGTCGGGTGAAAAAAAAATCAATGTAGTTGAGTTGCAGGTATTTTAAGCTTGTACGATATGTAATTACAAGAGTGCAAAACTATAGACGGTTGCACAATGAGGAGCTTTTCTTTCATTTTTCTTTTTGGGTAATCAATCTAAAAGTCACAAGAAATAATAACAAACAATTGATTTTGACAAATTCTGTAAATGTAATACGAATTACTTTTCAAACAATATAAACGATTGCATATTCATGACAAATCGACAAACGAATTGGGAACGGAAATTTTTTTGCTTTTTTTTTTTGTTCCATAATCACTATTTTATTATTTTCAAATTTTGTTGCTTTTTCTTTTTTTTTTTTGCTCCATAATCACTATTTGATTATTTTCCCTATTCTTTGCCATCAAATGTGATTATATAATTATTTGATTTAAATGACAAATTGGGAACAGAAATTTTGTGCAGCTACCAAACGTGTTTTGTTCCAGGGAACAAAAATTTTAAACAGCTACCAAACGCGTTACGATTCTCAAAAAATCATCTAGGGAACAGAATAAAAAAAAAAGTGATTTTGATCAGAATCATTTTTTGGGAACAGAATCACTGTTGAACAGAGCCTAAGTTTTTAGATTTTTGAGGAATTGACTGTAGTTTAGTTAGGGCTTTAATTAAGCTACGATTCGATACGATCTCAATTTAGTTTTAAATATTGTAATTGTATCAATTTAATCCTAACTCATTTGATGATTTGTCAATTTAAATAAACTATAGACATTCGTGGCAAATTAGACAAATGTGGATGACCCCGTACTTCGACATTTCACGAGAAAAATTAGTATGAATTTAAAGGTCAAATTGATATACATGTGATAAGTTTACTCAAACTAAATTTTTGGCCACCAAAAATTCGATATTATACCTATAACAAATTTACTTTTGTTAGTTTCCTTAGATTTTACCATCATTTGATGCTGCTGCAAAAATACGCTTTGGAATACTTATCTTCACTATTAATTACGAAAATGAATACCACGTCAACCTGACAACTTTTACGGAGAAAATTCCTTGCAAACCCCGCTTATATATTTCAAAATATTCACAAGTAACAAGTGGAAATGTCTTGCCTTTTAATTTTTATTCAAAATAATTGTCAAATATTTCATGAATCTCTCGTGGTCTTATGAAATTATGCAGAATGCAATCATTCTTCACAACAACAAAATTATACTTACTAAGCATCTCCATATTTCAAACATCAAATATTATATCACAATTTTTCCTTGTGAACAACGTCATTTAGAGATGATAGATAATGCTTAATTAGCTTATTCTTTACGACAAAAAAAACATGCTTACCTAACTCCATCATTGGGGCATTGAGATATTTCTAGACGAGCAGGCGGAGGACGCGTATTTGAATTACACTAACTACATGCAAATTGGGTTAAAGTCGCCTACACAAGCCAGAGATCTACACTTAACCGATTTGGCGAGGGCCACACTCACCGGCCTACCTCGTCCAAGCACGGCCTCACCCCAGGCAAGGTAGTCTTTAGGTGAGGCTAGCAAGGGACAGCCTTGCTCGGAGCAAGGGTCCCCTCGCCTACCACAAGCAAAGCGACACCTGAATGAGGTTGCCGGCCTTGCTTGTGGTTGATGAGAGTGGCCTTCGCTAGATCGGGTGACAACAACCATCGCTCAGCCCTCTCTGAGCATTGCCAATGGCCAGCCACGGCGAAAAAGAAAGTGAAAGACAAACATGCTCTTAACTATCTTGAAGGTCAAACTCTTATTTGAGACTTCCATGGCCCTTTTAGGCATTTATTTGAGATACACTCCGCTTCAGCTCCTTATATGAGACAATATCCAATTTAAGCCCTTATTTGAGATAATATCCACTTCAGCTCCCCTCATTTGAAAAAACAAAGACGCTTCAGCTCATTTTTTGAAATTTTTCCTTGATTTTTTTTTATCTCATTTCGATTGGTTATTAATATAATTGATGTCTTATAGAATCTGTCGCTCTAAAATTAAGGTAAAAAAGTTGTAGTTTTCGCACATATTGCTACCTCCAGATAGAACCCAGGGTAACGTGGGTCTGAATTATTTGTCCATTGTTCTCTTTATTAATTACATTCGTTACATCGATGATGACAGTCTATATAAAGTACTTAGTCCGCGAGGAATTATTTATAATCGAATCATTTTATCATTTAAATCTTGATTCACACAAGCCCCAACATGCAAATGTCGATGAAAATGATAATGTAATATGTACAAGATTAAAATGATGCTACTTGGAGCGTAAATGTAGGGGTGTTGTCTATCCTTGTCCATTTGTTTTCTTAGACCGCGTTTGATCATCCGAATTTTTAGTCGGGATAGGGTAGGATCTTATCTACTATTTGGTGAACTACGGATTTAAAATTGAATAAGCAGAGGCAAGGCGCGCTAATATCAACTTTATTTCTCGCTGAAACATCATGATGCTTCAGAAATTTTTCAATGATGAGTTCCGATAAGCGAGTTATTGTTGAGCAGATGTTTATGCCACCTGAATTCGGGTATAACATCCACGGAGCAGACCCCGTAGAATCGGGGAGCTTGATTTGGAATTGAATCCTTTGAGAATGACCCCAGTTCGCTTACTCGTTATCTTGTCAAATAAGTAGACAAGTGTTGAACAATTTAATTATTTGACATCTTTCCACAAGTTGGAAATGCTCTCATGCAGGTTGTCCAAGAGAACTATCTTGAAAGTCGATTCAAATGTTGGAAAGGTTCAAACAGTTAAAAATTGAAGGACATGATCTCATATCATGCCAAACAATCAATTAAAGAATAAGGTCGTGGAAATAACCGATTTTGCAATTAGGGACCCAGCCTAACGCTACCAAAGAGACGGCCACACTTGATGGTTGCCACCATCGAAGATGTGCCCCCTCCCCGCTTCCCCATTCCCTCCCTCACCCACCCCCCCCCCCCCCCGCGAAAGACTTTACTGTTGCTACCCTCGGCACGGCGAAGAGTCGGACTAATACCGAGGAGAAGCAATGGTTGTGGAACAAACCTGATTACGCTTGTGCCTGCTCTCTTCAAAAATTTCATCCTAGTTTTTCATACTCTCTCCCCTGAGATTTCTTTTATCCTGGTTAATCCCTTATGTTCTATCCTAGATAGTTACTAAACAACTAAAGTACACTAGAAGTGCCAAAACTTGTGTACGACGCTCACTTTAGTACGAAAACCTTCAAAACGATCAATTAAGTGCCAATTTTTTTTTTTAAATGATCACTTAAGTGCCAACTTTTTTTAAAAACTATCATTTCGGTGCCAATTTAATTTGAGCTGATGTGGCTTACCGGAAATCCGACACGTGCTATTTTTTATTCATATTCGAGCTGACGTGGCTCGGTGAAGTTGACACTCGAAGTGATCGTTTTTAAAAAATTGGCACTTAAGTAATCGTTTTGAAAGTTTAGGCACTAAAGTGATTGTTTTTCAAAAAAATTTGGCATTTAAGTGATCGTTTTGAAAGTTTTGACACTAAAGTGAGTGCCGTATACAAGTTTTGGCACTTGTAGTATACTTAAGCCGTTACTAAACATAGGATAGATTAAAATATATCACATCTTAACTTATATCATGACGATCAAATGCAATATTAATTACGGGCCTGTTTGGTTCAGCATTTGGCTAAGGGACTTTAAGAAAATATAAATACCTTTCGGCTAAAGGCCTTTTCCAAAATGCAAGTAGTGTTTGGTAAAATGTATTTTAAAAACACATTTGAAAATAACTTTGACGTAAATGTTGTTTGATGAAAAATGAATTTTGTAAAGCATTGTTTCTTTTTCCAAAAAAAGAGAGGCGGTGGTCGGCGGCGGTTGGTGGTGGCAATGATCGGTGGTGGCGGCGACAATCGATGGTTGTGGCGATAGGTGGGGCCAACGGCGAGCAGCGACGGTTGGCGGAAGGTGGTGGGCAGAGGCGACAGGCGGGCGGCGATCGCCGGGTGGCTGCGGTGGCAAGCGGCGGGTGGCAGCAGCCGTCGGTAGTTGGCGTAGGGGGCGGTGGCGGACGGTAGGCGGGTAGCGGGCGAGGGGTGGCTAGTGGCCGTGAGTGGCGGGGACGAGTGGCGGCAAGTTAATGTGACAAATTTAAAAGAAAAAAAATAGTTGCATTTCATAAAAGTCCTTTATCCCAAAGTACTTATAGTGGTACTTTGAGCTAAAGGACTTTAGAGAGCATTTGAGATACAATTGCATCTCTCTAAAGTGAGTCAAAAAATAAATCAAATACCATTTACATTTGGCTAAGGGACTTTAGAGTCTTAATACTCATTCTCAATGCTGAACCAAACATGGCTTACATTTTGCTTTATAGGCAATGTTAGACTATTAAAGTCCTTATTAAACCAGCGATAAATCCAGTCCAATCATTTCTTACTTCGATAGCTGGTAACCATTTGTTTGATTATTTTTCTTAACGCACTTGATGGACCTGCGAAGAAATCAATTTGAGTCCACAACAGATTGAGAAGACCGGTGATTTAGGTCATTTTCCATTTCTGTTTCAGGTCAGTGAGGACTTGGAGCAGTGTGCTGTCAAATTTCTTCCCAAGGATCTGACTAGTGCTTTAATAAGGCCTTAACTCAGCTGAGACAACCGATGTGCATAAATAATAACATATGTCAGCAAAAACTTGCCGCGTTTCCATCACCGGAATCTGACGAATATCGGCCTGTCAAGGATTCAAAGAATGGGAAAGAAAAATGGAAAGGACACAAAGAAAAAGTGATGCTTAGTTACAAATTTCAGATTAGACGATACGTGTCATATTTTAATCGGAGCACGTACGTACATAAATTGATGATGTTATGATGACAAACCACTTAATATTTTCTCGTGAAAAAAGCTTCGAGTCACCGCTACTACTCACCACTACCAGACTTTGATCCTAAAAATATGATTCAAGCTAGCCAGCATTTGGCTCGCGCGTGTGTAGAGAGATGGGGATACCAAACCTATCGATCAAAATGAAATTTACCTTTTATCTTGTGAAGAGGGCAGCTGTTAAGGAGAATTGCTTTAAATTTTTGAAAAGAAGATCCCGTGCACTGTACAAGAATATAAATTATGGTTAATAACATGAAAAACTCCAAACTGTGTTATAAAACTAGTAAAATGTCCATTCATTGCATGGGTATGAGACAATATTTTTTATATTATTTTTAAGCGGTATTCTCGCTCTATTTTTCCTTTGCACCCACTTCATGTCAGTTATTTTCATAAGTTTTTAAATGTTAAGTGTGTTTTTTTTTTTTTTTGGTAAGGTAAGTAGTATATTAATTTTTCGCAACACAACTTACAGTGAGATAGCCGAATACAAAAAATCTCGTACCCGTTATAACACGGGGAAGTGTCATAGCGGGTGGAAAGGTGTTACGGCTAGATAAAAGCAAAGAGTGAGTCCGAATCACATATACACGGCAACTAAGAACAAATGGGCAAAACATATAGCCCAACAAGAAAGTACCGCCGCAAACAAGTGCAGCGACTCCCTAATCAAAGATAGAACCCGAGATCCCCAATTTAAGTTGCATCCGCCTATTTCGTGGTGTGTCCTCCACATGATGAAAAGTGAGGGCTTTGTCGCGGACGACCCTCTCCAAATGCTTCAAAAGTGCGGGGCCAAAGAAAGCGCGATCTCCGAATAGAATGTGATTGCGTTCTGTCCATATAATGTAGCATAGAGCTGCGAAGGATAACCGAGCAATGCATTGATAGAATTGCTGGCCACTAGTATTGTTAATGACCCAATGGAGATTGTCCCGCCACTTCTGGTTCCGCCATACCAAATTGCATCTCTCGCCCGAGGCCGGAATAAGGGTGGCCGTGGATTTACAAGCAAAATATAAATGATTGATGGAGTCTGGTCTACAACGACAAAAGCTACAAACCCCATCCGTAATTCTACGGTAGTTCAGCAAAAATACCCGGGTCGGGAGTCGGTTGAGGGTGGCTAGCCAAAGGAGGAAACCATGCCTCGGCGTAATGCATTTATCCCATATGAAAGAGGCCCATGGAACAGAATTCCTCCTGCGTCTGATTGTGTCCCATGCCGAAGCTATAGAAAAGGAACCCGAATGATGTTTCACCCATGAAAATCGATCCGGGCGTCCCGTGATGAGAACCGGTGCACCCTCGGGCCAAGAAGTAATGGTAGTTAGCGCATAAGAGGGTTGCCACACCGACGACACAAAATCCTTAACCGAGGCCTTCCTTGGGATACCCGATCTATATATAACTACATTGGAGAAGAGCTTATACGGTGGACCCCTATCATGCCGGTGATCAAACCAGAAGGAGATGGAGCACCCATCCCCTAGCTGCCAAATAAAGTGTAACTGGAATTCCTCTCGGAGATCAAGAATCTTCTTCCATGCCCATGAACAAACCGTGGGCTTCGTGGCAATCCAGAAGTTCTTATTCTTTAAGAACGTCGAATGTATCCATCTGCACCATAATGACTCCTTATCCGAAAATAAAATCCATATATGTTTGAGCATAGCAGCACGGTTGCAATCAAAGAGTCCACGTATGCCCAGCCCGCCCTCCTCTCTAGGCAAGCAAACATCACTCCACGATACCTTAGCTCCACCGGTACCTAGGCCCGGGCCCTTCCAAAGAAATTGTCGAAGAATTAATTCAATCCTCGAAAGGATTGACATAGGAAGGGTAAAGACACTAGCCCAATGGACATGGATTGCGTGGAGAACCGACTTAATAAGCTGAAGCCTACCGGCAAAAGATAGGAATCGTTGCGACCATGATTGTGCTCTAGCCATTATAGAATTAACAAGCGAATTGCAGTCTGCCTTGGTGAGCCTAGAGGCAATAATAGGGACTCCAAGATACCGAAAGGGTAGCCTACCTCGTCGGAATCCAAAAGTATGGATGATGTGATCTGCAAGAGAGGTAGAGCCACCCGAGATATACACCTCACTCTTATTAGGATTCGGCTTTAGGCCGGACCATGTTGAGAATTTGTGTAGACCATCCCTTAGTAACTCAGTAGATTGTGAGTTTGCTTCCGAGAAGATAAGGACATCATCGGCGAAGAACAAGTGGGACAGCTGAGTACCTTTGCATCGCCGTAAGAACTTGAACCCGGGGAGCTGAGTTTGAACATTGAGGATTCCAAAGAAGGTCTCCATGACAAGTGTGAATAGGTAAGGAGAGATAGGATCACCTTGACGTATTCCTCGCCCGCTCGGAAAGAAGCCATGGAGTTCCCCATTAATAGCCACCGAGAATTTCGGGAGCGAGACACATGCCATGATAAGTTCGATGAAGAATTGAGGGAACCTAAATGCCTCCCGAACCAGCTGCGGGTATCCCCAATCAACCGTGTCATAAGCCTTCTGAAAATCCACTTTAACGGCACTCTTCGGTAAATATGGTTCATGATGAAAACCGGCAAAAAGTTCCTGTGCAATAAGGATATTGTCACTTATCCTCCGCCCCTTGACAAATGCACTTTGCGGCATGCTTATGAGTGTAGGCAATACATGTGCTATTCGGTTTGCCATAATTTTGGTGATGCATTTATATACCGTGTTGCAACATGCAATGGGCCGGAAATCATTCATAGTCGATGCATTGGGGACTTTAGGCACCAATGTAAGAATGGTGGCATTGAGCTCCCCGAGGAGGCACCCGGATATAAAGAAATCTTTGATGGCTTCCACTACGAAAGGACCAACAATCTCCCAAGAAGATTTGAAGAAGTCAACGTTGTATCCATCCGGCCCTGGAGCCTTACCTTTTGCAAGGGAGAACATGGTGTTCCGAATTTCTGCCTCGTTAACCTGCCGGGAGAGGAACCGCACCTGTTGGTCATCAAGGGTGTTAGCCAATATAGATCGAATCTCCAAGACGTCCGGTCTAGTGGGTGGATCGTTGCCATTGAATAGATCCTCAAAATGAGAGATGATGTGTCCACGAACCAGACCTGGCTCCGTGATAACGGACCCATTCTCGTCCACAACCGAGATGATGCGGTTGCTAAGCTGCCTTTTGTTCACGAAGTGATGAAAGTACTTGGTGTTTTGATCCCCTTCACGGAGCCATTTTACCCGCGATTTCTGCCTGTAGAATGATTCTTCTTGCAATCTAAGCTCAGCAAAAGTAGCAAGCTGTTCCTTTTCTTGAATAGCTAGCATTTGATTAAAAGGGTCTAGAGTAATAGCATCTTGGGTAGAAGTCAATGCTAACCCGGCCTGCGAAGAACGGGCGCAGATATCCGAGAAAGAATCCCGGTTTAGCTGTTTAAGGCGTTGCTTAAGCGACTTCATTTTCTGGCACAAAATGTACATCGGAGTGCCTTCCAACCGAGTGTCCCAAATCCGTGTAACAATAGTTGAAAAGTTGGGATGGGAAAGCCAGAAATTGAAGAATTTGAAGGGCTTCCTCGATCACGTGGGTGACAAAATTCTTATAAGTATCGGTGTATGATCAGATATCCCAGGAGCAAGGAAAGTTGCCTCGTAGTATGAAAATTCCAGGCACCACCGGGCATTCACAAGAACCCTGTCTATCTTTCTTTGCTTACGCCTGGGACCGGATGAAGTCGACCAAGTGAACCTATGGCCAATATATCTCAGATCTTCAAGCCCCGCCTGAGTATGTTAAGTGTGTTGTGTCATGATTATTTGTCAATATCTTTTTAATGCACGTTAATATGTTTAACAAACTACGTAAACATTCCTGTCAAAATAGACAAATATTTGATGGCCCATATTTAACATCCCTAATAGGAAAATTGATATAAAATTAAAAAGAGTACGAGGCGTGTTTGGAAGCTTAAAAAAAAGTTTGGATAAAATAAAACTTAAAAACTAATGCAGAAACAACTTTGAACTTAATGTTGCCACAGTAACATGCTTTCAAATATTAATCTAAGATTGACAACTTCAACGTCGCATTTTATAGAAAATTTCAAGAAAAACCCATGCATGTATTAGAAAAAAATGTATTTAATGAATCTCTTACATTCTAAATTCCGATTCAAAAAATCGCGGTTATGGAAAATTTGAAGAAACCCATGTCAACATCTTTTTAACGTACATAGTATATTTAACAAAATACATGAACATTCATGTCGAAATAGACAAATATTTTATGGCATGAAGAGAGATCTCAGGCATGTTGGGGAGATTTTTGTTGGCAAATTCACTGCTGGTGTGTCTATATGCGCGTTATAAGTGCTTTATATGATCGTTGCTGAAGTGCCCACCGGGAAGCGTTCATATTAATAATCTGAATGACGAATCGCATTTATTGCGATGTGTGTTTGTCTGTTAGATGGTCGATACTTGTTTAATTCTTCCTGCAAAAATGTCTTGCAAAGATGATTCCGTCTACGTGTATGTCACTTTGAGATCGCCAGTTGTAGGTTGCTCTCTTCGGTGGATTCTGGATTAATGTTCCATCCGGGAGGAGAAAGAAATTCTCAGGATTGTCTCTGGAATGCTTAAAATTTCTTTTCCATTGATTTGTGTGTTAATGCCTCATTTGTCTGGAATATGAATATGGTGGCTGGGAGCTTCCTCGGCAAATAACTTTGGTGCCTGTTAAGGTCCGCTTTCAGTATATGAGTCATCATTTCTCAATATGTTTCCTCAGTGAAACGTTGGCCTTAGTTGTTTTGAGTGGAAGGATACGTTTACTTGATTTTTTAACTTATTAAGAAAGAGAGTGAAGCGGGCTACAGTTTGTTGTGTAAACGAAACAAGCAACAGTTGCTGAATTTCTATTCTGTAGGAAGTGGAATCGAACTAGAATAACTATTATGCTTGTTGGTTAACGATGCAGATTTCTGGATTATCTTTATGAACAAATGTTGTCTTTATTTCTGTTGCGAAAGTTTGGTATTTGCTCTGCTCTCTTTCTGATAACCAGACGGCGCACTTCTCGGTTAATTAATGCTTGTTTCTGCAAATAACTTGGGCGCCTGTTATGGCGTGCTCTCAGTATATGGGTGATCATTTCTCAATATGTTTCCCAGACGTTGCATGTTGTGATTTGTAGTCTTATTAGTCATGTTTTGCGGACCACGTAAAATGTAGAATTTCTTATTTCTCTGCCCTTCTCTGCGCTTTGCTTTTTGGATTTATTTTGTGATAATTAGGGCCCTGGACATACTTTAAGTTATGTCGTCACAAGCGGTTCCACCTGGACAAACTAGAAAAGAGTAAAAACCACGAGGTTTGCTAGCAGAATTTTATGAAGCATTGCTCCATTGGTCGGGGTCACCTCATCCTTTTCCTAGACGGAGGCAACTTCGTCTTTGAGGAGATACTATTCTATCCGAGATAGATTATTCCTCAAGCGTTGCAGAAATAATCAGGCCCTGAGGATCGATTTCTCACATAGAAAGGGATGACGTCGTCGTCGAACTCGAAGATTTATATGACTTAACGCCATGTTGAAAACAAGAGAACTCCTCGTCACTCACTCATCATGAGAATTTGATGCTATGATTTGCTTTCTTATTATTTCTGCCTCTCTCACTATATTTTCTTTGATTTTTTTTTCAAATTTTTTAATGATTTTTTATGAGCTTTTCGAATCTAAGATGATACCATAATAATTGGGTATGAAGAGCATAATCAATTGGTTGGTAACTAGCTCTAATATCGAATATCAATTCTGTTAAAACTCCTGAATCTAGTAATTAATACTGCCGTTGCCATCTATAATTTCTTGTGCTTCTCTGATGAGCCTATGCTAATGTCTTGGTCTTCTCTTACATTGGTGGTTCAAACATGCGTATCCAATTGACCGTTCCTTACGGTTTCATCCTGAACCATACCCAAGAAAACAAGAGAATCGTGACTCTCGTGTATTTAGATAATTCATTGCTAGCGAGTTAATTACCTATCCACGCACCGCACCAGCTCTCCTATGTGTCGGTTGGTCCACATTTGTGAGATAAACACATCTACGTGCGAGAGGCGTCTGCCTATTTGATCTCGTTGATTGGAATGATATCGCGATCAGAGTCTAAATTTTCAAAGAATCTGGTAAGGACCCAATTACAGTTGACTGATTGGAATTTGTAGCTATACCTCCTTTATGCTGTTTGATAAACAATGAGAAGTGCATTTTTCTGCTTATGTTGTCTTCCTTTTCTTTTTGGTTGTTAGTTACTTCAGATTCGAGTGAGAGATGAATGTTTAGCTTTCAAGATCATACAATTTGATATGCAAACAACTTCTTTGATGTTTTCATGCTAAATAGAATCATGAAAATTCAGACCATCGACTGTAGAGTTGTCCTTTCTTTGTGTAGGCCCGACCAATCTAATGGCAAGAGCCGTTTTGAAAGGTAACATATGTAATGTGGTAGCTTTTCATTTATTTGTATCATTCACATGTGACTAGTAATTTTCTTATACGTGAAAGTACTTTTGAGATGCTTACTAAATTTCTGCGATAGATATCATTTAGTCAGTACATTATATTATGCTTTGGTAAGTCGCATTTGTTTGAAGTTAATTTGGCCACCGAATTCTTTTATGTGTCGCTTATCCAAAAATGAATGACTGACGATGGACCTAATGAAAATCCAAAAAGGTATTAAAATTAATAGGGATTGTGTTTTTCCAGCTAAATTATAAACTCAGTCTCAAATTTATGATCAGCTCTAACTATATTGACCTAATGCTTCGGCTGACAATTCAACAGTCCTAAAGAAGAAATTGGGCTTATTATCGACACTTAATTGAGATGACCGCTCAACTTAAGTCTTAAGGTATCTTCAAACAATTCCTTTTGATTTACATTTAGGTTTCTAGCCCACTTGGATCTCCGAGAAAAAATTAAGTGTCACGACTTTTGCTTTCTAACAAGAGCCTTGGAATCGGGTAAACTGAGATGCAAAAAGGAATCTTTCATTTGATTATAACTATTGTATTTTCAAAGTAGAGTTTAATAAAGAAAAAAGCCTTAAAAGGCAAAAAGACACAGAAATCAAAGCAGGACTTGACAAACAACATAAAGTTCAAGCAAAGTTAATGACAAATGAAATCACGTGAAAAGCAATATCGCAGTGCGGTCATTGTTTATTCTTATTCTTGTCCAATGACATATTTGAAAAGCGTGCTACGGAGTTTTCAGCTTCCCAACTGTTTGATGATGCTTAGTTAATTTAACTAAGGTTACATTATTAATCTCCTTAATCAATACCCATCTCCTCATTTCTAGTGGTTTGGGTCTTTGTTAAAATTTTGAATCGTTGGATATCCCGTATTTAATCTCCACCTCGATAAGTAGAACATTATCAACACTTGCTGCTGTTTATATAAATAAAAAAAGTACCACGACTCATTTTGTTGAGATGCTGGCCCCACTTTAGTCTTAAGGAATCCTTGCGCAACTCGTTTTGTTGTTCATTTAGGTTTTTGGCCCTCTTGGATCTCGGAGAAAAAAAACAAGTTTCATGACTCCTTGGTTTCTAACAAGAGCCTTGAAATCGGGCAAAGTAAGATGCAAAAGAAAATCTTTCCCATTTGATTATAATTGCAACGGCTTTTGATGTAGAGTTTAATAAACAAAAAATCCTTGAAAGGCACAAAGTAATGGAGATAGAAGTAGGGGTCAACAAACACATAAAGTTTAAACAAGGCTAATGTCTCACTAAGTAAGCTGATCACGTGAAGAGCAATATCATTGAGAAAGCAAACTTGATTGAGAAGACCGAAAGTGGTCATTGTTTATTCTTATTTTTGTCCAATGCCAGACTTGAATGGCGTGCTATCAAGTTTTTAGCTTCCTAACGATTTGATGGTGCTTAATTAACTTAAGTAAGGTTACATTACGAATCTCCATGATCGATACCCATCTCCTCTTGTTTTCTAGTGGTTTGGATCTTTCTTAAGATTTTGAATCGTTGGATCTCTCATACTAAATTTAGATTGTGAATAGGTAGAACATTATCAACACTTGCTAAATCAATAACATGGCCACTTTATGTTTTAGAGATTTTTCGATCTATATACCCTTTTGAAAATTGAACTTCAATATTTTTTTTTCTCGTTCAATTAGGTTAATTATGATGTTACTTCTACAATTTTTTTATATAGGTTCATTGGCCGGCACAAGTAGGGGGTTCGGGACTTATACGTAATGAACATATGTCGAATGATGAAAGTTCCAACTGTTTGCGAGAATTATCCTTTCTTTATGCGAACTGGATCAGTCTAAATGTTGAGTGCCCTTTTGAAAGGTAAAATATGTGATGGTATAACTTTATATTTTTTTATACCATTTACGTGTGATTAGTTATTTTTGTATACATCAGAATAACTTACATTATGTTTAGTAAACCTTATCGCCCTTGTATCTGGAGTTAATTTGGCAGCTAAATTCTTCCACGTGTCACTCATCCAAGTGAATGTGTATATTATATTTCAGAGTGATGGAGAACCTAATGAAAATCCAAAAAGGTATTAAAATTAATATGGCTAGTGCTTTTCCAATTAAATTATAAACTCAATATTGAATTTGAGACCAGTTCTAAATACATTGACCTAATGTTTTGGGCCGACAAACATTTCAAAAGTCCTATGAAGAATTTGGGCTTATTCTGAACACTCAATTGAGCTGACGGGCCCAACTTTAGTCTTAAGGTAATCTCACACCACTCACCCCCTCGGACCTTTGCGAGAAAATAAGTACCGCGACTGTTTGCTTTCTCACCAGAACCTTGGAATTGGGTAAGGTTAGGTGCAAAAGGGTATCTTTCCATTTCATTATAACTATTGTGATTTCCAAGTAGAGCTCGATAAACCTAAAGCCTTAAAGGCACAGAGAAACAAGATCGAAGCGTGCTCGACAAACAACAAAGGTTAAGCGAAGTTTTTTTTTTTGGTCGGAAAAGTTTAAGCTAAGTTAAGAGCAATATAATTGGGTACCACGCATCACAGCAGCATGCGTAGTTGAATAGTAATTTACTAACAATTTGAGCGTTCCAAGGCTATTCACAACTCTTTTGAAGGTGTTTAATAAATTTGAAATCCTAGTCGTCACCTTGTGTTGATTCTCCCAAGCAGCCACATACGCACATCGATGAGAATAGTACCATCGTGACGGGGCTATAAAAATTATTTTTTAAACAAGCGGTAAAACTTGTCGAACCTTTTTCTTACTTTAACAGCTGGAAATCGTTTGTTTTATATTCCTTTTAGCCACTTAATGGAACTGCAACTTATACTTTTATAATGCAAAAGAAACCATTTTTTTTTTTTGGTCAAGCAAAAGAAACCAATTAAAGTTCACATTTTTCGTCTTTGGCTGTCAAGACCGACGACGGTCATTTTTTATTCTTATTTTTGGCCGGTGGAATTGAATAGTGCGCTACCAAGTTTTCCGCTTCCCAAGGATTTGAGATTATTGCTATACTGCAATTTTGCTTGAAAGATTTTTTTTTTTTTATGTTCGAAGTTTGAAAGAGTTGGTAATTCCTCCGTATAACATGCTTAGATCGATGGAAACATTAATATAATGAGAAAGATTAAAGATGCCTTTCTCATATTTTCATGAATTCTTTGGCAATTCCGAAAGGACCACATGTGCGTTTGCCTTGGTATATGGTCCACACCAAAATTTAATTGAAGACATATTGTACATGTCACGTGGTATTGATTTTTTTATGCCACTTGGTGCACATGCAATTTAATAAAGTGCAAAAAGCAATCCATTTCTGTATGGATTGACGTGTTCACAGCAGTTTCTTTCTATTTTTATATTTGGCTATTAAGTTATTAGATTCTCGAGGAATTGATTGTAGTTTAGTTAGGACTTTAATTAAGTTATAGTTTGGTACGATTTGTCAATTTAGTTTTAGATCTTTTAATTATGTTAGTTTAATCCTAACTCATATGATGGTCCGTCAATCTAAACAAACTATAGACATTTGTGGCAAATTAGACAAATGTGAATGACCCCATACATCGACATTTCACGAGAAAAATTGTCATCAATTTAAAGAGAGTATGAGATATGTTTAGAACAGTTAATACCATAAAAAACTCTAAATTGATATACATGTAATAAGTTTACTCAAACTAAATTTTTGTCCACTAAAAATCCTAAACTGATATACCTATAATAAATTTGATTTTATTAGTTTTCCTTAAATTTTACCATCAAATTGTTAAGTTAGATGATATGTGGCAGTTGATGGATATATTAGTTTTGGGTTTTTACCCTCTATTTATAACTAGTGTATCGGTTTGGGATTTTTCGTGGTATTAACACAATTTTTATGGAATGGAAATCCATTTGGGGTTAATGAGGCATTTGTACATTGGTTTGAAATATTTTGTGGTGTTAACTTTGATAAAAATATAGGAGTAAATTTGACATTCCTTTTCCTTATAGACCGAGTTTTTCTTTTTCCACTTAAAAGGGATGATTTGAGGGGGGCATTATCAACAAATCTATGAAGAATTGAAAGTTGATACATTACAGGTAAGATTATTTCACTAAATATTAATTAGGTATGAGGGTTTAAACTAGCCCAAATCTTAATGTCAGTAAGTAAAACATTCTCAAAAATTGATATTCAATAAAATAATAAGATGGTCATTTTATGTTTTAGAGCTGTTATAATCTCTATACCATTTTTACGTTTAAACTTCAAAATTTTTTCCTGTTCAATTAGTTTAATGATAACGTTACTTCAATATTTTAACATTTTTTCATGGACTTGCGCAAGGACGAGGTTCAGAACGAGAAAAGTAAATTGAGCTAACAAACATTATAAAGGTCCTTATACTAGAAAGTTCCTTGGAAGTTGGAAAATTAAGAAGCAAAAGGGAATCTTTCATTTGCTCATAACAATTATGAACCTCAAAGCAGGTTTAAAAAAAATGCCTTAAAATATGCAAGGAAACAGAGACCGAAGCAGCTCACGACAAACAATAAAACGTTTAAGGAATGTCGGGTACCCCCTTCGATTGCTCGCATGCTAAGATACATTTAATTTTAAATTTTTTAATTGTGCCAATTTAATTTTGACTCGTTCAATGATTTGTCAAATTAGTTGACATGAACTATAAACCTTCATGGCAAATTAGATAGACATGGACAGCCTTGTACTTTGACATTTTACGAGAAAAATTGGTATGAATTTAAAGAGAGTATGAGATATCTTTAGAAGTTAAAATTGTTGGGAGAAACCCCTAATATCTAAATTAATGCAGTGAAATATTATTTTACAAATCATTCACAAGTGTATGGATTAAGTTACAAAGGATTGAAATTGGCAAGATAGGCTCAAATGATATTTTGAGGGACTCAAACACTGCATGGAGTTTAGACGGTGGCAAGTAGCTCAAACTTTGTACGTTGAGCGAGGAGCTCAGATGTTATAGCAAGACTTAAGCTTTAAGGGATTATTTCATGCACAACAATCAAATTATTATGAGGTATATTCAAAATGATTTAATTGACATATTACATCATCCCAATGGCTAGCAAATCAAGTTGGATTTGCACTTGAACATTCTCAATCGTGAAAATCAATCAAGGACATGGATTAAAGGAGATGAGAATGATTCACCTAATGAAGAACTCTATCAATAGAAATCCAAGATCATAATTGTATGGTCGATTTAATCTAATGGGAGAATTCTTTTTTTTGGTTAACCTCAATGACTACAAAATCATTTGTATACAATCTCATCCAAACATGAAAGATTGGAGAGCGATCATTTAGAGATCTTGCAATGGGAAGTTAGAGATGGAGAAGTACAAAAGGAGATCTCAAAGCTGAAGCTCGAACGCACGAGAGAACAAAATTTTAAATTTCAAGATCAAGAGAGCTTCTTATTCTCTACATTCCTTTGATGGAAAAGTAAATGTTAACAGTAAAAGACTCCAAACATACCCAAGCATTTGAAAGGAATGGGGGAAATTGCAATCGGAATGAGAGACCACAAAACAATATTTAATGGTGACTTGGAAGCTTTTCCCATATTAAATTTGTGCTGTAAAGAGTATCAGTATTCAAGAAAGTAAACTAGTTAAAAATGTTATAAAAATGGCAAAAGTTTAATTTATTTAGAAATTTTCATCTAACAATTCAGATTGAAGTTGCGTTTGATGTAACAATTACAATAGATATTTTAATCCAACAATTTATTCAATTATGATGTTACTCCTGTATTTTAAATATGATTTTATTGACCCGCCCAAAAAGCAGGTTTAGGACTAGTACCTAGACAGTTCTTGTCCATTAATGGTGATGAAAAGGATGGACTAGGACTAGTGCATTAACGGTGGAAAATGATGAAAGGATTATTTGCGCTGGTAAAGGGTGAAAAGACAGATAAATCATAAATGTCTATCCATTAACGATGAAGGAAATGATGGAAATATGGACATTGATGACAGCAACGGGTCAGAAAATCATCCATTTCTATGCCTAAGGAATTGGCCGATGTTTAGTTACCGCCGAGTAAGGTTAGGTTAACGAGCTCCATAGTCAGTATCCCATCTTCTCTTTCTTCCTTGTTATTTGGGTCTTTGCTAGAAAGTCATCCATTTCTTGGTCTATTGACTGGTGGTAGTGTTATAACTTTCAAAACAATCGATCATTTAAGTATCATAAAATTTTTAAGATGTTTATCCCAAATAGCGAAAATCCAACGTAGCATGGCATTTAAGACGAATGCTTTAAAAATTTTATGACACTCAAGTAATAGAAAAGAAAAGAAGTTATGATATGTAAGGGACCACAATATAAAAGCTACCACACTTCTTTTTTGAGTGGATGTCATATTGGGTTTTTCTTGGATTGTTACGAAATTTAATATTGAGTAAGGTTGGCCTTTGAAATCAATGACGATATCGTATATGTATCTCTAATCTTCCACTCATAATTGCTTCATTGGATAGATAGGTAAAACTTACCAAACTATAAAAGAAAATTTCCCTATAGTTGGCCTTCGGTTCCACCGGAACTTTTGAAAATTAGTTAGGAAGTCCTAAGCCAGTTAATTGAATCAATGTAGTCCTAAATTTTTAAAGAAAAATGCAATCTAATCATTCGGTCAAGTCACACGTAATTTGTCCAACATTAATGCTATCAAATAATTGTCAAATATTCCACAGATCTCTTATCTTTTCTTAGAAATTGTGAAAAAATTGAAATGACACTTATTCTCCAATACATGTAAATTATACTTACATAACATTCTATCTTGCAATTATAGAACATGAATAATATGATAATTTTATTTTAATGTTGTTGTTTTCTCAAGAAAGAACACGTAATGCAAAATTAACTCATTTTTACGATAAGAAACTATGCATGCTTAACCTATTTGGTTTGTAGGATTATGTGCACCTATTCCTCATAAACTAGATAGTTATCACACAAAAGATCCTTATCAACTTAATTACAAAGAAAACGCCCTTCCTGCTATTTGATAAGTCATGAAACTTTTTATTATGTACTGGTCACTATAAATATACAAGTTTAGGAATGATTTTACATTTTCACGTTACGAGTTTCTTTTCGCATAAAGGGATAATTTGAGGGGCTTTTTGTCAGCAAACCTATGAGAATTTGAAAGATGAAACATGAAAGGTAAGACTTATTTCAGCTAATGGTTAACATTAATCGGATGAAAGAATACATGCGACATCCCGAATTCCGACCCACTTTCGAAGCTATGAATAAATGAAATGTCTCATTGATGTATTTCGGTCGAATCTCTCTCAGAATTGATCCCTCTCTAGCAAGCTAACCAAATGACAATGGCTAGCTAGGAAAATCAAGTACGTGGACCTAAGAACTTGATCCTGGATTGACTCTTTGGCCATGAAAATTGTCGAGGGAATATTCTGGACCAATATAGGCTAATCTTAGAATGATTAAGGAACGATTTGGATAATACCCTACGCTTGGATCACGGGTGATTCCGTTTGATCTCGTATGAGTTCCGAACATCCCTAAATTATTTTCAAACGATCGTGTTCATCGGGACTAGTGGTTGACCCTCACAATTGAATGACAACCAAAGTTGCCATGGCTCGAGTAATTCTTACATGTTATATTAATCACCGGTCGATACGCGTAACTCCTAAAAGCCGCCCGTTAGTTTGAGATACGCTAAAATTTCTATTGATCGAGATTGATCGCGAATCGAGCTTCGGAATTTGACGTCGGACCTTCAGGGGTTTCAATAATTAAATTTTGGACGTTTCCTCATCCAGTGTATGAATTCTTCACGGTTCGGCCTAAATGGTTTAGGAAAAATAAAAATTTGGACTGGAAATGGGGAAAAACCCATTTACCCTTGAAGAATACCCAATTTTTTACTTGGACCGAAGGGTATTTTGGTCATTTTTCCCCTTGGCCGAGATTGACTAGTCAACATAGAGGAAAATTCCATTTTTTGCACTTATTGACTTTGAAGACCCCAAAATATCTACCCTTGAATTATCCTACCCTTTTATTAATAAAATTTTTAGTCTTCTTCTTGCTCAAAAATTTCAAGAACCCTTTCTCTCTGTAGCTCACTCCCTCTCTTGGCCGAACTCACCCTTGCTCACTCTCTCTCTCACCGAAAATTCTTCAAACAACCGCCGGTGTCGCCTTGAACCGCCGGAGCTTGACTATCGCCGTGAGCTACTCGGAGTCGCCGGATTTCCGTGGGTTAAAGCCGGTCAAGAGGAGTTGCCGGAGCCGCCGGATTGGGTCAAGATTTCTCCCGTTTTCTCGCGGGAAAACTTACTAAAATAGTGGTAAGTTGGTCCCTAACCTTATATTAGGTATCTAGGATGCTACTGGACTTGAGATTTGGTAGATTTGGGAGAAAAATTGGTTGTTTTTGGCCATTTTTATGCCTTGGCCGAGAATGAATATTTGGGGAGAGAGAAACCATGTTCTTGAAGTGAATAGTGAAGTCAAGAGGATTTGTGTATGGTCAAAGTTGGACCATGATTACTTTATGCCTAACTCTAGTTACTTTATGCCATTATTTAATCATGGTTAGGTTAGTTATTGACTCTAGTTAATTTTTGAACCATGGTTAGATTATATTTTAACTATAGTTAATTTTATGTGACAAAATGTTGTTATGCCATGGTGTTAATTAAATATGGTATTATTATAGCTTAGTACTATAGTAGTGAATTAATTGCACGTTAGAATATTTAAATTGTTCAGCCCCGATAAATTCCTACATTGGTATAATTAAATTGTATGGTGCGTATTAATTGCACGTTAGTATAATTTTAATGTTCGTTGGTGAAATTTTGATTATACGGTGGTTATTAATTGCTACATTGGTAGAATTAATATCGTGTGGCGTAGATTAATTTTAGTAGTGACAAAAATTAATCGTGTGGCCCGATTGGCCATTGGTCTTGTGTGACCTAATCGGATGGTCCCGATTTATTAATTCTCTAACGTGAGCGAATCACGTGGTCTCGATCTATTCTCGGAAAATATGAGGGTCATATTCAATCAAGTCGTCTGAGGCCAAAGTGAGCCATATTCGTTTGATTGTCCGAGACCGAGAAAATATGAGGGTCGTATTCAATCAAGTCGTCCGACGCCAAAGTAAGCCATATTCGTCAGATTTTACGAGACCGAGAAAATATGAGGGTCGTATTCAATCAAGTCGTCTGAAGCCAAAGTGAGCTGTATTCGTCTGATTGTGCGGGACCGAGAAGGTATGAGGGTCGTATTCAATCAAATCGTCTGAGGCCAAAGTGAGCCGTACTCGTTTGATTGTGCGAGACCGAGAAAATATGAGGGTCGTATTCAATCAAGTCGTCCGAGGCCAAAGTGATGCGTATTCGTCTCATTGTTTGAGACCGAGAAAATATGAGGGTTGTATTCAATCAAGTCGTTCGAGGCCAAAGTGAGCTGTATTCGTCTGATTGTCCGAGACCGAGAAGGTATGAGGGTCGTATTCAATCAAGTCGTCCGAGGCCAAAGTGAGTCGTATTCGTCTGATTGTCTAAGAACGAGAAGGTATTAGGGTCGTATTCAATCAAGTCGTCTGAGGCCAAAGTGAGCCGTATTCATTTGATTGTGCGAGACCGAGAAGGTATGAGGGTCTTATTCAATCAAGTCATCCGAGGCCAAAATGAGCCGTATTCGTTTGATTGTCCGAGACCGAGAATGTATGAAAGTTGTGTTCAATTAAGTCGTTCGAGACCAAAGTGAGACGTGTTCAACTAATTGTCCGAGACTTAATCTGGTCGTGTTCCTATGTGTCCGAGACCGAGATTTATGGGTCTTATTCCTTTGTGTCCGAGACCCTAGTATATATACATAGAGTCGTGTTCTATAAAGGTCCGAGACTCAATGTTTTGAACTTGTATGATGTCGGTGGAGTAACGTGGAATTTTCTATGACAGCCTGATATGTTAAACGCGGGCTTTGGATCAATGTGTATATTTATATTATGGCCTGGTGCGTTAAACGCGGGCCTCGGAGCACATGGAATATTTTATTGTCGAGCTAAGGCGTGGAACGCCGAAACGGGAGTAACATAGAATATTTGAGAAGGTGTGGGAATTTTCGGAGAAAGAACGGCATTTTCTAGAATTAAATTGTAGAATTTTTAGTAAGAAAGAAGAGTTGTTGGAAATTGTTCACTGAAAATGTGTCCCAAGGCACTAGAGCCTTAATCTAGGATTATGGGCTAGCTTATCGAGATTTTATCTCACCCCTTCATGGGTTCGTTGTTTTTTCGAACACTCCGCCTCAACAATGAATGATCCGCCCGGGAGATTCGGTATTCCCCGAGGTCATGGTACCGGGAGAAGATGGGGAGGTTGTAGAGCCATTGGATGCGGAACGGCCCCCTGAGCTCGACGAGAATGAGTTGGAGACGAGAGAAGATATAGTACTGGATAGCGAGGACGAGGCCTAGGGTAGTTGGCCTCTTGACTTTTGCTGATTGTTTTATTTTGGATGTATAGTAGGCTTCGACCACGTAATCTTGTTGTTTTAGTGGTCATAGGCTTGTACGGTGGTCTTTGAAGCCGTAGGTTTGGAAAATTGTATAGAACGTGTGGATATGTATATAAGTTTATTTTTACCGTCCCAAGTCATCGTGATGTTAATTGTTTCTGTACGGGGATTCGTTTTTGCTTCCGCACGTGTTGTTTTCGTTGGCCTTTGAATCTCGGAGAACTGTACATAAGCGTGGCCAGGTGGGATGTCGACGAGCTCGCGGGGTTCGGGTCGTAACTTCACCGTTTGGAGTGGTATCAGAGCAAGGTTTGCTTGATCAAATGAGATTGAGACTTGGAGTAATAAGGAGTGATGACTTGAGGACGATTAGATATTGGGACCCTTAGGATAAGGCATTGATTTCCGAATCTTGAGGATTATAGGCTTGAACTTGTACTATATTCTAATGGTTCTAGTATCGTTTTGTTTTATTGGTAATCTTGGGTGATAATATTATTGAGGTTTATAAGTGAGCAAGTAGGAAATTGAGGAGCCATAAGTATGGATTTTGAGGTTGTACATGTGGTTGAGGCTAATAGCGGATTGCCTTTGAGTGAAGGGTCGGTTGGATTATATGACTATGATTATGATTTGTCAATGACTCAACTTGAAGAATATGCTAGAACATAGGCACTGGATCTATGAGACGTAGCGATCGTTGGTGGAATTAGAGATCTTCTATGGATAAGAATTGATTTGGAAGCAACTATGGTACGTCGAGTAACGAGGACAATCATGCGATACAGGTGTTTGCGGCATTAAAACGAAAGTCGATGAATGTGCATGCATGAGCTTATCACGATTGGACTTGATAAATTGTCGCTTGGTATGGGACAAGTGACGGGATACCTATAAACCGTAATGAAGCATGATATGGGTCATGTGGAATAGGACTCTCTCCGTAGAAATATGGCTTATGACAACCCGCAACGATCGGGTCCGATGAGGGCAGGGAGTGATCGCCGAGACAAAGAGGTCCGGACAAAGAGCGGCTCCTGGCAAGTTTCTAAGATAGCAAGGAGGTAGGAATGACCCAAGTCATAATTTGAAAGTGAGAGTTTATGTATCAAATTGAGTCCGATTTCGGTTAAGAGATGTAGTGTACGGAGTTGATCCTCATATTGAATTTTGTAGTGGCTTGACATTTGTAAGGGCGCTTGTGATTGGCGTGATTATGAGTTTCGTACTTGGCGGCGGGAGCCGTTTGAGAAGAAAATTGATGCTTGTGATTGACATTGGCTAAGCTAAGGCTTGCTTGGTATACGACTATTAATTGAGAAACTACCTAGTTGAGGCTGGCTTGTTATGTGGTTGCTGCTTGAGGATGATTTGGGATCATTAGACAATGGGCAATTAGTTGAGAGTTGCCTAAGAACCACTGGATGGTTGATTGCTAGTGATAGATAATGAGATGAGCAGCCTGAAACTGCTAGACTTGAGTAGATGACTTAAGTCTTTAAATTCCTAGAGGGAATTGCAGTGGTTCAAGTGCTATAAGAACCTAATGAGGTCGAAGGACTAAAGTATGGTCACTAGAGAATCATTTGGCTCGAGTATGCAAGATATGAGAAGATTCAAGAATTGAAAGGAATCATGACAAGTGAGTAAAGATGAACCACGAGAGTAGGAGCGCTGGTGGAGCGTTTGGGCCGATCTTGTAATTTGTGCAAGACCCAAGAGTTGAAGGGGTCAAGAGAAACTTGAGAGGAATTTGAAATTCGATGGGTAGGCGGACTAAAGAAGGAGCTGCCATTATTGCCCAAAGCAGATAAGACTGCTACTGTTGATCGTGTTGTTAGCAAAGTAAATGGTAGAGATCGCGAGAAAAACGATAGAGAATGGAAAAGAAAATCGTTTGAAAGAAAGCTTGTAAAAGGATGCATAAGAGTGAGATTGATTAAGTTCGATGGAGAGAGAGTGAATTTAAAACTGCATTTCTCTGGATTGGGGATTATGTAAGGAAACCTCGGAGGTTACGGGTGCACGAATGAAAAGGAGTGACCCTGGCGATTACTAGCCTCAAGAGGTCGTTGTTGATTGGTGAAAGGTCACCAAAGGAAGAGTTTTCCTTGAAGGTATGATATCTTCCTGGATTGTCTTCGTTGCATTGTCCAATGGAAAGTACCTTTCTAAGGTTACTCGAGAACAAGGATTGTCCGAACTTTAATAGCTTTGCAAAGATCCGAAGGCGATCCACTAATGCGAGACAGAGTTCTCAAGGTTGTCTAGGTGTACTAAGGTGGTTAATGACCCTATTAATAAGACGTGAAGTTTCTATGTGGATTGGAATTCGAAAGCCTTATGGCTAGTTGTTACTCCTCGATTCGAGGAATGGTAATGGGTCATAATGAATGAAGTGGATGATCGGAAGAGGAATAAGCAAGAGAATTTCCATTCATGGATTGTGAGTAAGGGAATTTTCACTTATGGAGCATGGAATGTGCCTGTGAGGAATAGCTATTACCTTGGCGTAGAGGCTGTAATGAAAGATTGACGTTTATTATCTTACATCACGGAAAAAAAAAATTGGAAAAGTTATGTCGGTTGTCTAACTTTGTTGATTTATATGCGATGGACTGAGGTTGAATCGGGACCACTGGAAGTGACATTGTAAGTTATCATCCTAAAGGATAGGACGTCGTTTTTAAAGGGTGATTGGATCATGAGATGGTCGTTAATGAAAAGGAAAGGGAATGGACTTGATAATCCCGACTACCCACAGTGTTCATGGATGGAGGAGTAAGCAAAAAGGGGTACTTGGATTGTAACCGCAAGGTGAATTGATTTAATCAATTAAGATATACAAGGTGTGGATGTGCGGAGACCGAGGAAGAACCTCGACTCCTTTGAACCTTGTCACTAAAGATGACTGGGTTATTAGAAGAGAATGTCAAGTGTGGGGGCATTTGAATCCTAGAGTAAGAACACCGCTATTGGCGTGAACTCCAAGGACGAAGTGGATTCGAAGTAGAAGAATGCCACCGTAGTGTATCGTTTCCTTCATAGGGTAAGAGACCCTAGTGTGGAAGGAAGAGAAAGTTCTAATTGTCGTGGCATTAAGATTGAACATCTAGACTGAGAAAGAAAACGCAGAACTCAAATGATCTCCGTAAAATTATTCTAAGGAATTGTCTTGTAGACAATGTTGAATTCCAGGAAATGTCGATGTTCATTGGAATGAATGAAATGGGGATAAGATCGCATTAGCTGGTTGTGGAACCAAGAGATTGAGGCACCGATGCTTCCCGAGGAAAGAGTAACAACAATGAACAAAATGCGGCATGGTCTAACTGGAAATCTATAAAGATAGAGAGCCAAAGTATAAGCTATCAAGTGGATGGTACGAATGATAGTTTAAACGAATCGACACCTGGTAGCAAGAGCTAACAATAGTCGGATTGTGTATCCAAAGAATAAATGAATTAATTGTTACCCTCTTTAGAGACGGTGATCATACTCGTTTAAGGAGTCACGAGAAGCATGACCTTAAGGAAACAATCATTGTATGCTAAGTATGAAGAGTGCGAATTTTGGGTCTAATAAGGTGAAATTCATTGGTCGTGTGAAGTCCGAAAGAGGGGATCCCTATGAATCCTTCGGGAGTAAAAAGTGATGATGGATTGACTAAGGTCGATGTGAGTTATTGAAATTTGAAGTTTCTTGAAATTGATGGATTGTCATAGATGGATCGTAGGAAGATTCCCCACAAGAATTATTCCATTGATGAAAAGGACTAAGGACGAGACGTACAACGAATGGATGAAATTGTTTACGGAGATGGGAGTGTTGCTTGTGCAAGGAATGACCTCGCAACTATGTGAACTACAAGAGTTAGAAATATTGACTGCCCCAAAGGGAACTGAAGGAAAGGTCATGATTGCGATGTCCTTATCGCTAAGGAATGGTGAATTAGGTAGCTGAGGCATACAATTGAAAATTGAGCATCTTGCATTTGGCAACGAAGGGACAGACCTCACCTTGAAGAATAAGAGATTCAACTTCTAAATTGGAAGTTTACCAATTGACTAGTTTGATGGCTACTTGAAGCATCAAGCTTGAAGGTCGAAAAGGAATTGAGAGGTGGCGATGAATGGACCCGGACTTCTAAGGGTCATGGAAACGAATAGAACAAGGAGGACATCCATACTTTTGAGTACTTGAAAAAGAAACCTCGAAGTTGAGGATAGAAATCTTGAAGTTCAATAGACGAGTATACGAGTTCAATATTGGAGAGGAATCTAAAGACATGACCTCATCGGAATTTGAGGGGAGAATTACGGTGTCCAATGGAATGGATTGAAGGTTGGATCAGTCTTACATGTGGTCAAGGATGAGACATGCCGGCCAGGAAGATGCATGACTTTGAAGATCGAAAGATTACTATGATCGTTGGAGATTTTCGAATGGGATTGAGAGCGGATTACTACGAAAGTAATCTTGAACTTGCTTAAGGAGTTAAGAAGGTTACAGCTCGATTTGGATAATAGAGGGCAAGTTGATGAAGGCCACGAGTCTTATGCAATGCTTTGGAAAGACCTTCAGTCCCGAATTAGAAAAAGTTGGATTGTAGCAAAGTATGCATGTTATTCTTGGACCAATAGATAATTGAAGCGGTGATTTGAATAATCGAGGGCGTACTACCAACAAATATTGTGAATGTCGAAAGGGAAGAGGAAGGTGAACACGGTTGAGAACCAAAGAAAACGAGTTTTGAAGGATGAAAACCGTTGCTGTTAAGGACGTTATCGAAGTGTCAAATGACGACAAGAACTACTTTGGAAAGCGTGGTAGCGATGAGGCGTCAGTACCCCCATAAGACGAGATGATTGGAGGATTGCAAATTTCAAGGACGAAACTTTTGTAAGGGGGGAAGAATTGTGACATCCCGAATTCCGACCCATTTTCGAAGCTATGAATAAATGAAATGTCTCATTGATGTATTTCAATCGAATCTCACTCAGAATTGATCCCTCTCTAGCAGACTAACCAAATGGGAATAGCTAGCTAGGAAAATCAAGTACGTGGACCTAAGAACTTGATCCTAGATTGACTCTTTGGCCATGAAAATTGTTGAGGGAATATTCCGGACCAATATAGGCCGATTTTAGAATGATTAAGGAACGATTTGGATAATACCCTACGCTTGGATCACCGGTGATTCCGTTTGATCTCGTATGGGTTCCGAATGTCCCTAAATTATTTTTTAACGATCGTGTCCATCGGGATTAGTGATTGACCCTCACAATTGAATGACAACCAAAGTTGCCATGGCTCGAGTAATTCTTAAATGTGATATTAATCACGGGTCGATACGCGTAACTCCTAAAAGCCGCCCGTTAGTTTGAGATATGCTGAAATTTCTATTGATCGACATTGATCGCGAATCGAGCTTCAGAATTTGACGTCGGACCTTCAAGGGTTTCAATAATTAAATTTTGGACGTTTCCTCATTCAGTGTATGAATTCTTCACGGTTCGGCCTAAAGGGTTCAGGAAAAATAAAAATTTGGACTGGAAATGGGAAAAAACTCATTTACCCTTGAAGAATACCCAATTTTTTACTTGGACCGAAGGGTATTTTGGTCATTTTTTCCCTTGGCCGAGATTGACTAGTCAACATAGAGGAAAATTCCATTTTTTGCCCTTCTTGACTTTGAAGACCCCAAAATATCTACCCTTAAATTATCCTACCCTTTTATTAATAAAATTTTTAGTCTTCTTCTTGCTCAAAAATTTCAAGAACCCTTTCTCTTTGTAGCTCACTTCCTCTCTTGGCCGAACTCACCCTTGCTCACTCTCTCCCTCACCGAAAATTTTTTAAACAGCCGCCGGTGTCGCCTTGAACCGCCGGAGCTCGACTACTGCCGTGAGCTACTCGGAGTCGCCGGATTTCCATGGGTTAAAGCCGGTCAAGGGGAGTTGCCGGAGCCGCCGGATTGGGGTCAAGATTTCTCCTGTTTTCTTGCCGGAAAACTTGCTAAAATAGTGGTAAGTTGGTCCCTAACCTTATATTAGGTATCTAGAATGCTAATGGACTTGAGATTTGGTAGATTTGGGTGAAAAATTGATTATTTTTGGCCATTTTTATGCCTTGGCCGAGAATGAATATTTGGGGAGAGAGAAACCATGTTCTTGAAGTGAACAGTGAAGTCAAGAGGATTTGTGTATGGTCAAAGTTGGACCATGGTTACTTTATGCCTAACTCTAGTTACTTTATGCCATTATTTAATCATGGTTAGGTTAGTTATTGACTCTAGTTAATTTTTGAACCATGGTTAGATTATATTTTAACTATAGTTAATTTTATGTGACAAAATGTTGTTATACCATGATGTTAATTAAATATGGTATTATTATAGTTTAGTACTATAGTAGTGAATTAATTGCTCGTTAGAATATTTAAATTGTTCAGCCCCGATAAATTCCTACGTTGGTATAATTAAATTGTATGGTGCGTATTAATTGCACGTTAGTATAATTTTAATGTACGTTGGTGAAATTTTGATTATACGGTGGTTATTAATTGCTTCATTGGTAGAATTAATATCGTGTGGCGTAGATTAATTTTAGTAGTGACAAAAATTAATCGTGTGGCCCGATTGGCCATTGGTCTTGTGTGACCTAATCGGATGGTCCCGATTTATTAATTCTCTAATGTGAGCAAATCACGTGGTCTCGATCTATTCTCGAAAAATATGAGGGTCATATTCAATCAAGTCGTCCGAGCCCAAAGTGAGCCGTATTCGTCCGATTGTCCGAGACCGAAAAAATATGAGGGTCGTATTCAATCAAGTCGTCCGAGGCCAAAGTGAGCCGTATTCGTCCGATTGTCCGAGAATGAGAAAATATGAGGGTCGTATTCAATCAAGTCGTCCGAGGCCAAAGTGAGTTGTATTCTTCTGATTGTCCGAGACCGAGAAATATGAGGGTCGTATTCAATCAAATCGTCCGAGGCCAAAGTGAGCCGTATTCGTCCGATTGTTTGAGACCGAGAAGGTATGAGGGTCGTATTCAATCAAGTCGTTTGAGGTCAAAGTGAGCCGTATTCGTCTGATTGTCCGAGACCGAGAAGGTATGAAAGTCGTGTTCGATTAGGTCGTCCGAGACCAAAGTGGATCGTGTTCGACTAATTGTCCGAGACTTAATCCGGTCGTGTTCCTATGTGTCCGAGACCGAGATTTATGGGTCGTATTCCTTTGTGTATGAGAACCTGGTATATATACATAGAGCCGTGTTCTATAAAGGTCCGAGGCTCAATGTTTTGAACTTGTATGATGTCGGTGGAGTAACGTGGAATTTGCTATGACAGCTTGATACGTTAAACACGGGCTTTGGATCAATGTGGATATTTATATTATGGCATGGTGCGTTAAACGCGGGCCCCGGAGCACGTGGAATATTTTATTGTTAGGCCGAGGCGTGGAACGCCGAAATGGGAGTAATGTAGAATATTTAAGTGTGGGAATTTTCTGAGAAAGAACGGAATTTTCTAGAATTAAATTGTGGAAGTTTTAGTAAGAAAGAAGAGTTGTTGGAAATTGTTCACTGAAAATATGTCTGGAGGCACTAGAGCCCTAATCTAGGATTAGGGGCTAGCTTACTAAGATTTTATCTCACCCCATCATGGGTTCGTTGTTTTTCAGACACTTTGCCTCAACAATGAATGATCCGCCCGGGAGATTCGGTATTCCCCGAGGTCATGGTACCGGGAGAAGATAGGGAGGTTGTAGAGCCATCGGATGCGGAACAGCCCCCCGAGCTCGACGAGGATGAGTTGGAGGCGAGAAAGGATATAGTACTAGATAGCGAGGACGAGGCTTAGGGTAGTTGGCCTTTTGACTTTTGCTGACTGTTTTATTTTGGATGTATAGTAGGCTTCGACCACGTAATCTTGTTGTTTTAGTGGTCATAGGGTTGTACAGTGGCCTCCGAAGCCGTAGGTTTGGAAAATTGTATAGAACGTGTGGATATGTATATAAGTTTGTTTTTACCGTCTCAAGTCATCGTGATGTTAATTGTTTCTGTACGGGGATTCGTTTTTGCTTCCGCACGTATTGTTTTCGTTGGTCTTTGGATCCTGGAGAACTTTACATAAGCGTGACCAGGTGGGATGTCGACGAGCTCGCAAGGTTCGGGTCGTGACAATACACATCTTCAATTTTTTTTTGTGAACTTTTTTTTTTCACCTAAAGGGACTCCTCAACTCGAGGATCTTTCTACCAACAAATTTAGAAAAGATAATACGTGAAAAGTCAAGATTCATTTCAATAAGGGTCAAAGTTAGCCCAAGCCTAATGTGCCAATAAGGAGGACATTATAAAAAATTGGTGTTCATTATATAATCTTTATGTTGGTAAATCATCGAGATTCTCCGGCTCTTTATTTCTCAAAGAGGATGCTAAGAGGAAGTTGTCGCATCAAGCGCCATCACTGCTCCCTCGACTAGTCTCATTTAATCTCTCTCTCTCTCTCTCTCTCTCTCTCTCTCTCTCTCTCTCTCTCTCTCTCAGAGTCACAATTACCCTAGTTACAGCAATCTTACGTACCCTCAGATGCTTGTCCCAGTGGCGGGAGACGAAAAGACGTGGAGATGGACACCAGTTATGGAGTCTGGTCAAAAAAAGAAGCAACAGTAAAATGTAGAAAAGCCATTCACTTCCAGAAGGAGGACTTGCCGTGTTACCAGTTACCACGAATGATAGCCCTTATCTTCCCCTTCTCTTCCTAAAACAATTTTTATTTTTTGAACGAATTTTTGAATAGAGGGATGAGTTTAATAACGATACAAAATTTTCATTCTCGAAATATAAATTTATTTAACAAGAGCATAAAATTATTACGGTAATTGGTAGTTGGTGACCGGAGATTGACAGATGGCAATCGGGGAATGATGCACGCGACTGGCGGATAGTGACTAGCGGATGGGTATAGATGAGGAAAATAGTTTTTATTTTTATTGTAAAAATAGAAAATAGAAAAGTAAAAAAAAATTTACTTGTTATTTCTATTTCAAATCTACTTTTGAGTTAAAATTTATTCAAAAAATAAAAAATAAAATTATGTTATTAAACGAATTTTTATTTTAAATCTATTCTCAAGGAAAAAAAAAAAACAGAATGATTATGCCATGTCTAACCTCCCACAACGAACCTCGATTACTCTTTCTCTTTCTCTTTATCTCCCTCTCCCACAACTACCATAGTTAAAGCAGTCTTTCGAATATTTAAATGGTTTTCCATGAGCGGTAGGAGGAAAGGCCTGGAGATTTGGACATCAATGACCGAGACTGATCAAGGGCCAACACAACGCGAAAAAACTATCCATTTCTATCACTGGGTGGAGGCGACCGACCTCTGCAGTGGTCTCTTTGTATTTTTACTTTTTTGGCCATTGTCTACATTGGGGCTGTCTGCTTACCATTCAACTTCCCAAGTGTAGCTCCATCCATTCCCATCTTCTCGTTCTTCCCAGTACATAAACTCAGCCCTTTCTTATGAACCAAAGCATTTCAGGAAAATGTTGCTGATTTTTTGGCTCCCTGTCCTTTGAAAAGATTAAAACGAAAGCAAAATTAGGTTCATAAATGATGAAAAGCCGCATATCTTTACTTGTCAATAATTGCATGTTTTTTAAAAATTTTAAAACCGGTTTGGGATGGCTATAATATTTGAAAAGTAAAAGGCTCCAAATAGATCCAAGCATTTGAAAGAAAAGGAAGAAACTTCAATCAGAATGAGAGACCACGAAATAATGTTAGTGGTGACTTGGAATCGTTTCTCATATTAATTTTGTCCAGTAATGAGGAGCACTATTCAAGAACATAAACCGATTTAGATTGTCAATAAAGAATGGTAAAAGTTTAATTTACTTAAAAGTTTTGATCTAACAATTCTACCCGAAGTTATGTCTAATGTAACCATTACCATTGACATTTTAATTTATCAATTTTCTTAATTATAACGATACTTTTATATTTCAAATATGATCACGTTGACCCGTGCAAGGAATGGGTTTAAGACTAGTAACTAATTAGTGTTTGTCCATTAATAGTGGAGGACAAGCGCAGCGGATGGATTGGACTAATACTTAAAGGTGGAAAAAGGTCGAAAGGATCATTTACAGTGGCAAAAGATGAAAGAGTGATTAACTCATCAATATCTATCCATTAGATGTGGAGGAAAGGATGGAGTAAAGGAACAAAAATCATCAATTTCTATGCCTAAGGAATTGACTATTGTTTCGTTTACAATAAACTAAGGTTAGATCATAGTCCATGTACATCTCCTCTTTTTTCCTCGTGGTTTGAGCCTTCGCTAGAAAAACATCCATTTCTATGTCCATTGACAAGTGTTTGTGTCTTGAAATGTTCACTTGATTGTCATATCTTATACTCGATACTTAGTGATCATAATTTTTTTAAAATGTTCATCTCAAGTGTCAGAAATTTAACATGGTATGACACTCGAGATAAAATATATTTAAAAAATTGTGACAATCAAGTGATTTCATGTCACAAATTATGAGAGTTTGATTGTTAAGTCCAGCACGCCTCCTATAGCATGCAGCCAGTCAAACTAATTATTAACTTTTTCAGCAAAAAGTAGCTGTGTTTCTATGCTTTCGTTCCTCCATCCTTCTTCGCACTCAAATCGCTTCGCCTCTTCTATGTATCTCATCGTTTTTGCTATGCTCTGCTTTTTCTTCTTATCGGCACAACTACTCGTCCTGCTTCCTTCTTTTTCTTCGGCATCAATCATCATCAACTCTGTTTGCATGTTTGACAAAAAGGATTGGAAAGGATAAAAAATGAATACATAATATACGTACGTAAATGGAAAAAAAAAAAAAGAGCTCAAAGACCAACTGACAACAGTTCTATTTTTTATTTTTTCATTTTTCTGTTCTGCAAGAACAGATTTAAACAAAAAACCGTTTGGTGTGCAATTTCAATTTTTTGTTTTTGGGATAAATTCATTTACACAAAAACGAGTTTGGAATTGAAACAGGAAGTATAAATTATATATTTTTACAAATAAAAATAAAAATTCTTCTTATTGTTCACTCCTTCTCTCCTGCATTACTACCGTCGGTCGCCGGATGTCGGTTGCCATGACCGCTGGTCGCCTCTCTCGCGTCCCCGCAACCGGCAGTCGGTCGCCAACCACTGTTCTCCGATCCTCAGCTCCTGTTTGCCATTCGATGTTCGCTATCCATAGATCTATTCTCTACCCATAAATCTATTCTAAAAAAAAAAAAACTGATGTACACAAATGAATTACTGTTCTTTTTCTATTTCGGTGCATAAAAGAATAGAAAAAAAAAAGCCACGAAATGTACCCTTAATCTCTTCCTCACGGCTAACCTAGTTACAAGAGTATTACGAATCTAAATAATTGAAATAATGCTTAAAAAAAAAATCTGATAACGCAAATGCACTAAATTACTTAACTTCGTTTGGGAGCGCATGAGATTTTGTCATATAGTAAGCCATATCAGTTACACCAAATGTTTCATGGGATCCATATGATTTTATAATTTTATTGTACAAACTTTTTCTTATGTCTTTAGCTCGTCCGAGGAGAATCGACAAAGTAAAATTGGAATATACATCTCTCGGAGGAAAACTGGCCTAAAGTTGTCCGTAAAGCAACTTTCACACATCGCTTCATGGTCGCTCCTTTTTTTCACTTCCCATCAGTGTCTTAACTGTTTTGGATTTGAATAAATTCTTAAACTACTTCGTCTGAAAATTCGAGGATATTTCCTTCCTTTTCCTAGCAAGGGAAGAAAAAATAAATTGTTAGGAATTGGAGGAAGCAATGACAGGAAAGGTAGACTCTGTTGGCTTTGGCTGGCTACTGCCACGTAAGCTGCGGCTAAATAACCCCACCCGCGCCTTGGGTGAGTCACTGGAGCGAAAACTCCTCCACTGTCAGCTTGTGCTTATCAAAAGCTTGTTAAACACCTTTGCTGGCGTAGTACCCCTTGTTAACAAGCTTGAGTGCATATTCCCCTCGCTCACCAAGCGATCTATTTGTGCTTTTTCAAACTGTTATGATATGAATTTATGAATATCTGCATAGGATTCCCCATCAATAGAGCTTTGTCATTGCTTACTATTATTCTTGCTCTGTTTCTCTCTTTCTTCTTCCCGGCACAACCATTTTTCCTCCTTCCTTCCTTTTCTTCGGCTCCCCATGGCACGGTAGTAAGACGATATCCAATATATATAGTCCACATCATCACCAACTCGGTTCGCATGTTCGACAAAAAGGATTGGAAAGAATAAAAATTAAATATATAATGTACTGACACAATTTATAAAGAAAAAAAAAAGAGTTCAAAGACCTACCAACAACGTTTGCAAAAAATTCAATTACTACGACGCCTAAATCCCTTCCGGAGCTAGCTCGAGCCATAATCTATTTCTTGGAAAATGCACTGAATAATATCGAGACACTCTACTTACCCGAAAAAAAAAAAAACATTGAGACACTCGTTTAAATTGTGTTAGAAAAGTGCCACATCAAAGAATTGATGTGTTGTGGAGTAGTTAATATATAAGTTGACTTATAACTCAATAGTTTTAATTTTTAAGTGAAGATTTTAATTTGATATATTGACATGGTCAAACTTAGACCTTCTTTTAATGAGATTTGTGCTGCGCGCTCTTGACAAATGAAAACTTTTTGTTTTTCAATCTTTGCTAAAAATATGCATAGCAACTCACAAGACATTACTGAGTATCATTCGAGGTGCACACATTTGAAGTGTCTAGAACTGTTTTGTTTTCCAGGTTGCCTTATTTTTTTTATTTTATTTTCTTGGGTTCAACACGTGCATGAAACTACTTCCATTTTGTGGGTCATTGCAAACACATGTCCCTGTGACCACCATTGATATACCACCAGGACAGACTATTGTTTCGGTTGTGGAAAATGGAGCAGCTCCTAAAGAAATTTGAAAGAGAAAAGGATGAAAGTTCTGACCGCTAAGACGAGGACTTCGAGTGAACACATCACCACACTGCACACTGTTTGTACTGTGTAAGGCATCTTGCACGATGCCCTCACAAGTCTGTATTATTGAGTCCACTATGCATTATTGGTGTGAGACTCTGCTCTTTCTTTCTCGAAAGAAAAATCAAAGAAAATTGTCCATCAATGCTGCCGTTTGAGAATAATTGAAAAAATTTACCTTAATCTCATGTCAAGAAGTAATTTTAAAAAGAGCAAGAACAGAGAGACTAGAGAATTTCAACCGTAGCATCACATGGCCATTTTATGATAATTATTTCACATTCCAATCTAATAATTATGGTTAGCATAACAATTAAACAACTTGAATTTTATTTGGTGAACTGAATTTTCTGTTTTCCACTTAAATAATGGCCTAGAGAGACTTTCTACCAACAAATCTGCTAAATATAATACATGAAATGTTAAGACTTATTCTGAATTAATGGTTAATATTGATTAGATATGAGGGTCTAATTTAGCGTAAATCTAATATGTCAACAAGGAGAACATCTCTACATGGGCTAATCATCGAGATCACCCGTCTCTTTTAACTCTTACTTGGACATCACATATCCTCACATAACTAAAGGTTTTGTTGAAGTGAAGGGAAAGCTTCTTTCCAATCACTTATCATATTAACGATACAAATTAATAAAGGAACAGTAAAATGCAGAAGAAGATACCCATTCTACAGAGAGGGACTTGTCACATCGAAGGCCATCTCATCTCCCACAACTGCCATATAATTAAAGCAATATTTGGTATATTTAGATTGTTGTCCATGATCGGCGAAAGAAAGGACGTGGAGACCTAGACATTAATGACGGTCACCGATCAAGAAACAGTAAAATGCAGAAAAAGTAATCCAAATTGTTTAAAAGTCTATTGTTCTTATCTTGACGGAGGCGATCAACGTGTACAGTGGTCTTTGCTTAGTTATAAAGTCACTTTTATATTTTGAATACGATTTTATTGACCCGCGCAAAAAGCAAATTTAAGATTAGCACCTAATTAGTGTTTGTCCATCAACGGTGGAGTTAATGATGAAAAGATGGATTAAGAGTAACACATTAGCGATGGAAAAGGATGATTGACAATTTACTATGACAAGAGTACAAGGACCAGTTACTCATTAATATTTATTCATTAGTGGTGAAGAAAATGATGGAGACATGGACATTGGTGATGTGCTTGGCTCCACTAAAGAGATAATTGGGTTCATTCAATTAAAGAGGCAAATTGGTTTCTTCAAATTTTGGCTTCGACGGCAACAAGGAACATCCTTCGCTTATGCGTGATGGATTTTCCTAAGCCATGGTTATAGGCAAGGTCAAGCTAACATTTTCTATTTTTCTTATTTTACAATTGTTTAAGTCGAAATAGCTCATCTTTTGTATCCTTTCTTATTTTTCTCATTATGTGTGCTTATATTATGGTCTTTCGCATTCACACATTGCTTGTTCAAATATGCATGCGGGCAGACAATTCTCTTTGCATTCTTCAAGGTATATATCGAGGGAAATAATCAAATTACAACTCTTGGGCACTAAGACAAATCGCGTATAGTGAAGCCGAAGATCCATTACATCTTGTCAAAAGAGGATGACTAAATTACATTTATCTTATTATATGCCAAGCCCGAACTGCAATTAAAGAGTTTGGTTGTGTCGATTATTTTTTATAAGCCATATTTTTTCTCGTACCGCTATCTTTTAACTGGTGTAAAATCGAATCGCATTTTTCATGAAGGGCAGGTACTTGAAAATATGAGTTCCTATCGACGATAAGCATTACACGGCGAATTATTTATGATAGCACTCAGTACTCTTAATCTATGCTTTCATTTTCCATGACACCATTTCTAAAGTTATTATTCCATCATTGAAACATGCATGCGGTAGGTGGGGGTCCATATGTGCTCTTCTGTCTGATAGAGCTCCGTCATTGGAAAATAGCTGTGCATGTCGCTCGGGCTCAGAAGATGTAATAATTAAACTAGACATTAAAAGTGGGATGTCCGGCCTCTCTTTCTAGTCCATATTTAATAAAGATGCTTTTAATAATAAAAAAAAGACAAATAGAAGAAAGTGAAGCAGCAAACAGGAGATTTTGGCTACAATGTTAAATCAATAGATTAATGATAAAAGCCAAGATGGCTATCACCAGATCTTTGGCAGTAATATACAAGGAGGAGAATCATGAAAGTTTTAATTGTTAGGTCCAAGCATGCCTCACGCAGCAAGCAATCCTTCAATTCTTTTTTTATTTTATTTTTGCACTCAAATCTCTTCGCCTTCTTCATCCCCCTTCATTCTTGCTCTGTTTCACTCTTTCTTCTCCTCCTCCTTCCTTCCTTTTCTTTGTTCTCCCTGTCTCTCTGTTTTTTTTTTTGGTTGCCTTTTGATTCGTGCGTGATGTGCACAATCTCCAAGCACATGTTGCTGTGAGCTCCGTTGATCTTTGATGAACCATCAAGTTCCTGTGACATCCTGAATTCCGACCCACTTTCGAAGTTATGAATGAATGAAATATCTCATAGATGTATTTCAGCTAAATTTCACTCGGAATTGATCTCTTTCGACGAGACTAACCAAATGGGAATGGCTAGTTAGGAAAATCAAGTACGTGGACCTAAGAACTTGATCCTGGATTGACTCTTTGGCCATGAAAATTGTCCAGAGAATATTCTAGACCAATACATGCCGATCCTATAATGATTAAGGAACGATTTGGCTAATACCCTACCCTTGGATCATGGGTGATTCCATTTGACCTCGTATGGGTTCCGAACGTCCCTAAATTATTTTTTAATGATCGTATCCATCGGAACTAGTGATTGACCCTCGCAATTGAATGACAACCAAAATCGCCACGGCTCAAGAAATTCTTAAACGTGATATTAATCACAGGTCGATACGGGTAACTCCTAAAAGCCACCCGTTAGTTTGAGATACGCTGAAATTTCAATTGATCGAGATTGATCGTGAATCGAGCTTGAGAATTGACGTCGAACCTTCGGAGGTTTTAATAATTAAATTTTGGACGTTTCCTCATCCAGGGTACGATTATTTCGCGGTTCGCCTTAAAGGGTTCGAGAAAAAATAAAATTTGAATTGGAAATGGGAAAAGACCCATTTGCCCTTAGAGAATATCCAATTTTTCACCTTGGTCGAAGGGCATTTCGGTCAAATCACCCCTTGGCCGAATTTGACTAGTCTTTGATAGGGGGAAATTACCTTTTTGCCCTTATTGATTTTTAGACCAAAATATCCAACCTTTTATTATCAATTTTCTTGGCCTTCTTCTTCATTTTTTTCAAGAACACTTTCTCTCTCTTGCTCACTCCCTCTCTTGGCCGAACTCACCATTTCTCTCCCTTTCTCTCACCGAAAATTTTTCCAAGCTTCCACCGGTGTCACCTTGAACCGCCGGAGCTCAACCTCCACCGTGAACCGCCCGGGATCGCCGGAGTAACTTGAGTTGAAGCCGATCAAAGGGAGTCACCGGAGCATCTGGTTGGAATCAAATTTTCTCCAGACTTTTTCGCCAGAAAATTTGCTAGAATTGTGGTAAGTTGGTTCCTAACCTTAGGTTAGATATCTAGGATGCTAATAGACTTGAGATTGAGTTGTTGTGATGAAGAATTTGATGAATTTGTGCTTGATTATCGTGTTGGTCGAAAATGAGAGGGAGAGGAGAGAGAAAAAGATGTGTTCTTGAGTGAATAGTAAAATGCAATGAGTAGAAATGAATGACTAGGATTTAATCTAGTTGATCTTGCTTTAATTGGACGGTCCATGTCGAATCTTGCTTAGAAAGATTAATCTGACGGTCGAGATTAATTCCTGCTTGGTATAGATTAATCGAGTGGTGGAGATTTATCGTACGTGAAGATATTTTAATCGTACGGCCCTGATTAATTGCCACGTTAGTATAGTTTAATTATATGGTACGAATTAATTGTATGTTAGTATAATTTCGATCGTACGGTGATTATTAATTGTTACGTGGGTACAATTAATATAGTGTGGCGTAGATTAATTTTTGTAGTGACAAAAATTAATCGTGTGGCCTGATTGGCCGAAGGTTTGAGTGTGATCTAATCGGGTGGTCCCAATTTATTAATTATTCAATGTGAGTGAATCACATGGTATCGATCAATGATTTGTACAGTACAATTTAATCGAGTGGTCTCGATTGGGCAATTGAGGAAAATTAAAAAGATCGTGTGGTCCCGATCTTTTGTTGGAGAAAAATAGAGAAGATCGTGTGGTTTCGATCTTTTGTCGGAGGAAATTGGCGAGATCATATGGTCTCGATCTGCTAATCAGAAAATTTAGCAAGATCACGTGGCGAAGATTGATCAATCGGAAGGATTTAAGTGATCGTGAGGTATCGGATGAGTGATCGATGAATTATTGTTATTATATGGTCTTAAGTGGAATAATTGAGAGGGAATGTGGAATTTCACCCTGAAGCGTTATGACGCGGGGTTCATATTCTATAAGACCATAAATTGCCTGAGGCGTTATGACGCGGGCTCTGTTATTATTATTTTACCATGAGGCGTTAAACGCGGGGTTGTGCTTATTATGTTATCCCGAGGGGTTAAACGCGGGATAGTGACATGAGGCATTATCACGCGGGTCCGGACTATATAATGGCTTGAGGCGTTATTACGCGGGTCTGTCCGGTTATAATATAGCACGATGCGTTAAACGCGGGCATTTGAGTAACGTGGAATTTTATATGATAGCCCGATGCGTTAAACGCAGGCTTTGGATCAACGTGAAATATTTATAATATAGCTTGATGCATTAAATGCGGGCATTTGAGTAACATGAAATTTTATATGATAGCCTGATGCATTAAACGCGGGCTTTGGATCCACGTGAAATATTTATAATATAGCCTAATGCGTTAAACGCGGACATTTGAGTAACGTGGAATTTTATATGATAGCCCGATGCATTAAATGCGGGCATTGGATCCACGTGGAATAATTATATTATAGCATGAGGCGTTAAACGCGGGCTCTGGTATACGTGGAATATTTTTTATGACGGTCCGAGGCGTGGAATGCCGATATGGGAGTAACGTGGAATATTTGTGAAGGTGTGGCAATTTATGGAAAAGGAATGGATTGTTCAAGAATTTATTTGTGGAATTTTTTATTGAAGAAGGAATTGTTGGAAATTGCTCACCTAGGATGTGTCTGGAGGCACTAACGCCCTAACCTAGGATTATGGACTTTCTTACTGAAATTTATTCTCACCCCGTCGTGGGATTAACATTTTCAGGTCTCAAGTGATGGATCATGTGATTGCCATGGAGTGACATAGGAAGCCATCTTTGGGAGGACTTAGATATTAAGCTCTATTCGGATGTAACCTTTTGTAGCCTTAAGAAATTGATAATTTTATATTGTCTACTTTGACTATGTAGCCAGTTTGGTGAATACTAAGAGAGGTACCATCTTTCGTCCTAAGTCATCTCTATTTATAATGAAAGGAGTTTGCATTCGCTTCCGCATGTGCATTTCTTTTACATTAAGCTCGAGTTTGATGGCCGAGGGATCCCGGGAGACTAAAGGTAGTCGAACGGCCTGGTGAGATGTTCGCGTGCCTGCTGGGTTTGAGGCGTGACGGTTCCCATCAATCCTCAAAAGATGCGCCTATTCGAGTCTGAATTAGTGAGTCCAATCTATGTTATTGGTTTGAGACTTAGCTTTTTCTTTGTCCAGAAGAAAAATCAAAGAAAATTGCCGACGTTTGAGAACAATAGGGAAAATTTACATTAAACTCATATCAATAGGTAATTTTTAAAAGAGCAAGAACAGAGATACAACAACCAAATTCAAACCATTTCATCATATGGCAATTTTGTGATTGTTATTTCACATTCTAATCTAATAATTGTGGTCGGTGTAAAGAATACACAACTTCAATTTTATTTTGTGAATTGAGTGTTTTTTTTCCACTTAAAAGGACTCCTCAACTTGAGGGGCTTTCTATCAACAAATCTAGAAAAGATAGTACGTGAAAAGTCAAGATTCATTTTCAATTAATGGTTGATATTAGTGAGATGTGAGGGTCTAAGTTAGCCTAAGTCTAATGTACCATTAAGGAGAACGCTATCAAAATTGACGTTCATTATATAATCTTTACATTGGCAAATCATGGAGATTCCCTGGCTCTTTAATTCTCAAAGAGGATGCCAAGAGGAAGTTGTCGCTTCATGTGCCATCACTGCTCCCCCAAATATTCTCATTTAATATCTCTCTCTCTCTCTCTCTCTCTCTCTCTCTCTCTCAATTACCCTAATTGCAGCAATCTTACGTATGCTCAGATGCTAGTCCAGTAGTGAGGGACGAATAGAAGTTGAGATGGACACTAGTGATGGTGTCTGGTCAAGTAAAGCAACAGTAGTAAAATGCAGAAATGCCATTCATTTCTAGAAGGGGGACTTGTCGTGTTACCATGGATGATCGCCGTTCACTTCCTAAAACAATTTTTAATAAAGAGATGCATTTAATAATGGTACAAAATTTTTATTTTCGAAATAAAAATTTATCTAATGAGAGCATAAAATTACCATGGTGATCGATGACCGGTGACTGGAGATCGACGGATGGCGATCGAGGATTGATGCACGGCGACCGGCAAATAGTGATTGGCGGACGGGCATTGATGGCAAGAAGAGTTTTTATTTTTGTTTTTGTTGCAAAAATAGAAAAATAGATAATTTTTACTTGTTTTTTCTATTCCAAATCTACTTCTGAGTTAAAAATTTGTTCAAAAAATAAAAAAAATAAAATTATGTTATCAAACAAATTTCTATTTTAAATCTATTCTCAAAAATAAAATAAAATAAAATAAAAATATATATAAACAGAATGATTATCCCATGTCTAAGCTCCCACGACTACCCCCGATTACTCTCTTTCTATTTCTCTCTCTCTCTCCCTCCGTGTCCCACGACTACCCTGGTTCAAGCAGTCTTTCTAGACGGTTTTCCATGAGCGGTAGAAGGAAAGACCTGGAGACTTGGATATCAGTGACGGTGACTGATCAAGGAACAACAAAATTGCAAAAAAATCATCCATTTCTATCCCTGGATGGAGGTGACCGACTTGTGCAGTGATATCTCTTTGTAGGGGCTGTCTGCTTACCATTCAACTTCCCAAGTGTAGCTCCATCCTTTCCCATCTTCTCTTTTTTCCCTAGTATTAAAACTCAGCCGTTTATTATAAACCAAAGCGTTTCAGGAAAAATGTTGCTGATTTTTTTTGCTCCCGTCTTTCGAAAACGAGAGAAAAATTAGGTTCATAAATGATGAAAACCCGCATATCTTTACTTGTCAATAATTGCATGTTTTTGGAAAATTTTAAAATCGATTTAGGATGACTGCAATATTTGAAAAGTGAATGTTAAAAGTGAAAGACTCCGAATAGACCCAAGCATTTTGAAAAAAAGGAGGGAAACTTCAATTGGAATCACGAAACAGTGTTAGTAGTAAGTATTCAAGAAAGTAAACTGGTTTAAAATGTTAATAAAGGATGGCAACAGTTTAATTTTGGTAGAAGTTTTGACCTAACAATTCTAATTGAAGTTAGGTTGACATTCTAATCTATCAATTTGTTTAATTATAATGTTACTTCCATATTTTAAATATGATCTCGTTGACCCACACAAGGGCAGGCTTAGGACTAGTAACTAATCAATGTTTGTCCATTAACGGTGGAGGACAAGCTGAGTGGATGGATTAGGACTTGTATACTAGCAATGGAAAAAAGGACGAAAGAACCATTTTCCATGGTAAAAGATGAAATGATGGATAATTTATCAATGTCTATCCATTAACGGTGGAGGAAATGATGGAGACATGGACATTGATGGTGGTGGCTAGTCCAATAAAAGAACAGTAATGCAGAAAATCATCAATTTTCTTAGGAGCACCGCCCATCTCCTCTTCCTTCCTCGTGGTTTGAGTCTTTCCTAGAAAATGATCCATTCTATGTCCAATGACTGGTGTTTACAAATTAAAATGTTGACTTGATTGTCATGTCTTGAACTTAATCACTTAAGTATAATGTTTTTTTTTTTAAACATTCATTCCAACTGCTGAAAATTTGAACATGACATAACACTTGAGATAAAACACTTAAAAAGTTATGGCAATTAATCGATCACTTAAGTATATCGTGTTACACCTTTTGTTTTGTCAAATCGCATTACACATGTAGCCCTATTGATTCGTGCATGATGTGCTCAGTCTGCAAATTACTTCAACTTTGAGGTCAATGCCAGCACAGTCTCTGTTTGATGTACCATCATGTTCCCATAATTCTACGCCAAAGAAGATGAATTTGTCTGACACACATCCGAGTTTGAATTGTTGAGTCCATTGGTGCCAGACTCACTCTTTCTTTCTAAGAAGAAAAATCAAACGAAATTGTCAATTGATGTTACTGTTTGAGCTATTCGACTTTCTTTAATACGATGTTCTATTGAATTTTAATTGTCGAGAATTCGAGTTTAACCATACATACCTTCATTGATTAGACCATTACAATTGCCCCAAATGCGCTTTTATTCCAAATTAATATATCCTAAATATCTGATTTTGGCTTTTATTTTGGTTAATCATTATTCAATTCAGCTGATTGACATTTGTTGGAATTACACTGATGGAAAAAGTGCACATTATTAAAACTAACATTCCTTTTTTTTTTTGGGTTTTGTGGTTTTTGTGGGGGGGGGCGTGGGGAGGGAGGGGCATTTTCGAGTTGTAGTCTTCTTCTACCAAGCAGCAACCTAAGTAATTAACTGATGTTTAGTTAAGACCTTAAATAAGGTTAGATTACAGGCCTTTCTTTTCTCGCTTAAGTAGATTTGTCTTCGTCGCTCCCCTTCCTTCATCCTCATCTGCACACAAATCTCCTGGCCTTCTTCGTCTCCCATCCCTCTTGCTCTGTTTCGCTGTTCTCCTCATTTGCACTCAAATCTCTGTTTCGTTCTTGCTCCCTTTCCTTCATCCTCATTTGAACTGAAACTCCCGGCCTTCTTCGTCTCCTACCGTTCTTGCTCTGTTCCGCTCGTCTCCTCATTTGCACTCAATTCTCTGTTTCTTTCTTCCTCCCCTTCCTTCATCCTCATCTACACTCAAGTCTCTTGGCCTTCTCCCATCGCTCTTGCTCTGTTTCGCTCTGTTTTCCATCATTCTCTCTCGGTCTCTCTGTTTTCTCGCTCTTTGTTTCTTGGAAAGTAAATAAAAAAAAAATCAAAGAGAAATGTCGATCGAGTGTGGCCTTCCTACTGTATCTGTATGGCAACTCTTGAAGGAGGCATATAATTTGCTCAAGGATCCGGTGGTATACGCCATGTCCTCCAAGAGCTTCTTCGACAGTCTTAAGGAGGAAGTCGGGAAACTGGAGAACGAGGCTCGAAGGGTCGAAGCTTTGGCACAAGCGGCCAGAAACAATCTTCGGAATCTCAATGAAGTCTTCACGGAGTGGAAGAAAAGGGCCGACAAGGCCTCGGAGGACGCGCGGAACCGGTGGGAGGCCTTCGAGGATAGCAAGAGTTGCTGCTACGGGAGACTTCCCAACCCCTATTGTCACTATAAGTTCAGCACGGAGGCCGAGGCCGAGATCAAAGTCATTCAGGATCTCGCTCAAGAAAGCATCAGATTCAGGGGTGTGGACGACATCTGCCTCGTCGGTCCTGCTCCTGCTCCGACTTCCGCCAGGAGAGAAGGCAAAGATGTCGTCCAGCCGACCACTGCAGCGGCCTCCATTTCGTCTGCATCGATGTCGGTTAAGCTTAGGGACCGTGGCGTCTTCGAATCCAGAGCTTCGATGATACGGAACATCATGGACGCTCTTGCTGATAACAGCAAGAGCGTGGTCGGGGTTTACGGGATGGGCGGGGTGGGCAAGTCCACCCTTTTGAATGAGGTGAAAAGGATACTAAGCGAAGGGAAGTTGTTTGATTGGGTGGCTAAGGCCGACGTGTCAAAAAATCCAGACAACGAGACGATTCAAGGAGAGATTGCCGCCGGCTTGGAACTTACTGACATGGAGACCAAAAAGATTATTAGCGTGCGAGCGGAGCTTCTGCGCAACAGGTTGGAGAAGGAGGAGAAAGAGAAAAAGAAGGTGCTCATAATACTGGATAACCTGTGGGAGGGCTTGGACTTAAACAAAGTCGGCATTCCTTGCGGAGATGACAACAAAGCTAGAGGATGCAAGCTGTTGTTGACGTCCAGAGATCTTAATGTTTTGCAAAGGGGAATGGGCTGCGACAAGGCCTTCCCTCTTGGTGGGCTGCTGGAGGAAGAGGCAAGAGCTTTGTTTGAGAGGCTGGTGGGAGACAAAGTTCATCAGGACGAGTTCAGACCCTTGGTGAATGAAGCACTCGACAGATGTGCAGGTGTGCCTTTCCTGATTATTGCTATGGCAAAACGTTTTAAAAATGCCAAATCATTTGAATGGAAGGACGCTTTGAGCAAAATGGACAAGTTTGTAGACAGAGAAAACAACGGTTTGATAGGTGACATGTTGAAATGGAGTTATGATAAGTTAGAACCGGAGGTAAAGGCATTATTACGACTCTGCGTTGTTTCTAGTGTCTCCAAGCCTTCTCTTGACGACTTGGTGAGGTACGGCTTCGGTTTGGGGTTATTTGAACAAGTTGGCAGCCTGGAAGAAGCTACAAATAGGTTGCGCTCTCATATCCGCGCTCTTCAGGCCTCCGCTCTTCTGTTAGACAGCGAAGACGTTGAAGGTTTCAAGATCCATGACTTGGTTTGCGAGTTTGTTGCCTCAGTCTCTTGGAGAGATCACCACCCTCTTCTCATGTTGGAAGATAAAGTTAAGTCGGTAACAGAGTTGCCGAAGGACAAGCTCAAAAATTGTGAGGCGATGTGCTTTCCCAACATGAAGGAGCTTCCGCAAGAGTTAAATTGCCCCGAATTGCGCATCCTTTTGCTGTCCACAAACGACGATTCTCTTCCCATCCCAGACGATTATCTTCCCATCCCAGATTCATATTTCAACTCTATGAGGAATCTCATGGTCTTAAATCTCATAGGAATACGCCTCACTTGCTCTCCTTCGCCGTTTCAATCCTTGGTGAACTTACACGCCCTATGTTTTCAGGATTGTTCATTTGAGGATGTGGCCATTCTTGGCAATCTAAAGGGGTTACAGATTCTCAGCATTGTGGACTCTGAAATTCAGCGATTGCCGAAAGAAATTGGGCAACTGGTAGAGCTCAGGTTGTTAGAATTGAGCCGCTGTTCAAATCTTGAGATAATTGAACCGGGTGTACTTGAAAGCTTGACCAACTTGGAGGAGTTGTACATGGAGCATAGCTTTGATCAATGGAATGCCGTGGAGCAAACTCCAGCAACTAATGCCAGTCTTATTGAGTTGAATAACATGAAGAATCTCCGCACTCTGTATGTATCCATTCCCAATCCAAGTGCGCTCCCAAGGCATCTAGATGTGGAGAAGTTAACCAAGTACAAAATCCGAATTGGTGATGCATGGCGCTGGAGTGTGTACAAAGGATCGAGGACATTGGAGCTGGAGTTGAATTCAAAAAGCGATATTCTTTGGGAAAAATGCATACAAAGTGTCTTATGCAAAACCAACGATCTGTTTTTGAAAGATTTGAACAGAATTGAGCAAAGTATCTGCCGGTTATCCCAAGAAGGTTTTCCACAATTAAAGCATCTAGAGGTCGAGGATAGTTCCTCCCTCCATTACATCCTCGATTGCTCTTCCCTTCCCACTTTTAAGGCGTTGGAGTCATTACTTCTCAAGTGTCTCATCAATTTGGAGAAGATATGCCACAACCGCATCTCCATCGAGTCCTTCAGTACATTGAAAGTAGTACAAGTTGAAAGTTGCGACAAGATCGAAGTTCTATTTCCTCGTTCCGTGGTGAGACGACTTCCATACCTAGAAAAGATCAAAGTTAAAGGTTGCCGGTTAATGCGGGGGATTGTAGAAGCTGATGATGGTCATGGTAAACTTGAGTTGCCCAAGTTGCGCGTATTGAAATTGCATGAATTGCCAAATATCCAGAATTTTATCACCGCTTGTTCGGCTCCTTCGAGCAGTACATCAAACGACCAAGTTGGCACTCAAATTGCATTCTTAAATGGACGACAGGTAACTTTCTTTTAAAAGAAGATTAATTATTAATTACTTTTTCCTCCCTTTGCTAATTAGATGCAGCACATATTATGATGCCTATTCATTTTGTTATTTTCAGTTTATTTTCTTCATAATTGCCTTGTCCGTTCATGCCTTCCTTGCAATTAGATAAAACAAAATCTTCCGTTTCTCCTAATTGAGTAGAAATTCAACTAATTGAATGAAATCCATGTAAATTTAGTTTGTGAGAGGTTGCGAGTTATTTTAAATTTACATTCTGCAAGCGTATTGATATTACTTGGGTTTCACAAAGCAAAATTGAAGGGAACGTTTTTGGCATTAAATTAATTTCATAAGTAAAGTTATTTATACTCCTTCGAAATGGATTCCATTGATGCACGGTTTTTTTATTTTATGTGTATTGTGTTTAAATAAGCACTTAGTCATTGCATAGGCCCCATAATTGTACGAGCGCAGAATTTCGTGCATGCTTATGCACGCCTACAGCATGGATAGAGATGTATTTGTACGGACTTTTGGCATTTGATATCCTGTTTAAATTGGTGGGGCCCAATACTCCAGCAACATGATAGTTTTCCTCGTCCATAAAGAGTCGGTGGAAATATAAATTGTGGGCCCCCACATGCTATTATGCCTGAGTACTTCTTAAATCTTCTTTTCATGCTTTGAGCTTCCACGGAGAGAGAGAGAGAGAGCTTTGCTTTATATGATAATGGAACTATTAACTAGTACTTCTCATTAGACACACTGGCCAAGCATTGCATATTTCGTTGGTTTCCTTCCTTTATTCTACGGATGGAATAAAACTGGCTCACTAGTCAAATTAAGCTCTGCATTGCAACTTTTTTACCGAAGGAAAGACTAGAAACTAGAAACGACATTAGTATGGTGATGCTGATTTTCTTAGTCCGTTTGTTCATTTTATTCTTCTTTTTTTTTTTCATTTTGTGTAACTCAATAATTCCTCTCACCCCTTGGTACTCATCTATATTTACATTTTGGAAGTTCATGAATTCGAGATTTAACTAAATCATCAATTTCATGAACGAATTCCGCAGGTTGCCTTTCCAAGTTTGGAGACATTAGAAGTCAATGGCTTGGACAATGTCGGGTTTATGTTTTCCCCATCCGTGGTTAAATCCCTTGCAAACTTGAGAAAACTAGCAGTAAACAATTGCAAGAAGATGAAGGCGATCATTATGGAGGAAGAAGGGTTGGGAGTGGAAATATCAGAAACTCTGTCATTCCCAATGTTGACCGATTTACTCTTAACTAATTTGGGACGTTGGACGTCCTTCTTTCTCAAAAAATGTAAGGTTTATCTTTTGTTTTCATCATCGAAGATCTTCGGGTAGATGGATTCATCTCCGGAATGCAAATTTTAACAATTCATTTCATCCAATGAAAAATTGATGACGAGTTCACAAGAAGGTCGGAGTCCGGACCGCGTCCAATCATGCTCCAGTGTGCTTTTCAACCGAGAGGTACGTGATTAATCGGAAGCTAAAGCATAGCCAAAATTAAAACTAACTAAATTTACTTACAATCTTTACTTTGGTTGAAATATCTCACAAGAAAATTAGTAGCGCACAAGCACAAATATTTAGAGTTGCCGCAGACATGTGCGGGTTGCAATTTCTTACCGTTAATTTCCTGGTCGAAGGAAGCTTTACTCTCCCCTGGCCCTAGGTTCACCAGCAGAAGAACGAATCTGAGCGCACTACCCGTCAGGAAAGAGCCGTGGAAATTTTAGTCGTGGGTCCCACATGCATGTTGGGGATGACAACAGTCCAATGAAAGAAACACAAAAAAAAAAAAAAAAAGTCAAAAACTACTTGTATGGATGGGAGCGATGGATGGGCGAAGGATTGTCTAGAGTTTTAGGTTCTAGAGTTTTAGCAATGAACCTTTGGAAAAATAGAAAATAAAGCTTTCCATTGTAGATCAGAGACAATTGGGTCTTTTCATCTAAAATCTTATGGTCTCATACATGTAGGCTGCGTATAAAGACTCATCTTTAAAGAAATTTCGACAACGAGGAAGATTAATTGAGATGGGTTATATGAGCTTACCTTACGGGAAGTAATTTACCTTGAAAGCTTTATTTTCCTTTCGCTTTATGGGTGACTAGTTTTTGTTATCACGGGAAAATTGATGGTCGAGTTCATTAGTTGTCTTTTGGGGTCATCTAATTGCATTTTGTATTGTAAATTAGCTTTTGTTTATCATAAATTTTGGTGATGGAAAAAATTATCTAAAGGTTGTGAAGTATCTTGCTTGTAAATTTTCTTCAGTGACCAATTATGATAACTTGCTCTAAGCACATAAATTTCCTGCCCGTCCTTTGTAATTGTAAATTCTATTGTTGATGGGTCCGTTCATCAGGTTTCATTTCCATTCTTGGACTCATTGACAATAGAAGGACTTCTCAATTTAAAAGAGATATGGAGCGATGAATCTCCACTAGAGTCGAGCAATCTCCGATCTCTCAAAGTGGTGCGGTGCGAATCTCTCTTGAAGGTTATCAGCTCCAAATCGTTGGTAAAGCTCCACAAGTTGCAAACTTTAAGTATCAATGATTGCAGTTTGGTGCAAGAAATTTTTTACCTTGAAGGACCAAGCACCAATGGAGATGTTGAGACTCTGTCAGAGTTAACCACCTTGGAATTGAATAAGTTGGGGAGCTTGAGGCGCATATGGAAGGAGAATCCTAGTGGAATAGTGAGTTTCCATAAATTACAGGAGTTTAAGTTGGATGGCTGTGACAAGCTTGAATTTATATTTTTTCCATCCATGGTGAATTCTCTCGCACAACCGAGAGATCTAACGGTATCAAATTGCAAGAAGATGGAGGCGATCATCGCGGAGGAAGAACGATTGGGAATGGAAATATCAAAAACTTTGGCATTCTCTATGTTAACCAATTTACGCTTAGATCGTTTGGAAAGCTTGAAGTGCTTCTCTCGTAGAAAGTGTAAGATCAATTTTTTCTTTTTATTACTAAAGATTTTTGTGTAGATAGATTTATCCTCGGAATACAAATGATGACATTCTTTTCATCCAATGACAAACCAATGACAGGTTCACAAGAAGTTCAGAGTCGGGACCGTGTCAACTCACACTATGCTGCACTCTTCGGTGGAGAGGTATGTGATTACGTTACATCAAATTAGATGCACAAGACAAAGCATAGCAAAACCTCAACCCATAGTTAGAAGCATCATGCCAAGATGCTGTCGTGACTCGGGCGTATGAAATGGCAAATTTTTCTTTTTTTGTCTAGTGTATGAAATGGCAATTGAGATGCAATAGATCTTAACATTCGCAATATGGATAATTAATCATTTTATACATTTAACCTTTATCACATCGAAATCCGACTTAGAGAAGTGTCACAAGCACTATGTAATAGAAAATATTTTGAATACAAAACTAATAAATTAGATCATGACAACAACAATTAATGGCAGAAATTGAGGGTGATTATTTATAGTATACTAAATTCCAGACTAGCAGGTGGAGATGTAGTTAACTGTTTAACTAGCTTTAGTGGTAACATTTAATAAGAGATCCTTTAAAACAAAGCAAATTCCACATGTTAAGTTGGTCATTAATAGTAATTTACTAACATTAAACTGAATTGGTAAACTAATGATAAACAATTGCCCAGTTAAGAAGAAAAGCTCACAGCTATAGTTTACACGGGAGAAATTTGCAGTGGGGTGGAGCGTTTTAGTTGAGTAGACAAGATTGCCCTTTTATAATTTGCTAACCTAATTGATGCACGTTTTTTTTTTTTTTTTGTTGTGCTTAAATAAGTGCTTATTCATTGCATAGGCCCCATAATTGTAAGAGCACAAAATTTTGTGCGTGCTCATGCATGCGAGTAGTACGGATAGAAATACTTGTATGGACTTTGGGCATTTGATATCCCGTTTAAATCGGTGGGGGCCAAGACTCATGCAATATGATAGTTTTCTTGTCGGTAAGGAATCATGGAAATACAATTTGTGGGCCCTACACGCTCTTAATGTCTTGAGTACTAGTACTTCTCATTAGACACACTAGCCAAGCATCGCATATTTCGTTGGGTTTCCTTCCTTTACTCTACGGATGGAATACAACTGGCTCACTAATCGAATTAAGCTCTATATTGCAAGTTCTTTAACACAGGAAAGACTGGAAACTAGAAACCACATTAGTATGGTGATTTTCTTAGTATTTTTTTAATTTTTTTATTTATTTTTTTTCTTTTTGTGCAGCTCAATAATTCTCTTCACTCCTTGGCACTCATCTATATTTACATCTTGGAAGTTCATGAATTCGAGATTTAACTAAATCACCAATTTCATGAATGAATTCCTGCAGTCCCCTTTCCAAGTTTGGAGACATTAGAAGTCAATCGCTTGGGCAATCCCGGGTTTATGTTTTCCCCATCCATGGTTAAATCCCTTGCAAAACCGAGAAAGCTAAATGTAAGCTTTTGCAAGAAGATGGAGGCGATCATTACGGAGGAAGAAGGGTTGGGAGTGGAAATATCAGAAACTCTATCATTCCCGATGTTGGCCGATTTATGCTTAAAACGGTTGGAAAATCTGACATGCTTCTCTCGCGAAAAATGTAAGATTTTACCTTTGTTTTTCATCATCAAAGACCTTCACATAGATGGATTCATCTCCGAAATACAAATTTTGACAATTCTTTCATCCAATGAAAAATCGATGACAGGTTCACAAGAAGGTCGGAGTCCGGACCGCGTCCAATCATGCTCCAGTGTGCTTTTCAACCGAGAGGTACGTGATTAACTAGAAGCTAAAGCATAGCCAAAATTAAAACTAAATAAATTTACTTACAATCTTTACTTTGGTTGAAATATCTCACAAGAAAATCAGTAGCACACAAGCACAAGTATTCAGAGTTGCCGCGGACATGTGCGGGTTGCAATTTCTTACCGTTAATTTCCTGGTCGAAGGAAGCTTTACTCTCCCCTGGCCCTAGGTGCACCAGCATAAGAACAAATCTGAGCCCACTCGCTGTCAGGAAAGAGCCGTGGAAATTTTAGTCGTGGGTCCCACATGCTAGTGTGCCTGAGTACTTGACTTGTCCTCTTTGCGGCGTAATCATTCATTTTTCTAGAGTTACAACGATGAACCTTTGGAAAAACAGAAAATAAAGCTTTCCATTGTGGAGCGGCGACAATTGGGTCTTTTCACCTAAAATCTTATGGTCTCAGACATGTAGGCTGAGAATTTAGACTCACCCTTAAAACTTATTGTATGGGTGGGAGCGATGGGCGAAGGCTTCCTGTTATATATAGACACACACATTGAAAGCAATTGAAAAAACAATTCAGAGGAAAGCGAACAGTAAGGTTCAAGAGTTCGGAGGAAGCCTTACTCTCTCTTAATTTACTACATTTGCACTTACAATTCGTGCGCTTGACTTCATTTGCACTTAGGAGATCTCACTTTTTTTTTCCTGATTGAAGGAAGCTTCACTCTCTTTTAATTGCACCAGCAAAAGGAAATCAGTCACTTAAGTTGAGGGTCCCACAAGGTAGTGTGTCTGAGCAGTGGGTACTGACTGTTCTCCTTCCTGGTTGTGGCTCGCTTTCAAAGATGACTTAAGAATACTTTAGAAAACTTATTGTTGTTCTATGAAATGCTCTGGGAAATTAGAAACGGTATTGATACAGAGATTTTTTTCTCCTTTTATTTACAACTTAATAACTCCCCTCGCCCTTGGCACTCATGTATATTTACATATTGGCAGTTTATGAATCCGAGATCCAACTAAATCACTAATTCCATGAACAAATTTCACAGGTTGCCTTTCCAAGTTTGAAGACGTTAAAAATCTGTGACTTGAAAATTTTCGGGTTTATGTTTTCCCATTCCATGGTTAAATCTCTTGCACAACTAAGAGAGCTAAGGGTAAGCAATTGCAAGAAGATGGAGGCGATTATTATGGGGGAAGAAGGATTGGGAATGGAAATATCAGAAATTTTGGCATTCCCGATGTTAATTGATTTACGCTTAGAATGCCTGAAAAATCTGACGTGCTTCTCTCGCAAAAAATGTAAGATTTTATCTTTTGTTTCATCATTGAAGATCTTCGTATAGATGGATTCATCCTTGGAATACAAAGGTTGACAATTCTTTTCATCCAATGAAAAATCGATGATAGGTTCACAAGAAGGTCGGAGTCGTGGCTGTGTCCAATCACGCTCCAGTGTCCTCTTTAATCGAGAGGTACGTGATTTTCATTACATCAATTAAATATACTGAAGCAAAACATAGCCAAAATTAGAACTAACTAAATTTACATACAACCTTTACTTTGGTTAAATATCTGATTAAATAAGCATTGTGATTATTTGCAATGAACAACCTACTCGTCGGTTAGTGCACGCTACACAGGTACACTGTACATCAGAATGGATATCTGCATTCAAGAGTTTTGAGATCGCACAAATAGAGCGATCCCTTCACAATATACGGAAGCCAAAAAAGCGGAACTCTATTAGGTAGGCAGATATTGCTTGATAAAAAATTCATCTCGTGTTAAGTAATAAAAAAAAAAAATACCGCTCAAACCATATAGTGTTAATTAAAGTAGGATTACATATATTTTGACAACCGGAAAAGCACCAGCCCTTTCATGTGTAAGTTCAACCATCAAGAGCTTCCTTACTAGCCTTAACAAAGCGGCCTTTCACTCGCTTTCTGGTATCAGCTCCGGTCTTCTTCGACTCATATCATATGTACTCATAGATGTAGTTGGACGTACTTTTGGCACCATTACAAACACAAAATTTGTGTTTGATATCATGTTAAATTGGTTATTGATGGTGATTTATTAACATGACAGAGAAGTTAGTAAACTAAGGACAAACAATTACGTAGTTAAGGAAAGCACGCGGCCATTTTGTCTAGCAAAAATTGATGGTGGGGCCCAAGACTTTTGCAATGTAAGTTGAGGGCCCCATGAGGTAGTGTGTCTCACCACGACTGTTCTCCTTTCCAGTTGTGGCTCGCTTTCAAAGATAATTTGCACGCGTACATCATGGATAGAGATATATTTGTACGAACTTTTGGCATTTGATATCCTGTTTAAATCGGTGGGGCCCAAGGCTCCTGCAATATGATTGTTTCCTCGTGTGGGCCCTACATGCTCGTTTGTTTGAGTACTACTAATCTTCTTTCGACGCTTTGAGCTTCCACGGAGAGAGCTTGGTTTCAATGATAATGGAACTACTAACTAGTACTTCTCATTAGACACATTGGCCAAGCATTGCATATTTCGTTGGGTTTCCTTCTTTTATTCTACGGATGGAATACAACCGGCTCACTAATCGAATTAAACTCTGCATTGCAAGTTCTTTACCAAAGGAAAGACTGGACACTAGAAACAATATTATTATCTTGATTTTCTTACTCCGCTCTTTTTTTTATTATTCTTTCTTTTTTCCTTTTTTGTGGAACTCAAAAATTCCCCCCATCCCTCGGTACTCATCTATATTTACATCTTGGAAATCCCTAAGTTCATAATTATGTTTAATCTCTTATTCCGTGAATGAATACCACGGGTTGACTTTTTCGAGATTGGAGAAATTAGAAATCATCGGCTCGAGTAACCTCGGTTTTATGTTCTTCCCATCCATGGTTTTTTTTTTTGGTCGGAGTTCCCATCCATGGTTAAATCTATCATAAAACTAAGAAAACTAAGCGTAAGCAATTGCAAGAAGATGGAAGCGATCATTATGGAGGAAAAAGGGTTGGGAATGGAAGCATCAGAAACTCTTGCATTCCCGATGCATAACGTTACGTCAAAATATTAAATATAACAAAAGGATTAAAATATGCAGAGACAAAGCATGGCCAAAATAAAAACTAACTAAATTACTTTTAAAGTGTGCTTCGGTTATAAAATTTTAAAAGAAAACGAGTAGTGTACAAGCACGAGTGTTGAAAGTTGCTGACATGTTTTATGAGTTGCAATTTCTTATTTTTAATTTCTTTGCACAAAACATGAATGGGTAATACAATTGCAGAACAGGATTTCTAAAAGCTTTCCGAGATTTAGAAGAAACTTAAAAACTCTCAGCAACCTCACATTTACAATATCTTCTTCTTCTTCTTTTTTCCCCCTGATAGAAGGAAGCGGCGCAATTAGGGTCCAGGGCTTTTGGAAGTCACCCCTTTTGAGTTATTGCATGCACCGCGAGACCATTCTTATGAAACTCTTGTTAAAAAAATGAAATACATTTCAGCTGAGTCATCTGACTCGTCGAGTGGATGACGGAAGAACGTTTGAATGGAAAATGAAGAATGAGTACTTTACAGGCGGGTCCACTTGGACTAAACTAAAAGCAATATAGCGGTTATGCAGCCAAATAGGCCATGAAAATTGACCCTCCCCTAGGATTAATACGTCGACTTTCTCAGATTATTTTTAATATTCTATAACGCTACATTCAGGAAAATCTTCAACTATTTGACTCGATTATATGTCAAAATCTGTCATTTGTATCTAGCTATTAGATCCTCCAGTACAGATAAAAGAAAAATGAATTTTAAAAGGAAAATTCAGTCGGTTAAGTGCATTTAGTTCTTTCAAGTGGGAAATCATATAAGTAAGTTTTATTCGTTTGGCAGTTCATTTTTTTTTATTTGTTGCTTTCTATTAGCCTCGCTTCTTAATTGCTTTACAGCGATACGATATTGATTCGAAGCATTCGGTATTAGAAACAATCATACCTCCTTCTGTACTGCACCTTCTGATGGATGATGAATTTGCCTTTTCAATCTCAGTACTTCCATCATGCATTTTCTTTCTAACTGCCAATATTCTTCCTCAGAGTAGGTAAGATTACCCATTTGACGAGGTTCCTGTTTCTTTAGATAAATTCTTCCACGTCTCTAGGTGATTGAACTCTTGCTATGTGTACTAGCTAATTCGTCATTTTAGGGAAGTGACTACATTGAAGTGAGGGAGAGATTTTATTTAAATTTGGGATTTATGGGAGCCTAATTTGATTATATGATAGTTAAACGAGCATGTCCAAGTTACTATTTTGTCCATTGTCAATAGAATCTGGTCAGAACAGAGTTCGTATTCTTTTCATTTGTCTCTACTAATACCGATAGCCTTCTCGTCCTAGAGTTCTTGACATTATGGAGATTTTTTAGTACCTTTTTTGTTTTAGTTTATTCTTTCTTTTTCCTTTTGCGCAACTTGAGACAGAATGACCAATTCCGTGAGTTTGTAATTTACATCTTGGCACTAATCTGTATTTACATCTTGGAAATTCATGAATTCGTAATTTAACCGACTCACCAATTTCGTGAGCTAACACCCGCGAGTTGCATTTCCTAGCTTGGAGACATTATGTATCAGTGGCATGGATAAAATTGAGATGATATGGGATAATCAAATTGCCGCGGATTCTTTTCCCAAGCTAAAATCGCTTTCCGTGGATGAATGCAATAAGTTTGTGACCGTTGTTCCTACTTTCGTTCTAGGACAGCTCAAGAGCTTGGAAAGTTTAGAAGCCAAAGCATGCGTTTCACTTAAAGTTGTTTTTGAACTTCAGCCACTAATTCCTCTAGATGGGCATCCTGTTGCTGTTCCGTTAAGAGAGCTGACAGTATCAAGATTACCAAAGCTAAAGTGTGTATGGGATAAGGAACTCCACCGTCAAGTTAAATTCCAGCATCTACGTTCAGTTAGCGTTTCCTGTTGCAATAGCCTCACCTCTTTGTTTCCAACGTCGATAGTTAGAGATCTAATGCCACTTGAGGAGTTGGAGATCCGTGAATGTGGCATTGCCCAACTCATCGAGAAGGAAGAAGGACTACTAGTTCCCAGGTTTGATTTCCCAAAGTTAACCTCTCTTAAGCTTAAAGATCTGACTAAGTTGAAGCACATCTACACCGGAACACATGCTATACATTGCCCGGCATTGAAAACCTTGAAGGTGGATGGCTGTAACAAAGTGGAGATAATTGCTCACCACACTGAGAATGACATGCCACGTCATAAACAACCTCTCTTTCTGATAGAAAAGGTACGAGCCAAGATTATTTGTTTTAATTCAATAGTGGATATTTGAAGTGATCCTTACGGCCACAACTAAGCATCTCATACAAGTAGCTCTACGTATGAAGATGTAAACCGTAAGACTCACCTTGATACAACAGAAATATTTCAACATTGAAACATCACATTGTCAGATGAATCAAATGTATTTTCGTTGATCCCCTTTTAATAAAGATTTAGGCTAATTTTGATGGTTTAGCTCTCTCCAAAGTGCCACAAAGATGAAAACATGTGGCATGTGTTGTGATCTTACCATCCCGAATCCTATAAAGATTACCGATGTTATGCTAAAAACGGAAAGATGAGACATTATTGTTGACATTAATCACTGAGCTTTGTGCAATTGTGACTGTAATTGATGGACAAGTTATTTTCACAAGGGGTATATCTTTAGAAACGTGGATGTAAGGGGTTACTTGAGTTTAGTATGGATACAAGTCAAATTTAAAAGATTAACGATTATGGGTTTTTTTATATGTAGGAACATTTCCTTCCGTTGAATCACATAAGACCGAACATTTTAAAATGCGGTTATTGTGGGCGATATATAGGACTAAAGTCATAGTACCGTCAGTTGTCTTTCAAATAAGCTAGCTTTAACTTGATTTGATTATTCTTTCAAAACCACTTTAAAATGGGCACATTCCCTAATCTCGAAGAGTTCAAATTGGATTTATACGAACGAATGGAGATATGGCATGGGGATTTTCATGATGAAGAATTCTTCCGCAAGCTTAGAGTTCTTGAGCTTCGTCATCTTTCCAAGGAATCTGCAACATCCACGAGTCGTTTTATTGAGAGTTTAGCCAACTTGGAAGAGCTAGTCATACGTGAATCTTATCTGGAAGAGCCAAGTAGCAATGTGGAAGCCATGGAAGGCCCTAGTCAAGAGCAAAAAGTAATATTACCCTTTTCAAGACAAATTAAACATTTGAAGGCTCTAAATCTATCAGATTGTGATGGGTTATCAAGTATGTTTACACCGACAATAGCTGAAAATTTGGTGGCTCTCGCAAAATTGAGGATAAGTAATTGCAGAATATTGACAGAAGTAATATGTGATAAGGGAAGCAAGGAGGGGCATGAAGTGGCTTTCCATCATTTGAAGTGTATGGAGCTTGATGGGTTGATAGAGTTGAAATGTTTCAGCTTAGGTGGATGCGCTTTGAGTTTCCCTCTCTTGGAAGACGTCATTGTGAATGGATGTCCCAACATGAAGTTCTTCTCCGAGGGGTCAATAGAGGCCCCAAAGCTGAAGAGAGTAAAAGTTGATATGACGGAACAGTATGGACCAACAAAGTACCAGTATTTTTGGAAGGAAAACCTCAACATGACCATCCAAAATATATCTAAAGAAATGGTATGCATCAGCTACTAAATTATGTGCAATTGGTTGTTTTTTATCACCAATAAAGTAACTGCTTTTGTTAACTAGAATTTTACTTTCAATGATGCATTTTCCGATAGGCTACGGTTGCTAAGGCTGAGTTTGTGCGGCTGTTTGAGTTCCCCGAGCTCATTGGAAAGTGGCACCACGAACATAATCCCGTCAATTCATCTTGGCAATTAAAAACCCTGGTGGTGGATAAATGTCCATCATTTATTAACGCTATGCCATCCAAATTGATGCTTATTTTAGAGAAAATGACAAGCTTGCAAGTGCATGCTTGCGAGTCTTTGGAAGAAATATTTGATCTTGAAGGGCTTGAGCCTATGGAAAGCACTTGGGTGCTACCTTGTTTACAGTATTTGCACTTCATCAATCTACCAAAGTTGAGACAACTATGGAACAAAGATCTTCAAGGAATGATGCGCTTCAATGCTCTATCTTCTCTGACTATTTATAAATGCAGCAACTTGAGACATGCTTTCACTTCATCGATGGCTCGGTGCCTTGCCAATCTATATGATATGGAAATAAGGGAGTGTGATCGGATGGAAGGAGTGATCGATGAGGAAGAAGGGCGGGGAAGCACAGTCGAGAAGATTACATTCCCGAGGCTCAATTGGATGATACTGGAATGCTTGCCCAATTTGACTAGTTTTCTATCGGGAAAGAATCATGCGCTGGATTGTCCCAAAATAGAATCTTTGATCATTGTCCACTGCCCCAAAATGAGAAGTTTGACTTGGCAGCCTTCAATGGATATCGACCATGGCACCGCTTCACTTTTCACTCCACGGGTTAGTCTTTTTTTTCTTAATCCAATGCTTTTGTTTTTTAGATAAATCATCTAGTCAAATGAATGGAATGCCAGTAATTGGAATTAGGGAATAGAATGGTGCTTTGCACGCTTCAAATGAAACTATTTTCGTTCCAAAGCAACGCAACATCAAATTGTGGTAATTTGTTTTTGGCAAAACAAAGAAAAAACCCTCGGAGCATGGCATCAATCAAGGATAAGAAATTGGTTTCCTCTTACACACCGAATGTTTTCTGGTGGTTGGATCCAAATCTTTTCAATGTAGAACTAGTAAATTGACCCAATTCGCTTTTTTTAAAGATCATAACATAGGCTATTTTTTCAAGTTGTTATGTTTGCCCGTGCCTGTTACAAATTTATTTTCTTCCAACACAAAAATTTCCATACATAACATAGACAGAACTTGTAAACAATTGCAGTTATTATTATTTATTTATTTTTCATATTGTTTGCCATGAAATTTTTATAAGCAATGCTCGCAATTAGTATTAGTGTTGAATAAGTATCCGTGCTCATAGTAAATAGAGGAAATAATCTCTCTTGCGAGAAGATGCATTGAATAGTGTTGGACTCGAGTTGCAAATTAATTATAAGTTAAGATGCTCTACTCTCATTTGTGCTCCCATTCCATGGCTTGTTGATCTCAGCCATTGATCTGCTTAAAGAAGTTAGTTCTGGAATGTATCCGTATGTACATGGACATGCTTCTATAATCTTCTTCCAAGTCCATGCTATAACAAGCAAATAAGATAATGAGACCGATTCGGTTTTGCTAATAATTTTTAGATGTTTCTAAATCTAGTAGAGATGAAAATGGCAAGTTAATTTTTCTCAATTAAAAGATAATCTAGAACCAACTTATAGCTATCATTGAAGCATCGTAATCTTGCACCCACTAGCGTGCCATTGGTTCCGGCATTAGTAAGAGAGAAGAAGAATATGTATGTATCTCCTGACCGGATTGAAGCACGTGTGTTACACCAGCTTTGAAGTGTGCTTCAGGTTCGTTCATTCCTTGAAGCAAATATATCTGAGAAATTCTTAGCTTATCTAATGTTGCATTATCAAAAGATCATCGCAACCAACTTTGATACTGATAAGTGCAAACAAATCTGGCAAATTGCATGTTCTCCTTGAAGTGCTCTAAACTTTGATAATGATCAGCGCAAGCTACTTTTTATTTCTTAATATTCATCATTGCAACTTTCTAAGAATTAAAGGGATAAAGCATTGCCAGTATTAAGTATCAATTCAACCACGTAAAAGCCGATGCTCAATGAACTGGTGATTATAAATGCATTTATCATTTTCATGCTTTTTGCAATGCAATATATTAGGCCTTAGTCATCAGTCAACTGAAATGAAAGCATCAATTAGCCCCTCCCTATTTATGTCACTAGCAAGTTCTTGCATTCTCATGATTTGTGAGAGCTAGGGAACTTTGAAAATTCCTTCTTTGAGTTCATAACTCAATATGATCACATTCATTCTATCATTTTTCTCAATATGGCAGGTACAATTTCTTGGGCTCAAGCAGATGGTTCTCCGTCACATGGACAATTTAAGCAAAATATGGCCCGACAATCCTCTAGAATCTCTTACTTTTGACTCTCTTCGGAATGTAGGGGTTCAAAATTGCGATAGCCTTGAAAATCTGTTTCCGCATTGGGTGGCTACAAGTCTAACCCAACTTGAGGGGCTTCAAGTGGAGTCTTGTAGGATCGAGGAGATAGTCGCTAATGGAGATGACAATCCACACTCCAATATTGCTCAAGTTCTTTTTCCGAAACTAACCTCTTTGGTGTTACATGATATGCCACGACTCAAGACCTTCTGCCCTAACTTGCCCACTTTGAATTGGCAATTCTTGAAGGAGTCGCGAGTGACTCACTGTGATAAAGTGAACATGTTGTGTTTTGCGGCATCCATGAGCAAGTGGACTCAGAAGGATGATAAACAAGACCTTTCAAACCAAGAAGCGCACTCTTCATTTGAGAGGGTATGATTTCTTCTGCTTCTCCTCAGTTTCTACTTAGTTCTTTAAAGTACCCACAAAATCTCATGTCCTATACATAATCAAATCACATTATGATACTATAGAAAATATGATCTCCCTTGCCAACGAGTTTGTCGACAACATAAGATATTTTTAATATCTCAAGTATACTTTTCATTTGTGGAAACACATAAGATATTCCATTACGTAGAACTACAAAAATAATAACAGATTTTTGTTGACCACAAAATATGTTCGTAATCTACTCTTATCTAATGGCGCTCCTTGGGGAAGCCGATGAGGATTTCACACGAGATCCTCTCCATTGTTTACAAGTCTTACATGTACTTTTGTCCTCCATTTATTTTCTACAAACCGTAAGAAAAATAAACTCAAACAATTTTCTTTTTATAATTTATTCTTTAATACACCCATTATATTCATGTACACTACATAATCACGTTAGAATACAACACCATAGAAATATCGAAACCCCGTTAGCTATAAGTTTGCAAACGATAAAAGATATCTCTTATATCTTAAGCAAACTGTCAAGTTTGTGGAAC